>NC_080059.1:7940310-8255310 GCF_026212465.1 Amaranthus tricolor | reverse complement strand
ACTTATCCACTCATGAATAACAACCACCTATCAACAGCCACTTACCTCCACAGCCATAAATAGTGGTGCTAGATGATTTGGAATAATAGGGGGTCTGGCTGGATTGATCATGTGGTAGGGTAGGGAGTGTTGTTGGTGGCAGTGGGGGAGGAGTTGGTGGAAGTAGGGAACGAGAGGGGTGGTAAGAATAAATTCGAGTAAGGTTAATGTCGACAATAGTTGTGAAATGGTGATGTTGAGAACCAGTGGAGGGAGTGTAGGCGGCAAGAGGCTAAGGTGATGTCAGCAATCACAGCTGGGGAGGGGTGTGGACAACAAGAGAAGGGTCTGGGTGGTGGTGGGTTCAGTTAGGGGTAATTTTAGTTTTTTTCTTTGTTAAAATTACCTATAACAGTAGGTTACTTTACCTATTTGGATGTGAAGAACAAATACCCTATAAAGTTCAGATTATTTATAATTAATCGATTTATTGTAGGATATCAGAAAACTATTAAAATATTCTATGCTTTTTTTTTTCCCGTATTTTATTTCCATTCACACATTTCAACTCTTATTTTATCCGCACAATTTAAATAGTCCCAGTATTTCATAGTCTATACAATATATAATTGTGATAATTTTTGAAAATAGTGCGAGTACTTTTTTTTTCTACCACTTTTACTCTATTTATCTATTTTTACTTATACTCATACTGTAATTTATTTCATATTTTAGGACTACATTTTAAAAATTACTTTATTTCCTATCATTATACACGACTCTCTATCCTATGAATTACCCCACCAAATACCATTGCCCATTGGGGGTAAAATTGGTGAGTCAAATGCAGCTTTAGGTTATTTACCTCTGTTTTCATGAATTATCAATAGGGATTAATGACACAATCATTGAGAAATGGTGGGAACATTTAGGTTATATTGGTGATTAGTAATGTTTATAGATCGGGCCTGAATCCAACACAAATCTAGACCCATTATGATTCTTGACGCAAATCCAAACCCTAAGAATATAAAATATTTGGACTCATATCCAAATATGCCTAATCTGATGGGTTTAGGGTCTTTGATGATCCAAAACGACTCATGACATGACTTGTAAGTTTTGTAAGTTAATTTCGTAAGTGAATACAACAATAAGTATAAAAAAACAATTACAATGAATCATGCCAAAACAAATCATACTGAAACCATATACAACAATTTGTATAATACAACAATTAAAATCATGCTAAAAACAGGTCGATGCAGGCATGGAGGTCGAATTTCATACCAAAAAGAGATAATTAAAACAGAACTGGAGATCGATACAACAATTAAAACGAAGAGCGACTTATTCAAATTTCATACTAGAAATGTAGGTTGATGCAGGCAGCAGGATGAGAACGGCGCAACGTACAGCAAATCAGATGAATCCTACTTAGAGAACGGCGCATACGCTTTAGGAAACGGGAATTTAGGGTTTAAGTTCACTAATCATTTAAGGTTTAAGTTCCGCTTCTCCAAATCTCGTAACGTATTCATCAAATATCCTTTGTCGTCAATGACGTCCATTTACAGCTTTGAGAATCAACTCTTCATTACTACAATAACTTCCTCATTCCTGCTCTCAACCTCTTGAAGGTGCAGATAGCAGCATTCAGATCTGCCACATCTTGCTTAAGCTGCCCAACATTGCACAAAAAGATGATAAAACCCTAACTCTGTCCTGCTTATCAAGACTCAGCTAATCCAGTACCAAAATAAATTTCTCAAACAACCTGGATGCCTCAAGGAGATTCTCAAACTCTCTAGAATACTCACATATGGTAACTGCCTCTTGTTGTCTTGTCGAAAATAAACCAGGTTACCAACCTTGAAATCGTACGCAGAACCAGGGTACAAGCAACAAGTGAAGATTAAGGTAAAGAAAAAGTGAAATACCAATCAAAATCACAAAGGGGGTAAGCGAAGTTGCTATCACCCGATTCATAAAATAATTTGGGAAGGCGAAACTAATCTTTGATGCATCTCTGACTAACGAAGTTATCTGATATGAATGTTAAAAGCCAGCCTCACTACGAATCTTCATAACTTCATCACCCAAGCAAGCAACTAATTAGCATCAACATTACCTAAGGGATACCGGATACCAAACACCAAGAAATTGAAATCAAACTACATGCCTAGGATATAAAAAGCTCGAAAGCATTTGATTTGATGATACAGAGACCAATATATTGAATCTTTTTGTATTAATCCTGTCAGTTCTCATCCCATTCTTATGCATATGCATTTATAAATCAAATATTAGATTAAGAAGAAGTCTCACCATTCAAATTGGCAATTGGCATATACAAACCATGTAAAAAAATTTCAAACATATCCTAATCATGCATTAACCAACTTAGAATACTACCTTCAATGGTTGCAAACCTAGCTCGAAATTGCTTCAGGTGACAGCTCCATAAGCAGTTAAAAGATAATCCAATAAAAACAAGTAATCAGCTTAAGAAAACCCCATTCAACCACACTATATAGTATATACTTTCATCAAAACAGAAAGTAGGAGTAATCCATGTATAATAAAGACATGATAAACCCACATCTATCTTCTTACAAAAAAAATCAGAAAAATTAGTTATTTTCAGCACATTAAAATAGAAGATGAAGAAGTAAACCCTTTCACAATAAAGAAACATTCATTATAGAATAGAGTACCTTGTAAACACCAAACATAGCAGGAATCTCATACAGAAAATTCTTTTCAATACTTCAATTCATCGAACTACGTACGAAAACGCACAAAAAAGTGACAATAAAACAAAAACAACTGAGTTCAAACAACAAAAATTGAGATTAAAACGATAGGAAATACTAATTTGTCTTCAAATCTTTAAGCAACGGTGATGGACTGCTGTTTAGGAGGCTGGAATTTAGTATTATTCTTATTATCAGCAAAATCCTCAATATTGTAAATGACAGTAATGTAAAGAGAACAACTGGGGCAACGAGCAATATCTTCACCAAGACGAAGATCATCCTTTGTGATTTGGAAAATATCGCCGCATGGACAGGCATAGGTGTATGCTTGGAGCTCTTCGTTCCATTCCATGTCTTCTATCTCTACTTCGTCGTAAGACATCTCTTCTTGTTCTTTAATTCTCCTCCCTACCTGTTGTTCAGCAAGTTCACCCTAATTGATCGAGAATTGAATAGCGTACAATTGAAAAATCGGGAATTAGGGTTCCTAAAGTATATTGGGGTTTTTTGCTATATTCTCCTTTTTCTATGGATGGGATTGGGAATAATAAGTTCGGACTGGAAATTGAAGTCTACCACGTATTTATTTGAGGCCCACAAAACCCTAGTCAAAGTCGGCTTTTTTTTAATAAATTATTATATTGATCTAATAAAATTCTCAATTTTGTTCTTAAACACATTCTTGAATGAGACGGTCTCACCATAAAACGTGTTTCATATTTGAATCAAATAGCCTAATAATAAAAAACTTTTAGTATAATGAACCTTTTGTATGCTCTTGTCTCACAGCAAAGCCGTCTTGAAAAATTTAAAGACCATGTGCAAAACTTTTATTTTGAATCTTATTTATAGTAAATATATATATTTTATTAAAACTTAACATATTTCTATTTTTGAGTAATTTTTTCATATACAGAGAAAGAGAGTGAGCCCTGTGCGGTCGATCAGCTCGCACACCTTCAAAGACCCCATTGTCTCACAGTGAGATGGTCTCATACAAAAGGGTTGTTTTTTTTTGGAAAATTCCACATGGTAGCATCCAATTTTCATGAAACTCAAGTGGTAGCACTTTTGTAAAATTTTTCCACATGGTAGCATCCAGTTTATACACTATCTAATTGCTGTAGCATTTTCCGTTAAATTCTTGTTAATTTTTGTTTAATTCATCGTTTTGTAAGATTTTTCCACATGGTAGTATCTAATTTTTGCTCTCAAATGTTTAATTCACCATTTTAACGTTTAATTCACCGATCAATTTATCAACGCTCTTAAATGTTATAACAATTTTATTTTCATTCAAATTATTGGCATTATAAAGTTCAAAAGGTGCATTACAAACACTAATAAATAATTCAAAAGGCTCATTCCAAGCACTAATACATATATACTTAATTGTTACAACATTTACGGGCGTTGATAAATTAATCTGTAAATTAGACGTTCAAATGGTGAATTAAACATTTGAGAGCAAAAATAGGATGCTACCATGTGGAAAAATCTTATAAAATGATGAATTAAATAGAAATTAACAAAATTTTAATGAAAAATGCTACGGCAGTTAGATAAGACATAAATTTGATGCTACCATGTGGAAAAATCTTACAAAAGTGCTACTACTGGTGTTCATGAAAATTGGATGCTACCATGTAAAATTTTTATTTTTTTTAATAAATTATTATATTAATCTAATAAAATTCTCGCACACCAATGGAATGATATATGTAGGGATGTTCAAAATCGGATACCGGGTCGACCTGGATTCGGAAATCCGAGTATCCGATTTTTCGGATAACTAAAAATGCGATCCGGTTTCAACCCGGATTAAATCGGGTATCCGGATTCCAAATTTGTCAAACATTAGATTTGACTCAAATTCAAATTTGAAAATCTCTTTTGTTTGTCAAACACTAAATTTGAGTCAAATCTATATTTTTAAATAAAATCATCAATCCCAAACATACCATTAGCTTTTTTCTTGATTTCTTCACCTCCGCAGCTTTCTTCTTAGCATCCTGTTCGTCCTTGGCTTTTTCAAGCGCGCAAATCAGATTATCCAAACAAATCCCAGCATCATCATCAGAGCAATTAGGCAACATATTCTCAGAAACATCAGAAGGTGTCATGTTAGTTACTTCCAACAGATCTCTAATCACATCAAATTCAGAATGTTGATCAATCAATAAGTAAATGTTGGCAAGAACTTTAAAGCTTTCAAAATCACAATAAGAAAGCTCAATAGCTTGTCCATCCTTCCTGTTCTTATCAATTCAGGACCAATTTGTTGACAAAATTGGTTGTAAGTTGCAGGTTTTTCGGATAGTTGGGATAGTTGTAGGTTTCACTCTCTTTGAGGACCCTTTTTAAGCCGAGGGACTCTTTGACCTTATTCTCCTCTATGGATATGAGTTGCTGTCTTTCTTCCTTCTCCAAACCCTGATCATAGTTTTCTATGAGCAGGATACATCGGGTATGATAATGATAATGATTATGATCCTTTCCCCACCAAGGGAAGACCATATTCCATCAATCACATCAAGCAATCCTGATAGAGTTACACAAGAGCTAGTACTACTAGTATTTGTTCTTGTCTCTTTCCCCTGTAAGATCAAGTGAACAATCGATATCCTCAATCGCAATTACACTCCTACTCGTCGTATTACTCAAAAGCTTTCGCAATTGAGTGTTATCTCTTACAACGGTAAGCTCAACATCCACTATGGCAGCAATCATAGTCGATTTGCCAGTCCCTGGCGATCCATACAGCAAATAGTCTCACTTCCAAGCCTTTCCGATTCTTGAGTAAAACTCTTCACTATCCGTAAACTTCAAAAGATCAGTTACAATTTCCCTTTTCTTTTCTGGGATTAAAGCTAATTTATCAAAAGTTGCATGATCTCTATAACAGTTCAGTAAAGGTTGGTCGTTTTGTTGAAGTGAAGTACTGGTTGAGTTGAAAACACCGGTCAAAGTTGTGTCGTTGGACCGTTTTTTATTTAGTAATTACTCTCTCCGTCTCTAACGGCCTGTTTAGTTAGAGATATTAAATGATGGTAATGAGAATGATTTATAGTGTGAAATTTCATCAAAAGTTCCATATTATTCCTATTGTAATGCAACTTTGATTCCAAAAATATTTTTTAATTTTACAAATTTCCATTACCACCTAATACCACCTCTCCTGTAATGATAATGCATGGAATTAATTTTATGAAGAAAATGAGATGATTGAAGTTGGACAAGCGTGACTATCAAGTTATCCAAAAGATTTTCACACTAATTTTTCATTCTCATTGTCACCGTTTATTACCACATACCAAACTGATCGTAAAAGTTTGAGCTATTTGCAAATAATAATGAAAACGAGAGTAATAACTAAGGTATAAAACTAAGGTATAGTATTAGTGGGTGAAAGCAGTGAGTTAAAGTAATGGTGCATTTAGAAATAAGAAAGAAATATAGAACAATAAAAAAAGAGAGAAATATAGTGAGTAAAAGTGGTGCAATCATATTCAAAAATAAAAGTAAAACAAATTCATTGAAACAGACTATAATAAAAAATGAGATGAATTTATTGAAACGAAGGGAGTATTTAATATAGGATTGTCCAACACTTTTCTAAGTTTAATTAGTGTACATAGTATTATTGTGCACCACTTCTCAATTGTCACTTAACTAGCATACATTATTTATTGTTCATTTTATTAACCCTACTATTTAGGTAAGTCTTATATGGATTTAATCCATATTAATTGTGCACCTTAATTATTAATTCTTTATTTTCAACTTAAATCATTTAATTCTAATCTTTAAATAGAAAAAATACACACTATTTTAATGTGGACTAAATCCATACAAAACAAATATCATAAATTCACAATCTCTCCCAAGTCTAAATCTAAGGTTAATGCACATTATTTTTATATGCCCTACATACAGACAACACCAATTCACATCATTAATAAAGTTCATTACAAATGGCAATTTTAAGTTGATTTCAAATTCAATTATTTAATAACTATTTTCCCCTATATTATGAATGATTATATTAATAATTGATAACATTAAATTTAAATGTATATAATTACATGAGCTTTAAGAACATATTGAATCAAGTGAAGCGTAAGAAAATTGCTTTTCTTTTTCTGTAAAGATGTTTGACAATAAGGGTAAAAAAATTCGAGATATTATAATTAAATGTTTTTTTGACAAACATATAAAAATTAAATGAGACAATAATGATAAGATAGGGTATTATAAGTTATTAAGTTAATATGTATATCTCTTTAAATTTACTATTAAAAATGACATTATAAAACAAAAATAGAGTATTACTTTAAGTAGCAAATTCAGTATATAATTGGTCATAAATGAAAGTGAGGTATGAAGTATAATTGTTTTCAGTCCCAAGTCTCAAATAAACCAACTAGTCTCAATTAATTGTAGGACAAAGCTTTACCCGCTATCAGCTATACAATACTACCCAAATCTCTTTCACCTTTTAGTTTCAACAATAAACCGCAAATATCACATATTAAAGTTGATAAGCACGTATATAATTTTTCATATTTGCATTCCATACAATATCAGTTGTTTTCGATTGATCATTGTAAAAGGCCTATGTCTGTGCACTAATTTCCTATTTCAGAGCATGTTTCAAGAGATATCAAACTCATCTCCATCCGATGAAAGCCAATGATTAGGAGCAACATACGTATAACCTTGGAAATGTTCGTTGCCGGTAGGTGTAGGAGCAGGCGAGTCGTTTGCTGGCATCGTTGTCCAGCATTTGTCGAAGTTCGCAGTGCATTCCTTGCCACTCACATCGGGTTTGAACTTGGGTTGAATTTCTCGGGCCTCTAACTTCTTCCAGTTGATAGGGCGAAACCACTTGTGGCTCTTGATTTCGTCTGCACCTGTTGGACCGCTACCTAGCCTCTTTGACGGATCCTTGTGCAGCAACTGCAGAAATGTTTACAAACTTTAGTTTTATAGACGGGAAATTCGACAAAGAAAATGGCATTTGGAGGATGTGCTTACTCCTTTGAGCAAAGAATGCGCTTCCGTGGTTACCATTGGCGGAAGCTTCACTTTTTCATTGATAATTTTCTGCTGAAGCTTTTGTCGATTGGAATGTGTGAATGGCGGCTGCGGAAACAAAATAACGTAACTTAGATGCATTGAGCTTAACAAGAGCGGATTAGGAGCCAAACGATTCTAGAAGAGGACGAGCCTTCTAATTGATTTCAACTAGCGAAAAAGAGCAAACTAGTAGAAGGGTGCATGTAATCCTAGACTCGTATACACGAGAATACGAGACATATAATGATTTTCGAAAGTTACATAAACAAGAAACAGCGACATTTTTGTCATCTTTTGAAAATTTAGATCGGTAATAAGCATCTTACTGTACCTGGCCGTTTAACATTTCATACAATAGGATCCCAACACTCCACCAATCAGCATTCTTATTATGCCCTTTAGCTTGTATGATTTCTGGAGCCATGTATTCCATCGTTCCACACAAAGAATTTGATCTGCTTGATTCATCGATTTCTTTTGCAAGTCCGAAATCAGTTAGTACAACCTGCACACAACCGCTACTTTCAGCACAAACGCACAAAAAATATACGGAAGAGTCAAGTACCTGCTTTTCTTACATGCCCGTCAGCGTCCATGAGAATATTTTCGGGTTTAAGATCTCGATGCACAATCCCGTTCTTGTGAAGATGAGATACAGCAGACACTATTTCTGCAGTGTAAAGTCTTGCCTGATCCTCACTACTCGAACATATAGCGCACAACTAAAATCAAATCAATGAACATGCAATTGGATTATTTCAGGTCCAAATATGACGTACCTGAAAATCTTCTGTCGGTATAGATGAAAGAACAAGTGCCCTCCATTTATAAAATCCAAAATAAGATAAAGTTTAGACTTGGTCTGTAAAGGGAAACGCAATGAGGGTAAATGAATTAGAGTACACTACAACTGAAAACCAAGTTAATACATGAAGCAGTCGTTTTCTGATATGGGGTCGACTATATGAACCAAAACAAACCAACATAAGAGATTGTAGCAATTTGCCTTTTTCATAGTCGCTACCGAACAGCATATGCTCCTGCACATGGAGACCTAATTTACACATCGTTATTCATCCTCTCCATCTAAAACATCTTTGGTCTCACTCTACCCCTTTTGTAGCCATCATTTGTTTAACTCCTAATTGTCTAAAAAAGCATCTACAGATCGTTGTCACACATGCCCGAACCAACAGGGTCGATTCTCCTTTAACTTATCTAACGCCTAACTTCAATAGTATAAGTTCATTTTGAATTCTATCTCTTAAAATGTTCACACATCCATTTCAATACACACATCTCAGGTACTCCCATTTTTTCTATTGTGCTCCTTTTTACATGCCCAACAATCTGACCCATAAAATAATACTCCTATGTCCTTGATAGCTATGTTATTGGGACTCTTCATTTTGCTTCACGCACCCGTATCCGATCCTTAATGCTCAGACATTGATATGGCACTTAGACACTTCATTTTAGGTGTAGAATATTTAGACGTATCCGACACTTGGACACGTACCGGTATCCAACATCAGTATCCGAGTCCAAGTAACATAGCCTGATAGAATTGCATCAAGGAAAATGAGGGAGATGTTTAAGAAAAAAAGTGATATATGAAGAGAGAGTGAATGGTGTGGATGAAATTAAAAAATAGTTAAAATGTATGGATGAGATTAAAAGAAAGTGGTAGGCCATTATCAAAAATAGAAATGATGCAAAATGAGTGGGACAGACTAAAATGGCAATTGATGCAAAATGAGTGAGACGGAGGGAGAAAATCCTATATTGTTTCTCCTTTATTTATGCAAGCACACTATTAAAGCATAATGCCAAAATATCGGTGTAGCTCCTCTCCATTTAAGTCATCCGCAATAAGTCCTATGATTTCACATCTTCATCACTCTCTCAATTCCTCTAGAAAATTAAAACAATCATTCAAGGGCTGCTAAACACATGTTATAAACTGATGAGTCATGCAAAGAGAAGGACCAAAAACTTTGAGGCCACACCATTGTCAAGCTCAACACTAGAAGGCTAGATGAGAAGCTATATGACATCGTACCAACGGAATGAGGAAAAAACCATAAACAAGTATACATCTCAACTAAGAGTAAAAAAACGAAAAAGTGCATCTCACCCAAGAGTTAGAATGAAACTACTTATGCAGCCTAGAATAAACCCTTTAATCCTCCTATCAACCATACTTCTAGGACATTAACATCTATACATTCTTGATCTGGATTTTTCATTATTGTTGAGAAATGGTGAAGACCTTAAAATCAGAAACTTTCTAAAGCTAACAGACTTATTAAATTCTCATGTTCAGAAAGAAAAGACAATGATTAACTACCTACAGTCAAGCAATCATATAATCATATCAGTTATACAGAACAGTCAAAGCTATGACATAATTTACTAATTCTCAAGTTTGAAAAGAAGCCATAATTAAAAGGTAAGTGTCAAGCTATGCCAGATTTCAATCAAACATCAAGAAAGAAAAAAACAATGATTCTCAATGCTGAGGTTATCACCTTGCTAGACAACAATCAATAACAACAAATTGATATCATCGTCATCATCATCATCCCAATGAGTCCCGCCCAAGGCAAGGTCAGGGGAGGGAGGGAAAGAAGGCATACCAATACCCTCATCACGAGCAAATTGATGTGTCACCTTAATTAAGAGTATTTCAAATCACAATACAAAGTAATAATATTTTCCAAATCACATCAAATCAATGATCAAACCCCAAGAGATAATATCAATCACTTAGCAGAAAAGCACAAAAATTTACTGGAAATTCCAATAAAAATCAAAATTAACCTATCAAAGTACCCAAACATGATTATACATAGAAAGAAGAAAGAAGAGTGGAATGATACCTGAAAAGAGTACCTAAGTTGAACAATAAAAGGGTGAACAACTTTGGTAAGAATATCTCTCTCAGCCTTCATATAATCAACATGATTCTTCTTAATAATATTGTCTTTTCTCATAACTTTCATAGCCAATATTCCATCACCATCATTCTCACAATCCCCTTTCCTCTTAACCTGAAATACTTTCCCAAAAGCACCTTTACCAATAACTCTCAAAATCTCAAAATCTTCAGGACCCACTTTAGAAATCATCTTATTTTCATCTTCATCTTCATCATCATCATCTTCTTTCTCCTCTTCAATGCACACCAACTGTTCAACAAAAGTCCCATCTTTTTTAACCTCAATTTCAACATCATCGTCATCTTCATCATCACTGATCTGGGAAATGATTTCTTCAGAAGTTTGATGAAATGGGTGTGTAGAAGGGATGTTACAACGAGGTGAGGGACCCAGAAATGAGTGAGAACGGTTATGAATCACTTGTGGGTCCTTTGGATATGGATTTTGGGAAGAAGGGGATGATGGAGTAGGGCCAAAAACATCAGAAAAATCAAAATCTTCAGTGGGAGGAGAAGAAGATGAGGATTTTGAAGGTGGGATTGTTAAGGTTAGTTTGGAAGTTAAGATTTTATGCAGGGAATTGCTGTTTTGTGAAGTGGATACCATTTTTTGAGACCCAAAAAGGAAGAGATCTGTAAAGATGGGTAATTTGCCAAATTGGGGAATAATTTAAATCAAAAGAAGTGATTGAAATTGTGGTGAATTGAAAGCCAGAGCCAAGAAAAAGATTCTGGCTGGCCGGAAAGGATCGCAGTTTACATTTAGACTGAGAAAAGCAGGGAGAGATGAAATTGAAAGCAAAGGTTCAAGTCAGAAATGAAGTTGTACTTAGCAGTTGAGTTACCCTTCTCCCATATCGTCCCTCGACGAGCCTACATCAAAAAGAAAAAATTATGATATCGTGTGTTAATAAATTGAATTTAATCGAACAAAAATAAATTTGAATATCCCTTAATAGGTTACATAAATTTTTAATTAAAATCATTTTATCGTAAATAATTTAAAGTTGAACTAAATAGTCTAACTAAATTAGTCAAAACATTAACTTTTGTATTTAAAATAATTAAATTTAATTGCTTAATGTTGAACATGTTTTTTAAGGACTTGTCTACGATCTCATACAATAATTGCTCAAAAAATTAAGCTTTGTATAACATTTTTGTTATTAATAATACTATTTCTAATTGATTTACCATAATGTCTAAATGAGACTTTTAAGGAAAATGTGAGATTTGATTTAATAGAGATATATAATGGTGTAAATGATATTAAAAGAGAGTTGATATATGTTGATGTATCTAAATGAAAGTGGTAAGACAAATTTGCTTGAAATTCTTTAGTCGGAAAAAATATGAATTTAGGTGCTAGCTATTTATGATAAACTTGAACAAAAAGTTCAATTGATGCTCATTTTGAATTTAATTTACTCAAGAATCAAGAACCTAATAGACTCGAAATCTCAATAAGTATAGCTCAAATTCTATATGATAAACAGTTGAATAGCTAGATAAACACATTTAATAATTTTTATAAAATTAATTTCTTTGATATAGTTCAGATTGTAAGTTTTAACAAAAAGGTAACAAAAGGAAATGAAGTCTTCTTGAATTGCATTAGATTATAGAGCAAAAATATTATAAAATAATAATGCAAATTAAAATATGGACGAATTTGTATTTCTCCTTTGTTGATCACACACTATGTCGGGCAGGATCAAAAGCCGAATCGACTTTTGTTCCTTCCTCAGTCGGCTTTTCATACAAATTGGTTTTTCAGTTTTCCTTTTGTGTTTTCCTTTAATACCTTTGAACCTTATATTTTAATACGCTTTGTTTCATTACTATTTATAATACTTGATAACATATCTGACAGACTAATATAACTAAATGTTGAGAAAAAAATTCAAAAGAAAACGTTTTATTGCTCAAAGTATCAAAGAATCCTCTTTAACTATAAAAAGTTTCTAAAGGATGAATACTATTCATCACTTGCTAATGAACAGTACAATCACTGTTCACTTAGTTTTCTGATTTTCAGTTCTCAGTTTCCCATTTTCCTCTTCTTTGAGTTCTTTACATCACCTTTCCATTTCTTTTCCTCCATCGCTTTGCTTCCTAATTCGTCAGATCATGTGAGTTGCTTTCTTCAAGGATTTTGGCATTCTGTGAGTTATTTCCCATTTCCAACACAAACAAATTCTCATTTGCTTTTAAAATGTATGTTTGCAAAGAAACTTGAACTCATCTCAAAACCTTAACCAGTCAAGTCGAGCAAGAAATTTTGTGTTTTACGTTTCCTCTCCTAGTATGTTTTATTTTCTGCATTTCAATATATTTGCAATTGATAGTGACATTTTCTTATATAATATGTTCAATGGATTCTTGCTTCTTACACAATGTGTTCTCTTTATGTTTGATGTTGTTTGTTATTTTTACCTTTTACACAATTTTCAAGCTTAATTCGAATCTTAATATCTATATAATCTTTTCATAAAATATTACTCCCTCTTATTCAATAAGAATGTCCCATTTTAAACAATATTAATAAGACAGTAATATTTTATGAAAAATTTATACATATTAAAATTAGAATCAAGCTTAAATAAATACATTGGATAATATGTAAAAAGTAAATATAACATTCTTAATTTATATTTTATTATTAATTTGTATATTATTTTTAACGCATAAGCAAAAACATAGTCATGTGATTGTCTCAATACAGAATTATTAATATCCACCGTGAAAAAAGATATTCTTATTAAATAGGAGAGCATGTTTAAATTTCCAAATGTAACCGTTGACCAAGAAGTACAATACGAACAACCCAAATCACTCTTGAGATTTTTCATTGGAACCTTTCGTAGTAATAAATACAACAAAATCTTGATTTCCAAAGCCACAATCGGTTAAAAAATTGTGGGACTATATTACATGAATCAATGAAACAAATAATACACAATGGAGCTAATAAGCTGCTCTACACAGGGCCTTCTGAAAACAGCCCGTTGTGCCTTAATCTGTGTATTCTCTATCAGCAAAAAAGCTGTGCAACTCTTCTTTTTGATACATGTTCTATACTCTCTGAACCATATTCATTTCTAGGGGTTTCAATGCATCCTGAACAATTTCTTGAACTGTCCGATTTCTCCGACAAACATCTGAGAGCTCCTCAATTGGAGCCATCACCGCGTTAATGCTAGCCCCAGATGCTATTTCGGATAATGTTTTCAAGAACCTCGTGCTCTCAACTTCCGTAACTGCTGTTTTTGGGATCAATGAGATGCTTCCCCTGGCCCATTCCAGAGCTTTTGTTTGATAAGCTCGAACTAGTGCAAAAAGTGTGTAAGTTACCTGTTAAATAAAAGGTTAACTGCTTAAGCTTGTTGTTTATTTGAGTAATGAGGTAATTGGAATAGAATTTTCTAATCTTTAAAAAGGAGAATTACCTAAAATTAAATAAATAACATTTAACCGAGATACCCTGTTTTGTAAAATAGGAGAAACTAAAATATGGATTGTGTCACTGGTTAAAAACACAATGTATTTTTTAGTGGCAAGTTTCAACATTCCATTATAATGAATGATACGATGTGCAACAAATGGGATTTGGGAGTTTGGGTATCAATGCAAAAAAAATTAAAGGAACAAATTAATTGGGGGTCGAAGAGGTGTTGTGAAAGGAGAAATCTTGTACGTTAATGTTTCTTAATGAAGGGTTTTAAGAAAGGGAGCTTCGTAAAGATTCTACACATTCCCAACATTTTTACACTCCACAGGATGAAAAGTAGAAATCAGTCATAACTTTTAAGAACTGTTACCACTCCTTAAATTTTAAAACTCCGCGCACAGCAAAAAAGTATTTAACTTTTGCAGCATTTAGTTTACCGTTTCAAATCGATTACTTGGAAGAGCTCCTGCAAGAGATGCTATCAGAATTCTAGTAATTGATGCTCCTCTAGGCATAATCACATTGTCTCGGATGGATTGAAACTGAATACCCCCGCGTGAATTTGGGAGATCAAAGACATCTGATAAGAACGTCAAAATGGAATTTGAAGCCTCCCTGGAAGTGTATATAAAAAAAACATGAAAAAAAACTGTTAGCAATTGTCGAGAAATATTACTTTTATCAAGACCACTTGTAAGCACAAGGAATGGTGTTCATTTAAGCATATTTGAGACAAAGATGAGATTTCCTTCATGATTTGATAAACCGAATCTTCTTTAGCTTCAAAACAGGAGCAAATGTCATCAAACCAATAACTATACTTAAACATTCCAGTGGTTTAGTGTGGAGGTAGCAACAACTTTGCAGTATGCTTATCTATGCTTTTGCTGAGTGCAAAAGGTCTTGATTTTCACTAATAATTTACCAAAAGCTTTCCTACCTTAATCCATCACACAAGAACATAACATAGTCATTTTCCGGACAATATTTAGATCCTATACTCATTTGAAACAAACCAAACTTAGTAAATTAAATAATGATAATCCAAAACCCAGCTGAAAAAGCAACCCAATTTAACCTAAAAAGCTGATTACATCCATTTATTTCAGTGAATAAAATCATTGAAATAGCCTCATGAAAGACATTCTAACCTTTTTTTGTTTAAGAGCATCGGAAATTTGAATTTGCTTCATGACATTAGAAAGGGTCTTGAAGTTGCACATATTGAAGACAAAATGAGAAATATTAACTTTGTTTGGTAATGTGCAAAGAAGAACGAAAAATGCAACATTTAGAAAATGACCTGAATAAAAGAGATAAAGAATTGGGATTCACATGAGCATACAAGAATAGACATGAATGAATATAGAAGGAATATATGTGGATGATCATTGGAATTTGTAATAGATTTTCATAGTTGTAAATTAGTATCAGATGGGATCAAATAAAGTATGGAATTGTTACCGATGATTTTCCACGTTGATATGTTTCCCATGAACTTTATTTTAATATTTTTAAGCGTATGATCCCCACATTCTTCTCACTAGCTTTGTTATCCAATAAAATCAAATCCCACTATCTTCCCATCATAAACTATATATATAAGATTCTTCAATATTCTCCTTTCCTTAATTTATCCACACATTCAATATAAAAGATTGTTGTGAAACAGAAGCATGTGATAATCATTGGTCATGTATACACATATCTATGCTCCATAGATTAAAGCTTCAAAAGGATTATTGCTCTCAACGAAGAGAAGCAATATTCTCCATGCAAAATAATACCTGTGTTGAACTGTGATGCCAATCATAGCACAGTCTATTAATGAGGGAAAGACAGGTGATGGGATGAATATCTGTGGGCAATATCGGATGCACCTTGATGCCAATAGGAAACAATCATCTGCTATATCTGGTCTGCTGGTAAAGTCCTGACAAATGCCCAAATATGAGACTGCCAATACAGCTGTAGCAAAATCACTAAAGAAGATTAGATCATACCCCAAGTGTGGGAAGAATGCAGGCTGTTCTTGTAAAAAGGGCTTCAACTAAGTTTCTCAAATAGTCTGAACAGGAAGGGTCGGACCCAAAGATCTGCCACATAAAATTGACATTCAAGAGTCAACGCCAAGGAGAAATATTCGCAACCATTTCAAACTCATGAATATAAATGTACCTTTATCACTTCACTAGAGAGATATAAAAAGCATGATTGCAGATGGTGCTGATAGAGTCCCTGAATCTCCTCTAGCATGGCACCAATTGTGATGCCCATGTACCTTCCTGAAGTTCTTACCTACAAATGAAAACATGATGATATCAATTACTAAAATTAATAAATGATCTTTAACACTTTTATATCCCCCAGATGCCACTATGTGGCTCCAACCTAGGGTCTTACCTAGGCAAGGTTTAGAGGGTCGGGCGTAGGCAACCTTAACCTTGTAATAACAAAGAGGTTGTTTTGAATGACCCTTGACAGTAAATAATATTTGTAACTTCACATAAATAGAAAGTGCACATGATTTGATGAGCCTGAACAACTCAAAAATTCAGAAAAAGAGCATTTAAAAAAAATTTATGCCTCAAGCCCAGTGGAGAAAGCTATGGACATAGAATGACAAAAGAATACAGACATTATATACACAATATTTGGATGAAGAATGCCAGTTTGTAATAAATGTAAACCTTTCAATTAATTATGGACGGTGATTCGGTGAACCTTTCAAAAGATTTTAGTTGGTGCGATGGACTGGTAGAGATCAGATATGGCTATAATGAGACTTGATGCAACTGATATTTGATGAAAGGAGAAGTTTGCTTCCTAGAGAGAGGCGAACTTATATCGTTTTGAATAAATCATTAAGGCAATAAGTTCATTTTTATCACATGGTCACATGGTTAACAAAGTCCAACATTGGTTCTCCTACGTATTGAGCACAATAAGGCATGAAAGAGCAGAAGACAAGGCTTATTTACTTTAATTCTAGATGTGAATTCAAACAATAGACTAGCAAATTACAAAAAATGAACTGCTGTAGTTCAAATTCAATTTTTGAGAACGTATGTTTGAAATCCAAAGGAACCAAATCCAATTTTATAAACACATCGAATCTTATTCAACTACGCAACTGTACTTCAACATAACTTACAGCGTATTTGCATGCCTTGCAGAGAGATTCCATCGTTTGCATGTCCCAAGCACGGCTGAAGTCATGAAAAAGCTTAGAACTGGGTCACACCAGCATAAGGTGATAGCACAAGCATATATCACGCATACTTACACGTCAAAGATGGCTTTGAAAATCGGCCAGAGTCTCTGAATTGCATCTGCTACGGCTTCAGGGTGATTCACATATCTGAAAATTTTTGAAACTTAATAATCACCAATGTAAAAGGTCTAACAACTATTGACATAATTGAATGTAATCATTTACCTAAAAATATATGCCAGTCGATCAATATGAACAGTAAGTTCACGGGCACCTTTTTGCCCCATGATAACTGGACCTTGGTTGATCATTTCCTGAATATAAGAATTTAGAAATTAACAACTTATATTAGAGCATAAGTTGGCACAGAAACATCCTCGATTGAATTGCTGTTAAATGAAGATCCAACCTGAAGAGGAGTAACAACAGGCAGGCACAATGCCTCCAAGGCCTTCTTTGCGTGATCTGGAGGAAGCTCTGTAATTACCATGCTGCATAATGCAATAACTGTCAGACTCTACCATGAAGACATACACTTGCCATATTGACTTAACAAAAATACCTTAGTGCTTCAACCAAATGTAGAGAGTCTTCAGCAGATACTCTGAAGTTCCCACCTTCTGCGTAGACAGCACTGTGATAGATATGGAAGAGGCCATCTAGAGAACCACACAACTTCTTCCGACAATCTACATGAAAGATTTTTATCATTCAGACTCAAACCATGGAGCATATGCAAACCCCATCGCAGAAATCATTAGTTAGCCACCAAACAAATATATAAAACATTGTCACAAAAACACCAGGAAAAGAACTTAGTAAACCAACAAACTCTTTTTTGCAACTCTTTAGGTTAACAACCATAAAAAAGCAATATGAGAATCCAAATTCCAGAGTAGGTGAGTCTGCAATGAACTTGCAAAAGGTGTTCAACCAAGTAAAGAAAAATAATAAGGAAGATAGGCACTTAACAAATTAATCAGGTAATACCATAACCTATGTTTTATTCAGGTGATACCATAAAGCTGATACCCATGTCAGGTATGGATGTGATGATAATGATCTTTTAAAGATAGCAAGTCTTGCGAAAAACAGAAAGCATCCGTGTTAAACACAGGATGCAATTGAAACATAGACTAGTAGAACTAAACCGACTTTTCTTTCTCCAACAGGTGTCAATACATCATTCAACAAACAAAATTTGAACAAGTCAGATGGAGTGATTTCAAACACAAGTTTATAAATTTCAACAGCATGAAAAATATTTATTAGATCACAATTTCAAAGCCTTAATTGCAGCATATTTGGGGGGGGGGGAGTGAAAGAGTAGCTAGATAAAATTCTACCACAACTAGAGTACGCACTACAAAGAGGAAGGGCAGCAGGTATAAGCATTGACTTAAGTCTTATCTAGAGACTTTAAACTACAATTAAATAAAAGGAAACATAAGCTGCACAACAGAAGTATTAAGGATAACATAACGTGAATTTATACAGCTTCATGGTGCACTACACCAGTGATGGGCATTAGCTCGGAGTGTTCTGAAACAACAGTCATCTGATTCAGTGCTTCTGCTTCGAGTTTCCCGACTAAAGTTTGCATTCAGAATTTTCTTGTTAACCCCCCACCCCCACATATTGCATTTGAAATTTGAATATATTTTTCCATCACTTATGCATCCAACAAACCAATTAAACATGTGAAATATTGATCATGCTTTATTATGGATCAAATACCTACCATTTTACTTGCTGATGATCAATACAATGAAGTGATACCTGAGTGAATTTCTACAAACAAATGGAACAGAAAAGCCAGATGAAAAAATAAGATTTACAGAGCATACCATCACAAATGTGTCTAAAAGCCAATGCAGCAGCTGCTGCAGTATCTTCAGATGTGCTCATGCCATTCATAAGAATATCTATCAGCGAAGGAAGAATTGAGAGACCATTTGATGATACATCAAGCCATTTTGAGTATGCACCAATTGTTAAGCACACTGAAAAAACAAAGCTCACAATGATCACAGGCATATCATGCATGTAATCAGGACGTTTAAGATTTAACATGTTTTTCACCATCATCGTGATCATACTGTCAGTTGCATACCACTTTAGACACTAGAGAACTATTACCACATTAGAACTACATATATATGCAGAGATATACTGTTACAAATTCAGATGTCAGTAATCATTTGGAAATTGGAGCTCGTAAAATTTAACTTGCTACCTCGTGACATAGTTTATATTTTTAAGAAGTGCCTTAAAACTGTGAGGTACCTTCAGAAACATACATCAGGTCAACTGTCAACATGAGCAGAAGAATTCCAATAAAGAACAGTTTACTAGTGAGGCAGAATGGAACAACGGCCAAGTCCACTGTTAGCTTCAAATTCCATATTACTACTTCAACATTTGTCTTTTAGCTCAAAAGATGCTTCAGGAAATTAGCTGCTCTTGTTAAATCTTGATTAACACATTGACCAAGGCTTTCTAGTAAAGTCCAACTGTAATATTGTAATTTCAGACAAATTCATTGCAAACAGTTCACATCAAATCAGTTTAACTAGCAGATCAAGCATCAGAAAAATGTGAGCATGTAACACACATGTAGAGGTCAACACATGAAATAAGGCACCTCAATCTACAAAATAAAACTTAATCTGGACTATAGAACCAACAAATATCACAACAATCCCTATGCATTCATTCTACATGCATGTTTCTAAGATATACAACATCCATTACCTCAATCAATTAAGTGGTGTTTATCAATGAATGATTTAAGCTAGTTGCTAGTTAAATATGAATGTCATGTTGTTTTAAGTATTATATATGTTTCCAAATTGATTTTTGAGCTTTCTAATAAAAAACTGCACCTCGCTACAGAAAGCTCTCAGCTCGCCCTATGCTTTGTACCTAGGCTCTAAAGATTTTTGTGCCTCATTGTGTCTCACACTTTTCAAAACTAAGGAACCAACCCTAACCATAAAATCCACTCTAACCCTAAATCAGTCTATTAATCGGCCTATAAACTGACCCACCCTTAAAAATACATTTTTGATTCCTGCTTCAAAACTCATGTGTCAAGCTTGCTAACACTACCCTAAACAACCCCCAACTGTAAAGAAGCACTGAATTAACCCTCCGATTAAAGTTCATTAAAACTTGACCTTAAACTGAAATTGGATTGAAGACAGGTCAAATCAAGCCATCAAGATCGTGAAATCAGCCTAACTCTTGAACTGAAACTAATGAGGCCAATGGCAACCTCTAGTCGCAACACTTTCGACTGTAGAAAATATCGTATAATTAGCAACATTATTATTGTAGGTATATGGAACACTAATTGCTCTACCTTTTCTACTCTTTTTCCTCGTCTCAACTACTCACAATTTCTTTTCTCTTCCCATTGCCTCAATCTATTCCTCCCTCTATCCACTTTGTTCAGAAGTTATTAACAATAAGTATCCAAAACCAAGAAATAGGCAGCATAAATTATGCCATTGACAAATGTGGTCAATTATCAACCCTCAACTTTAAAACATAAAGGCCATTTTTCTATGTCGGCTCATAGTGGAAACATTTTGGTTAGACCATACGGCAATTACCACCTCTGACAGCAGCTTCAATGATAAAGTGCATAAATTGCTTCAAATACAAAGGGTTGGCGAATGGTTGTTAACTGGAGTTGTTCAATGAAGATGTTTAAATTGACCAACTAGAAATATTGGTTGATAAGATAGAGCCAACTGTGATAAAGATATTTGGTAAAAATTATTTGTTGGCTATTGGTTCTTAACTGTTTATTAAAGAAAAGGTAGGCTAAAACATATTGCAAAAACAAGGCCGCATCACAGTATCGTGACCGTATTGTAAAGGTTTTTAAGTTTAACGCAACCGAAATGTAAGCTGCAATGTTTGCGACCAAAATAATTAGACCAAAATCATCTGAAATGCAAAAATACGAAATGTAAGTGTACACTTACCAAAATCGTATTTTTCACTATGGGCTAAAACGAAAAGCCATTTATCAAATTTTTTTATTTTTTGTTCGACCAACCTAAAAGGCAAAAACAAACAAAAAAATCAAGAAAAAAATCAAGAATAATTTTGCGAATTACAGCTTTAATGTTTATTTTTGAGAAATACAACCACAAAACTAAGTCTACAGAGGTCAGGCCAAATCACAGAATTCCGACCACTTAACCTAAAATTATGACTACTAAAATGATCAGAATTATGTGAATTGGCCTGAACGTTGAAGACTTTGATACTTGGTGGTTGCAATTCGCAAAAAATAAAGTTTGAAGTTGTAATTTGCAAAAGTCTAAACTTTGAGGCTGTAAGTTGCAAATTATTCAAAAACCAATTGCCAAACACCCCCAAAGTGCACTATGGTAGTTGCCTCAATCATGAGCTAAAGAAAATACAAAAAACCTACATCATGATAGTTATAGCTAACACCAATCAACTTTCTAATATAAACCACTAATAACCATCACTGTATTACAAAGTTTTCAGTTAAGGTTGTGTTTGAGAACACGTATTTCATTTCAAATTGTAGATTTCTATTATGAAATCACAAATGAAGAATTTAAGAATGACAAAATTTAAGAAATAATTCTCAGATTCTCAACTTTAACTATTTTTAAACCAATGAGGAAAATGCTCAAACCCTTTTTTTTAATTTGACAAACACTAAATTTTAGCCAATTTCAGATTTTCAAATGAAATCATCGTTTCCAGACATAGCACATTGGGAATGTCAAATACCAATCATCCTTTAAACAAGCAAACACATAGGTCAAAAGCACCCTCAAACACACAACATGAAATCCTTAGAATAACAAAAAAGATATACCGGGACCATGGACCAAACACTGCACCATGGACCCAATTCCATTGGTTATTTCTTTCTCTTAACCCAAAAAAACTCTCAAACACACAACAAGCATACATGGCATAACAAAAAGATACACTTGGACCAAGTGCACAATATGGGAATTGTCTTATGGTAGTTGATAGCTTCAAAACCACTCCCAACTCCCTAAGATATTTCTACCTATCAACCAAAAAAAACTCATCTACCCTCCCTGTACCGCAAGAAAAGGTAAATCGTTCACTAGATATAAGGAAGAGACATTTGATAGGTAGAATGTTTTACCAGTATGAAGTAGTTGAGGCTGACGAGGAAGCTTCGAAAGCAAAGACATAACCTGCAGAATAAGTCATTTGCATGAGAAACTACAGAAAAATATCGATTTTTTTATTTTGAACTGTAGCTATACAACCACGTACTAGGATCACATACTAAACACCCATATTCATAATATACACCCATGTGGAGGAATCACACATGACACTCTTCCTTCCATATGGGTATTTCTTATTTTGCGTACTCATGTGAAATGGAGCACTTAAAAAACGAAGGAAGTATTATTGAACTATTAATGTGTCTTCATGAATGCTTTAGTAAAAAAGATCTCCTTAACATATATGTCTTCTGTGCCCGTATTTAGTTTAATTGCCTTCTAATTTTACTTGTACGGGTTTTTTGTTTTTAAAAAATAACCCTATATTTTTTAAAAGAAACTCACATTTCTCACCACATTCACACATCAAACACCAAACCCTCCTAGGGATGAGGAACAGGGACAAATTTGACCCAACTTGACCTCTACTGTCTAACACAACTCATACCTTTGAAACATTGGTAAATAACTGTTGCTGCTTGCTAGTGTCTATTAACTTCAGTAATCAACTTCATCACATAATACTTCATTGCATAACTTAGTTATCTGCTTCCTTTATTTTTTACTGACTACACTTGAATAGTAACCACTATTTATAATCAATCTTAATTACAAATTTTTAGTCAATTAAGATCTTGTTTGATTCGTCTTGATACATATTTTCATTATATCAAAGATAAATAGTACTCCTATTACAGATTATTATTAAGATGAAATTTTATCAATCACAAAATGGTTTTGCAGGGATCCATCAATCATGAATCTACAAGAAGGTTTCGAGTACTTGACAATACATAAGGTCAGTCACCTAGCTGCAAGGCCAATATTACAATATGCAGCATCAACAAGAAAACCTATATGGAGCACCACAAGAGTAAACTTCAATGATGCAACTATTCTCCAAATTAAGAATTTCGCAGCAATTCAAAACCAGGTACATTTCCACAGTATGTAAAAAGTATTTCCCATTTGGAATGATCTTTCAACACAATGGCAAAACTTGATCAAATTTTTGGGTGGGCGAGAATTCCTCAATTAAATAATTGATCTATCTTTTATATTACAAAATTTTTCAGTCACTACAAAAATTAAAAAATTGTCAAATTCAATGGTTTAAAGTGCATTAAATTGATCAAGAACACTACATTTTTTATTGTACTAAATAAGCTATATTTGAGCTAAAATTGAGTTTTTTTTGGTTTATCTAAGGATTTCAGTCCACAAAAATTTTCTACCACTGTAATTATAAAAAAAGGGATAAAAATTGTCAAGTATATGGTTTAGAGCCCATTATATTTATTAAGCGCACAATAAAACAAATTGGATTTAACAAAAAAATTTCAGGGTCTTATAAGCTTTTAGTTGGGTTATATATATTTTGAAATGATTTGAACCCACACACTACTCTTAACAACTCCATTTATGTATTAATCTAAAAGAAACTTAGCTCCCTTTTTTAGTGTCTTTTTAATTAGCCTAAAATATAAGAAGTCCGGAAACTTCATGGGGGCAGAGCCCCCACCCACTCCTAATGAAGTTTCTCCGTCGTTTCTACGCTTATTTTTCCAATCCATTTGGGCAATGATGGGACCATAACTTCTAAATGACCTCAAAAACGAACCAGCTTCAACCTAACCATACTAGAGGTCCAAAACTTTTATAAAAAACTAATCAGGATAACCGAGCGAGGAAGAGAGGAGGAACTACCTAAACATAGTATGTTTGTTAGAAAACTTCAAATGATGAAGAGAAAAACTACTTTTGTAATATTATTTCCAAAGGAATAAATATTGAAGATGACGTTAATAAAACTTTGGCATCCGAATGGAGGTTAAATCATCAATTTTTAGTATTCAAATTAAAGAATCTAGGAAAGATTTTCGAACCTGAGGCATCACTTCCGCTTCCACACTTGGAACATAATCTGCTATGGCTCGTATACAGTACAAAGCAGCTTCTGCTGGACGCCATTCACCATTTTGATCATTTCCACAGCTGGCTACAGCCTGCAAATCAATTTCACACAAAGAAAAATTAATAAGTATTCCACCAAGAACATAAAAGGCGATAATGTGTAGCAACCAATTCGAAATGTATATCACTATTGCTATCACCAAGTCAATAATTGCAGAGGCCAAACTCCAGAGGCTAGGCATGCATACAACAAACCCTCCACCCACTTCCCAAACCAAATGTAAGAAAAAAAAAAAAAAATATATATATATATATATATATATATATATATATATATATATATAAGCCAAACTTCTTTTGCTTTCCAAAAGCAATTATATACAAAAATGAATAGTTGAATAGCACAAAAAATAAAAACCAAAAGGCATGATGCAAAATGGGCTATCAAAGGGCCTAGAATATGCATCGTAAAAAGAGGCATTTTACTAGGGTCTGCCATAATAATAGGACTATGCAAAGACAAATCTAAAACAACACCAATATTGAGAAACCCAGGACAAAATTCTTGATACTAGCTGCGACTCAGAACTTAACTGAAGTTTGCTGCTTATAAATAGTCTAAGAAAAACAGGCTGTTCATTAGTATCCAGCCCAATCAATCGAGACTCGAGAGGGGATAATAGTTAGTAGTCAAAAAGAGATGAGGGTACAAACATCATGAACAGGCTGTAGATTTTCTACCCACGAGTGTAGAACATGCCCTTCTAAAAGTGTAATCAAATCCAAAGAACAAAGCATCCATCATATATAATTGCCATGCAATCTGTTTCTTTCCATCTGCTCCAGCCTTTGGGAAGAGAAGGGAAGTGAAGGAAAGGATTAAATCCATGGAAACTTTATCATTCATACATATGTTATTGTCAATGTCTCAGCATAGGTGTCACATAAATGCAACCATGATATGATCAATGGGAAACTACAATACTGGTATCTCAATTGATGAACCTATTCTCCAACTTCATTTCCAATCCTTCATCAGACAATCAAAATGAATAAAATGAAAAATAAAGAACAAATTACTTTCAATGAGCTACCAACATCCAAATGAACATCCAAGACCTATGAGGATATTTTTTTCATTATAATAAATAATCAGTGTTACAAGATTTGCTAATCTCCTTGCGAATTGTGAATAGAAAAAAGTGTATTAACTCGGTTTTGGGGCTATTTTAGACCATTTTGAGTGAATTGTGAATTCGAAAAGTGAATTTGCAGGCGAATTATGTCACACTTGTAATTAATCAGCAAGAGCAAAGACACTGTATCATACCTGAACAAGTTTCATGTAAAGAATTTTCAACACAGTATCACCACCCAAAACCAATGCTGCATCAACAAGAACATCTGCAACAGCTGCCAGCATCAAGAAAAGAAGTCAAACAAGCAGAAGCACAAACCAGCAATAAATAAGAAAGGGTGATTCACAAATCAGTTGTTATAATTACTAATTTTAGAACTAGGTATTACCATATCTTGTTTGTTTAAAATCTTTGAGGTCCTCCCTTGAAAGATCCATATAATCATCAGGATACTGAACCCGAGAACTGACCTGCAAAGAACCATGAAATACAGTAAATCATTCATACAAAAACAAAAACGCAAATAATATTGCTTTCCAATACACCCCAACAGTTTTAATTTGAACAAAATATTACCCCAAACAAGGGGAAATAACAAAGCATGTTGCTAATACATTTTAAAAGAACAAATACGATTGGTATAAACCACACATAACTCTGCTCAAAAAAAATATGAAAGCAGGCAAGATCACTTTTTACCTTAAGAAACATAAAGACATCACATGTTATTCTCTAGCATTAGTTCGTTTAAACAATCCAAGAGAACACCAAAATTTTACAACTTTCACAAATAATATACGCCAGAACAAAACTCACCAAGGATACTAGAGATTCATATGATGAACGAAAAACTAGTAATCTCCTGTTCCTCTCCGCTTCGATGGAAGCTTCATTACCCAAGGAAACATATAGGTCCCTGGTATATACAACAATTTCAAAGAGAAACTCCTCTTAAAAACAACCCCAAAAGAAAGGATCAAAGATAAAGCTAATGAAGTTATTGATAGAAGAGATCCACCTTTCAATCAAGTAAACCTGCAGATTGTGCCAGAAGTTGAATGTCATTGAAGCTATATCAAACTGTGAGTGTGAAGCAACTTCAAGCAATGCTTGCACTATCATCATTGACTCATCAGAACCTATAAAGTAATAAAGAGGTAAATTCAGAATGAAAGGACCAAACAAAGAACACCACGAGCAACATTCAACCATGATACAAAGACTCAATTGGTAAACTTGTAACCATGGTTATTAAAATCACGATTTTGATCTACGATTCTACGATTTTACGATCCAAAAACAAGCGAGAGATTTGAATCATAAGTAGAATCGTAAGTTGGTAGAATCTTACGATTCAAATTACAATAAAATTCATAGAGGTAGAATCATAACACGATTCTACAATTCTACGATTTAGCGATTCGATTCAACGATCCAACATCCTAATTTTTAAAAAATAAATTTCTTCATCGGTATGAAGATACAAAATAATTATTAATTGTTATTCTATTTCATTCTTAAAAATAAATTGAATGAAACTTTGATTCATAAACATAAACTTTTAAGATGAATAATCATGACTAAATAGTAGATTCAGGTTTACTGTAGAATCTTACGATCCTACGATTCGATTCTACCTCTCTGAACGATTTTAATTAGAATCCCGATTTTAACAACTTTGCTTGTAACCATCCAACATATCATGCCAGGCATACTCTTATAGCCCCTTATCACACATTCTGTCTGATTGACTAAATCATAATCAAATCACAATAAGGTTGAATGGATGATACAGGTGGCTAAGTGAGAAAACATAGCAAAAGAAGATTGATGCTCTAGCCTCTAGGTGATGTTTTCATCAACGTAGTAGACGTTGATGCTCTGGAAAAGACACAAAACACCATAATTAATTATCTAAAAACTTGTTTTAATTAGAAGCAAGGGAAAACTTTGTACAACAAAATATACTAAAATCATGATGACAACCCATAGCATTGGCACAGAATACCAAACAAGAGTTGCATGCCTACCAGTAGCAATCAATTGAACATAAGCATCACCCATATCAGCAAATAATCGTCCAATAGCCTTTGCATCTTCCTCATCCTGGGGACAGAAAATGTCAACATGTAATGAGAATGAGTCCAAAATTGTACAAATACCAACAGCAAACAAGCCACAAGTCCACAACCATCAATGTACAGGAGAATCCCGCTTCAACGCCAATTTTCCATCAACTCGTATTATGTTGACAAATATATGTTCTAAACTACACGCACTCAAAGTTGGGAAAGTTCTTACTCTGATAAACATAACAGCGCAATCTCCGAAAAATATAATTAGCCAGACAATAGGAGGCTTTGCCGCAATCAACGCTTTACAAGTAGAACGTATAAATTCTTTGTTTCAACTTTATGTAAACACTGGAAAATCAACATTTTATATTACAATACACATATACAAGGACAACAATATTTCTCTCTGGCCTAAATTATGATTTGAAGAATAGAGTCCTCATATTTATAAAACTCTTGACTATTTAACACTCAATGATGGCGAACCCTAGCGTCTGTATTTGAACACATTAGTCTTATCTGAACAACAACCAACAATAACATTCCATTTCCCCAAATCCATTAAGTGGATCACACCTAAAAGGTGTTTGGGGGAATCAAATGTATGCAACCTTACCCTGGTTAATATTAACAAAAAGGTCACTTTTGATTGACCCTATGTAGCAAAGATCATTTGCAACTTCACATAGATAAAAAGTGCGAATGGTTTTGAGTTATTTTATATAATAATCCATTATAATCTGATATCAAAATCTATAGATCTTTCCGCCTATCGAAATAAGGAACATTTAATACCACCAATATCCATCATTAAGAACCCATCAATTTCAAGGTTTGTGAAGATCCAGACCTAGACAATCCTACCCTTGCTGAGAAGAGAAGTCATCACATTGCATCACATTCAATCCAACGTCAAAAATTACAAACTACAACCCAAGACAGTGAAAAAAAAAAAGCGGACTAGGAGAATAGGAAAACATAAAGTAATTTCATATAGACTTTGAATAACTTTTATGACTAACTTTTTCACATGCAAGTACGCATATACGACTTTTCCATGAGACCCCCATACACTTTTATGACTACAACGTTGGTTTTTAAGCTTTCGCTTGTCCAATATACAAGTGTTAATCTGTGCCAATATCCTAATGCTTTTAATGTAGCTGAAGTGAAATTCAAATTAAAACACCACCACTCAGATATGTATTGGCATAAAAAAATCTCTAGTACTTGTATAGTTGCATAATCTACACTTGTGTCTCCATGACTTCTCTTTCCAAAGGTTTATATTTTCCTTCTCAATCTTCGCAATTTTGGAAAATTCTATGAAATAAAGAAAGAAGAAAAGATTTCCTCCCCCTCTTTTTGTTTAAACGACCCACATTGGTCTCCTTCTTTTCCTCCCTTTCCCTTGCAAACCAATTCACATTTCCTCCTATTATTTTTCCATCCATTCACTTCCCTACCCATCCTAAATTCCTATCATACGAAGCACCTTATGATCTTTACTGTAATGCCTTCCATCAAACAGGACCTCCTTATGATCTTTATTGTAAATATACTTCTCCTTTCAAATTGAACTCATCTTTGAATTCTTATATAAGTGTCTATTCATTTTGAAGCCTTTCATTTCAAGTAGTTTTTTCTAGATACTTCCCAATATTCTCTTCATTAATCATGCCTATTGTTTTTTATCTTCAAAACCCTAATTGCTTCCTTATTCGCTTCATTCCACCATAGGTCCATAACATACCAATATGTATATGATTTAATGAAACAAATCCGGTTACAACCTCTTGCTATCCAGAAATAAAATCTTTGTCGTGGCTCAAATACAATATGATAGGGATTTCCAACTACTTTGTAAACCAAAGCTACAACATAACTACTTAGTCCATTCCTTCCATCTCGATACAAAGTTATCCTAGTATAACGCCACTTGTTTGTCATAGCATATCCTCCTAATCAAGAACACAACTACCAGTCACATGCCCTAACTCGATGATAACTACAACTAGATTAGGAAGCTGAGAAGGAGAATACCTTTAAACATCTGCTCACTCAATAAAGGTTTTTAAATATAATCTTGGTTTTGATAAGCGGCCTCCAATAAAGCCGAGACGAGGCATCTTCCCATAGTTAATATTTTATGTTTTGAGCAGTTTATGTTGAAGGTGCACTCCCTAGAACATCATAAAACTAAGAGCATAATGTGCCGGCAGAGTCCAGCCTGGGTTTCATGTACTAATGAAAATACCCAAAATTTGTGATTAGTAAGATGACGAAACTTATTCAGCAATGTCAAGCAAGCAGTTGTCTTATTTTCACAATATGTATCCTTGTAACATATTATACCACATATCCCGAGTTATAGATAGGTGATAAATCTTTCAATAAAAGTGAAACACATAAATTTAAAAATGGGAGTTAGAGTGCATACTTAATAGTACAAAGCAAATGGCATAAATTCCAAAAAATCAATCACATTAAGATAACTATCAACGTCATTAAAATAAGGGTACAAATTCTGAAATAAATAAAAAGTTTAAACTTACAAAAAATGGAATCTAGAGATACCTTCGAAGGATCATTGATATGGGGTCTGAGACTCATAACCTGAGGTACAATGACTTGGATCAATGGCATCTGTGCAGAAACATCAGAAGAACTTCCCACTGCCGAACAATGTATTAATTCTGAAACAACTGAAAAATGAAGAATTAACAATATGTTAAAAACAAATAAAGGAAAGAAAATTTTGAGTTCAACTACAAACCCACTATGAAAGTTTAATAGTACTAAGATCAATAAAAGCCATGCTAGGCTGCACTAAAAAGTAAGAAGATAAACAGAGCTTTATTATAGTGCACAAGAGAAATTACCAAACAAGAAAAATGACAGGTAAGACCTGTAATCCACAATTTATGAGAGCTAAACTGAATTGATTTGAATTTGACTTAATAGAACTCGGCTTAGCATAGTTGGACGTGTTAAATAGTGAAAAGCAAGAGTAAAACTGTTGAACAAAACTTATTTCGTATAAGTATTGGACATAAGTCGAGGTGAACAGTTCCTTACCAAAAATTGGAATTAAAAATCAACATGCGCATGTATTAAAAATTTAAACCCCTATCCCACTAATAAAAGAGAAAAAAATATTGTACAATATACACCAATCAATGGCATTGCCGCATTGGGGTAATGGAATGTAATTTTCATATACACGGATCACCTATGACCTGAAGATGTTTATACGTTGAAATCATCTATGAACTGAATAGAGGGATATTATAACTATGTTATACATACATTATTTCTACATTTAGGGAGCTACACAACATAATTTTAGCAATAATAGTTTGCCTAACAGCATACCAAACTTTGAGCTACCAAGAGCTGCGCAGCATAGGCTACATGGAAAAAGAGAGAGGGAGAGAAAAAAATACTCAGCAGAACGACATCTTAAGTAATATCAAATTATAGAGACGACAGCAAATGTAGTTGTCTGCTACAAGTTACTTTTAAATGTGGCCACTAAAACTAAGCAAATTATGGGAGAAGTGAAACACTTCTCTCTTGAAATATAGCTTCCCCATATCCAAGTATAAAAACTTTAGACATAGAATACATCTAATCATATATCAGCATGGTTAGCACTAGCGACAATCTAAACAATTTATCGAAAAAACACAAACAAAAAGTCGAAAACTAGAAATGTTTTTTATGAAGAAAATTTATATTAATGAATTAACTTTAGTAGTACATTATAGGGATGATAGATCCCTGGGAAGTTCAGCTATCTAACTACATTAGTATGTTCCATTTTCTTCTAGGTTGTTTAAAGAAGAATGTGTGAAGAGGTTATTCGCCTTAGTCCATAACGAGGCTATAATTTTGCCTTATCTCAAATAATGTCAAAAGACAAGAATTGATTAAAAATTCGCCCATTTCTTTCCAACTACATACACCATAAAATTGCATGACAAAAACACATCAATAATTTTTTGAAGTCTCTAATTCCCACCAACCCACGAAAAATAGTAAATAAGAAATTCTCAATTCTTCTTGAAGTAACCCACTCTTCCCCGCCAATCTTGAAATGAAAAGGCCTACTCTCCAGACCCTTCGTAATGCATTGCGGAAATAAATGATCATTATTTTCTCCATCCTTCAAATACATAATGCATCTATGTAGATTCAAAGACTTGATAGGTTTCTTAACGTGTAAATTCTTCATCATATTAAGAATACCTAAGACACCTATACAACAAAGGTTGAGGACTTTTACTCTTTAAATCAATTTGGCTGCTAAAAAGCAAGATGTTAGAGAAGGGGTACAGAGAAATAATAGAATGAGGCACAGGAAAAGCTTTTTGATGGATTAGGAGACCATATCCAAGTGTTGAAATTCCAAGAAGGGTGAAAAACTGAAGTAGAGAAAGAAGTTCAAATATCAAGTAAAGGTCCCTTTCTAACGAATTGTGTGAAAAATTCCAATACACTTGATTATTTCTCAAGTTAAAAAAATCACACATGAACTCCATGGTTGGATACAATATGGGAAAAAGGAATTTGAAAGGTTCTAAATCCATCCATCTTCCCAAAATCGTATCAAATCACCCAAACTTACTAACAAGCGAATAAAAGAAGAGAATTTAGGCCAAACCAATGTTACCTAAGATCTAATACGAGAAACGGAAACGAAAACGAGAAACGTTAATTTAGAAGTGGTAAAAGGAGTAAAAAGAGTAAGAAAAGAAAATGACTAGAAAGAAAAGATAAGAAAATAAAAAGAAAATAAAATAATGGCTTTAGTATCAATAATTACTATATGTTTTGGGCTTGCAAAAAATCATTTGGGGGATGTAGTTTTGAAAACGTTGATCAAGAGTTTTGGAAATGAAGGTTCCGAACGGGGTTCAATAGGAAGCTTTCGGCTTTTGGTAGCTATGGGCCAAACCTATGAGAAAGAAATAAGAACGAGGGCTTGCTCGTACCTCCCCCTGAGAACATATTGAGCCAAAAATGATTTTGATGACTCAATGCCAAAGAAAGTTTGGTTCACAAAGGAATCCCCTATGCCACTTTACAAGCAAAGTGAATTTATTGCCTCCAAATCTCCCACACCAAGCCTCCTTATTCTGTTAGTAGTTTAACTTGGTGCCAAGTCACTAGATGATCCTTCACCTCACCATCTCCTTCAAAGTTCCTCGTCATTTTCACGGAGAAAACTAGAAATGTACATCACAAAATTTGATTTCAACATATTTAGTAAGACATTCGATATCTAAACTCCAAGAAAAGTAAAGGGAGGTGTCTTCCTTAGTTGTGACTCGTTGACTGAAATATTTTCCTTTCCCTTAGTTCCTCATCGGCCATCGCTGGCTTTCGACTTTCCATTCTATACCAAAATCCACTCCAAACACCACTACTCTAGCAACCTCAATCCCGCCACCATTCAACCAACACCAACACCAATAAATCCTCAGCCAGAAAACGACCCAATCCCTAGACTCCCTAGTCTTTTGCAACCCAAAAAGTTAAGTCAAGTCTTCAAACACCACCTTCGCAGCACCATAAACCTTCAATTTTAACCACCATTGCCATAAATGCTTTAGAAAGAGAAAGTGAGTGAAATTTTGCTGGGGTTCAGACTTCAGAATACTTTAGGCTGATATTTCAATTCCAGAATTCCAAGCCAAGTTTTGCATTTTTCTTTATTTATTAAAAGTGAATTTTTAACCAACTTCAATTAATAAATTCATATAAGCCAAGATAGTTTTGGGATGGATCATGGATCTAGGCCAGAAGTTGAGGTCAGAGAGTCCTTGAAGCTACAAAGAAAGGTTAGGGTTCAAGGGATGAAGCTGTGTTACGGATGGTTTATGTTTCTTTGTTTTTCATAAACCAAAAACTTTTTTGATTCCATTCGCCATTCACAAAACAAATATTTAACTCCCATTTGTGATTTTTTTCTCTGTTAAAGCAAGTCCCAATATTCATAACAATGACGTTAACTTTGAACAGTTAATCGAACATGCTTTGTCTTGTACTTTGGAGAGGGTCGATAAAGATGTGTCGTATTGCAATGGTTTGAAGTTTGAAACGATCGATGAGGTGGTTAATGTGGGGCAAATGAAGCTTCACTAGAGGTGTGAACCATGCCTTGAACAAGTCAAGGCATCGCTTGGTGTTTTGCTTGATGGAGGCAACATGTAGAAAGCAAAATTGAAGGTCGCTCGACCAACTGTGAGTTGCTCGACCAGTCGAGCAGTGATGAGCTCGGTCGAGCGGAATGTGCAAAATCAGGCAGTAGGTTCTGAAGCTCGGTGCTCGTTCGAGCAATGGCCAGGCTCGTTCTAGCACCCACTTTGGATTCCGTTTTGAGCAGTTTCTGGTTCGAATATGCATTGATGAGCATTATATTCTTCTTGCTTAATGCCATGTTTATTGTAATATTTATTACTATGTTTATTATCATAGTTAATTGGCGTGTTTATTGTGTGGCTTAATGGTGATTAAGAGCGGGGGTTATAGAATGGAGTATTCCCCACTATAAATAGGATACCCATTCATAAGAACAATTCACCACAAACATATATTGTTGAGAGGGCTATTTCTTTGTAAGAAACTTGAGAGTATTCTTCATAGAATTAGTATCGTGATCTTGAGAGAATTGTTCTCAAGATAAGGGGAGTTTTGTTATACTTGCAATTGTTGAATTTCAATATAATAAAACTATATTTAAAGGGGAGGTATCCAAGCTATCTCATAAACACTTGTGTTCATTTTTGCATTAGATTTTCATATTGTTTTTAATTGTTGAACCTCTTTGAGGCTTTCATTTCATTCCCTATTTGGTGTATAAACCAAACAGCTAAAACGTGTCTTGATAGAGAAAACCGACAAAGACTTGCTAATAGAAAAGTAGAAAAAATTAAGTTACAAGACCCAAATTTTAGGGTATTCAAGCACATAAAATGTGTTGCACACCACAAATATCATTTTCTTTAGCCATCACAATTTGCAATTACAAAATAATTCAATTCTAGTATGCTTTTGAGTAATACCATTAACAGAAGCCTCAGAGAGTATCTCGGAAACCAGGCTAGATAAAGCCGTATGAACCAAAGGGTGATTTGCAAGCACAGATGGAGAAATCCTGGAGGAAAAGTAGATCCGGTAAGTCTCCTAGAGAAAACACTTCAAAATATAGAAGTAATTACACACTTTATCCATGACACTTAGTTCAAAAGAGTAAAATTACACACCCACGTCTCAAGCGAAGCCAAGAAGCAAATGCCTCCAGTACCTGCAAAATAATTAGGTCGAGGAAAAACTAGCACCAGTCAAAAATAACTAATATAATACACCCTCCATTTGTAAGACATGTTGACACAAAACGAAAACAGGAAAAAAAAAAGAATAAAATAAAAACAAAAGAATCGCTAAAATGCCCAAGTAAAAAAAAGGGACGATCATCAAAATACTATTCCATCAACATCACCGTCAAAATATTGACTACACAAAGCTTATACATGATTCCAATGATATCAAATCATAATTTCGCCAAAACAACATATAACATATCCAGAATTATTAACCTCTCAAAACTAAGAATGAAGAATGCCAACCAGCTAAAAGATGCTAGACCCAGAGGAAAGATATAGAAAAGGCACCATTTTTAGGATGCATATATGATTTCCAGTTTACTATAAAACTATTTGTATTGAAAAGACACAAAGAGGGTCTTATCCATGTAAAGGAGGGTTGAAGACAAAATGGCTCATTTTGAGGCTTGAGCCATAGCCTACAAAAGACCAATTTGACAACAGAATTAGAAAAAGTCGTCTGACGCTCATAAAATAACCTTAGACTCCAGCTATATATAAAAGGGTTTGGTTGGAACTTAAACTTCAACGGTGCTCTACCCTCAAAATCCAAAAAAAAATGCTTCCTTTCATGCAACCATTACACTGGCAATTGGAGCAAGTTGCAACAAAAACCATCCTTCTCAAACAAAACCGGACTCATCTCATCCCAAACACAGCCAAAGATGATTGTTTAAAAAAAAAGGATAAAAAAGCATAGATGAATAACACCACCACTCCAAGGACAAACTACGAAATCATCACTTAAGAACAAACACTATATCTTAAAAATTATGATCTTCTTTTCTAATTGTAGCAGAAAAATACAAGATTCCAATCCCTAGTTTAAGCTTTTGTATCCCAAACACAAATCAGGGATATCCATAAGAAAATTTCTTTCAAGTAGCGGAACCTTTTATAGAGGAAAAGAGGTAATATACCAAAAACCCTCTCATCATAACCCTCCAAATAAACCTTCATAGCAAAAGGCCCTCCAAAAACCTCAAGAATTAATCTTCATGCGGTCATTAATAAGTACCCATCACTATTTACCATTCTATGTAAAAACCTCAACAAAAGAGGCCTCCATAAGTTAATAAAATCTTAACAAATTCATAAAATTGATGCCTCTTTCAACTGCCTACCTAAGTTCTTCAATTTTTTGAGCTTAAAATGTGTGTCAATGTGTAGCCATGACTGCCTATGAGAATCTAAAAGTTATGAGTTATCTTGTGGTTGGAGGTAATTGAAGAAAAAGAGATCATCTTGTAGCCAGGAATGCATCTGTAGGTTTGTAAAGAGGAGTGGCTTCAGAATACGTAATATGATGTCAAAAAATAAGTATCCTTTATCTTTCTCTTGATACATTCTCACTTCCTCATTATTAACCTAATTCAGAACTATGGGTGAGGGATGAAACTCATGACTAAGCATTCTTATTTCTATTTTATTGTTATTTAAGTTCGCCACAATAGGTTGGTATTGTTATTTAAGTAAATACCGATTTCACTATCCTTCCCTCTAAACTTCTTCATGGAAGACAATCACCCTGGCAGAAGTGACAACTTTTGCCTTGATTCAGCACAAAAAACACAATACTAGATTGTGACAACCAACGATTCACGAAACCAAACAAAACTACCTCATCACATATGTAGTTTATGTCTAGCAAGCAATCGGACACAAAATCATATTCATTTGCATGATCAAGAAGTTTGTTAATTGTTAATTGTTAATTATTTACACATGTTATGTGAACTTTGGTAGAGATCCATTGGGTTGCACCTTCCACTCTTCTAGGTTATTAACAAATTACATTATATGAGGTGTGGATGGAGAAAGGGAAAGAAAGCTTTCTTTCTCCATAAACTGCAAAGAGATATTAGTGAAACACCGAACATAGCCAAGCGATGAGAGCTGACACCCCCAAAAACATATTTCAAAAGAGAAAATATTTTTCTTTATTATGACCCTCTAGCAAAAACACTTGCACCTAAATTGTATTACTATCACCACTCACACATGAAATGAGGAGAGCAAAAGAACTAAGTTACGGACAGTGTAAAAAATGTGAAAAAACACTAAATTTTTATCATAATGCCTAAATATCGGTCAAAACCATAGGATATTCCTTGCGTCAATTCTTACTGGGTGCACTTAATGGAACTCCCCATCCACCCCACCCCCCACCCCCCCTCCAAAGGTGTGCGCTCTTCATCTGACCATCAAAAAATATGTAAAGGGGAGAGAAAACAAGTGCAAAATTAGTGGTTCCTTTGATCAAATTATGGGACCAGGAGCTGATAAAATTTGTATTTGGCTTCAATCCCCATGAGGTATTTCCACGAATTAACTCGTGCAAAATAACACGAGATTGAAGATCCTTTTATACCCTTAATTTAATGTGGAACTCATAACTCCTTGATTGTTATCTTTTTTCTTCTAACACCAAATGTAAATAAAACCGCTAAATCAAACAATACCACATAAAACAGAACAATCTGGATAAAAGATTAAGAATCTGACCTGCTCCTTGAGTTCACTCGCATTCAAACAAGCAGTTAACAAACTTAGAGCAACTTCCATTGCAGAAATAAGCTCCTTCTCAAATTGACGACGTCTTTCGGGCCGAGCAGATATTCTATAATTGAACACCTCCTGTTTACATGCACAAAAGAATTCTTTGGTCAATATGATGTTTCAGGAGTTTCGCAGCTCACTGCTTTTCCAGAAACTTTTGGAAATTCAACCGAACAAAGTAACTATTTTCAGAGGTTAACCAATTGAATCCATTAAAAGGCAGTAGCAAAAAAAACATTAGATGCAGTTGAAGCATCTTGTAACAAAAGGCATAAAAGTGTGTAATTAAGCTTTTTTTTCCATTAAGTTTTACCCAATTATAAGCCAGTACAGTAAAGGTGTTTTATTAGCCAGGAAGAAACAGAAATTACATGTATACCTCAGGCAGAACCTTCAGAAGCTCCAAAAAGCCTGGTATGCATTCTGGGCGAGAGCTCATCTCTACCTTGAGCCAGTTCATGATTCCTCCGTCTCCCCAATCTCCTATAGAAACATGAACAGCCAATGCAGCTACAGCAAGGCTAATCTGGAATAACAGATGGGCAGAACAATGATGTAACATGAAGTATAATATACAACACAGGAAAAGATAAAATGTTCAATTCTGGTTCTCAAAACAAAAATCCCATAATACCTGGGTTCTCACTTTTGGCGGGCCATGGTGAAATCTATTTAACAAGCTCTGCAAAAAATAGAATCACAATGTGAATCCTGTTCATGTTGCACAAAATAATAGTTTGTGCAAAACAATAAAATAGGAGAAGAATTTGCAAGGAAGACTCAGCAAATTGAAGCAATAAATATTGAAGTTTAAGAACTATCAGTCTCCCATAACATATATGTTCCCTCACAGATAGGGTACCTTCTTGAAGTAAGGGTAAAAAGGAAAAAACCGCCCTCTAGCAATAATATTTTAATTAGAATTAAAAAGGGATGTAAAAAGTTCTTACAAGATCAAGCCTAGCTCCTAGTGACCCACTTTGTATTCTAATAAGGTGTCTAAGAGGACAAAAACACCAGCATCCCATTATCCCTATGTCATTAAGTGCCTAAGTGGCTCCTACCTAGGCAACATTTTGGGGGCTCAATCATATTCAAACGCAACCTTACCCTATGAATACCAAAGAGGTTGTTTAGAAGCACTCTTGATAGACAACATCATTTGCAACTTCACATAAAATAGTGCATTGATTTAATGAGTCATTTTACTAAAGTGATAATAGTCCATCATAAATCGAAACCACGAAATCATCTTTGACTCTATCAAGATTGGACAAAAAGTAAAAGGAGGACAACAAAAAAATGTAATGAGAGTTTTGTACAAGAGGCATGAATCTTCTAATAACCCAATTAATTCTCCTCAAAAAGAACATTCATAAGCTCACCTAATACAAAACCGAGTTTATTTTTGAAAGAAACCTACATAGCTAGTTACCAACTATGAGTGGTTTTAGACCTCAAAAGGTTAGTTTCAAAAATAGAGCACCTTGGGGGGTGAGTTGGATGCCCAGATAAAGCTAGACAAGGTGATCCTCAAGGAAAGAGTGCCTAACAACACCTAAATCGTGTGTCTTTAGGTCATAGCCAAGGTAGAATTCATTTGATGCAACCGCCCTCTAATTATGTTTTTTTTTCTCCTTTTCTTCATTATTTATCTTTTTTTCTAGCTTTTTAAGGTGTTCCTTTGAGGTCTTCAACTTTTGTTTTTCTAGGTTTTAGGCATCTTACAATGTAAGGCTAGAACCTAAAGCCTAAGCTTTTAAGACACTAAGCACCTTTAGGCTTATGGTGCCTCATGTCTAATAAACTTAAGCTTTTGATTCAACCACCATATTACCCATGAATCTAGAAGTTGGCTCCCAAGGCTTCTCTCCTCATCTACCTTATAGAATAAGTATCTCATAAACCATGATTGCATTGTAAATGCTCACATATGATTTAAGGAAGTCAGACACTAGAATTTCATATTGATAATGCAAACAGTGTAATGAAACATTAAAACGTTACTTTTTCAATGCTCTAAGTAATGGGAAGAGAACACAATCATAGTGTAAAAAAAGACCGCATCGTATCGCATCGGCCGCATTGTCAAGGTTTTCAAAACATATGAATCAATATTTTCACGTTGTAAAAGTGCAAAAAAAAAAGTTTGGGTCAAGGGATAACTTATGTTTCGACCAATATTTAGGCGTTATGATAATCGCATCACTCCCAATTTTAACATCATCATTCCAATATCGCAATCGCAAATGTTACTGCATTTTTACACTATGAACACAGTCCCAAATTTTTGGAACGTCTTTCTCTTAGAAATATTAAGAGAGGGAGATATCAGTTTGGTTGATTCTATGTTGGACCGCTTCTTCAATCTCACAAAAAAATCATTCATAATGTTTCCTTCTAATGAAATTAGGAAGACAAAATCTCATCAAAATTCAAAAATCGAACTAAATTACTAAGAAGATTGTTAAAGAGAGGTACCAAAACAAAGGATGGTCACAAGTGACGGAAGTTTATTTACATCACAAGCCACGATAGTATAACTTATACATAGTGATAGGGATGTTAAAACTACTGTATAGAGGATAAATATTTAAAAATGATAATTAGAAGTTTAGGACATAAGGTCACAAAGAAGTTCTTGCATTGGAACTCCTTTTCTTTTCATTTGGTGCTATGGAAGCCAAACCCATAAGGATCCACGTCATCAACACTACACCTACCCCATCTACCCAATTAACTTATGTATACCTCCTTTACTCTATTATCTCTCTTAAGAGTGACGAGGTGAGTCAACATAATCGTAGCCCTCTTATCATCTTCCCTTTATGCGTGTAGACAGTATAGTTAACCATGATAAAGCCATAGTTGTTTGGTTGAAGATGATGTCAATAAAAAAATTCTTTAAATTGTAAATAACCTTCAATATTCCTCTAGCCAAGCCATAAGGATCAGTGTCACATGAATCGCAATTCGTACCGATTCGTTGTACAAATTTGGGTTCGCGATTCAAATTGCGATCTATGGCAATTTGACATGCAATCAAACCCAATCTTGATTCGCAAGGGAATTGAGTGAATCATGTAACAGTGATAGGGACATTATGGCACGATGTTAATTTTCATGCAACCATAATGGCATGTGGCATGTAGTTACTACAATATCTTAGAAACTAAGCCTAAATTGATATGTTTGACTAGGAGTTAAATAGAAGGGGCTATAATGCTAGACCACTATGATAAAAAATACATTTCAATTTCACTAGAAGATTAACTTAAAGAGCTAGTGAAGTTAGTTAAAGGGAAGGATCTAATTTTACAATTATATTAAGAGCTTTTGTGAGATGAAAGAATAGTGGAAATTATTTATAGCTTCTAAGCTCTTGAGAATGAGGTTACCACTGCACACATCACTGAAATCGATTTTTACCATAGTTATCGACAATTCTATTCTAATTTCTAAGTAATCCTTTAGACTACCAAATACCAATTAACACAGAACTTTTGGTGGAAAACAACTTACATGTGATCTCACATCGAATAATTAGAAAGAATTTGACCAACATATAAGCTTAATATGCTAATCCTAAATCCAATGGTTTTAGATGGAACATCACCGGGTTTATGTGCAGTCAACTCTCATCTTGTATGGGTTTTGTTGTGTACAAATCCAATAACAAATCTATCAGCCTTCAAAATTAATCATCATATTCTTCATTAGTTACTTTTGTAAGCATAGAGTAAAAACAAGGTCACATCGCATCGCTGCGTTGTAAAGGTTTCAAAATAAATGAACCAATATTTCCCACGTTGTAAAAGTGTAAAAAAACCGAATTTTGTTTTGGGCCGTATCAACACTTATCTTATGGTTTTGACTGATATTTAAGCGCTACGATAACCGTATCACTCACGTTACCACATCACCGTTTTGTTACCACAATGTTTGTAGGTGACAAGGACACAAAGTCTATATAAATATAATAATACAAGGACAAACACATATTATAAAATCGTTCATCTGGTCTCTAGGTCTAGTGGGAGCACAAAGAGATCACAGTGGTCTTAAAATAAACTTAATATCCTAGAAGAAAAATTAAAAGTAAAAAGAGTTGCTTACATTTAAGGAGTCCCGTAATGGGCGAAATGCTTCAGAAGGAAGCTCTTCAAAATCTCGTTGCACCTGTGTTTTAAGACAAATATTGTAGTGCATTAAAACAGAAATTACGGGCATATACATACTCAATAGAGCAAGTAGAGCAACAATAAACTAGACTACATCTAACATACCTTGCTTCTCAGAGTTTGTGAGCAAAAGATTAGAGTTTCCAAATTGCTAGTTACATCATGAAGTAGATTATCTGCAACCTATGGAAAACAAAGCTTGTCACAACTTTCCGGCATGAAATATGGAATTCTACTAAAGTCCAACAAATAAATTATAGAAAAAATTCAAAACTTCTACAAATATTACTGCGTAGAGCCATAGACAACAAAGCATAAAAAAAATTTGCAAGGATATAAGCTTAACTGCATAGGAGCTTTTAAATTTAAAATATACCAGACTCTGCTACTGCAAAAAGCACCACTTCTATAATACTAGCAAAAACAATAAAAGCATATTGCAGCTGGCAGCATGACACATCCAAAGTACACATTCAGGATGAACAATATCAAACAAGTAACAGGATTCCTAAGGGACATTTTTCACACTTTGATGACCAAACACAATTCAAACTCCAGTACAACTTTCTCTCACAAAAGCAAACCAAATTAATCAAGCCAGTATCCAAACAATAATAAGCACACACAGAATAATCATGGCACAAAAAACAATGACAAGCTACTAGCTGAAGCACATTCTACTATATCTCCATGTATGATATACTAATTGTTCAAATTTCAAAAACTCTTTCCAAAGAACAGTCAAGAGAAAACAGTTTCTATATTTACCGATAAGCATGAACCTAACTGAAACATTCAAACTATGCAGCTTTTTCGTTACAAATTCAATAAAAGAAAATAAAAAAATGTCAACCTAATCAAACAAAATATAAACTTCAATAACACCATAAAACATCTAAAAAAATGAAATCCTAATCGAAAAACAATAAAAATTAGATCGATAAATGAAAAGCCACAAAACCTGCCAAGCATCAAGAGTGCGCTGAAATTCCTGAAGCCAACGATCAGCTTGCATACGAACAGCATCATCAGGATGATGATAAAGAGCATTTAGGGCTTCTTTGACAGTATTTTGAAGTTCAATTCCTGCCATTTTAGGAATTCGAAAGAAATACTGAGGGAGAAGAAGAGAGAGAAGAAAAGAAACGGGTTTTAGGTCTCAAGTATTTGAATTGAAATCTGGCGATTTGATTTGGGTCCTAGAAAAATTGATAAAATGGGAGAGAAGGGTTTTTATTTTTATTTATTTAAAATAAAATTTACTTTTCACAGAGGAAGGAGAAAAAAACAATTAAAAAACAAGGTGTAATTTGGCGCCTGAAGGTGGGGTGATCAATCATTGGAAGGTGCTGGACTGAGATGGCATTGTATGCAGGTAGCCGTCTGATCATCAAATACGTTGTCAATAGACTTTTCAAAACGGGAAAATTTGAAATATATAAGAGAAAAAATAAAACAAAATTAACGAAATAAACTAAGTTTTAAACTTATTTTAAAAATAAGCGTGAAATTTTCAAATTTGAGGTTTGGGGCTGTTTGCAGTTAGTAACTGCGAACAAGTCAAAAAAGACAAAATAGTTGTTCGCAGTTAGTAACTGCGAACAGCTATTTTGACCTGTTTTTATGCAGCATGCTGTTCGCAGTTATTAACTGCGAACAGGTCAAAACAGGTTAAATAGTTGTTCGCAGTTAGTAAGTGCGAACAGCTATTTTGTCTGTTTTGACTTGTTCGCAGTTAGTAACTGCGAACAGCCCCAAACCTCATGTTTGGAAATTTCACGCTTACTTTTGGTATAAGTTTAAAACTTAGTTTATTTTGTTAATTTTTTTTATTTTTTCTCTTATGTATTTCAATTTTTCTCAAAACGGTTGATCATACGGGTTTTGAGTCCGGTTATTTTCGGTCGGTTTATGTTTGGATCTGATTAATTTAACGAGCTAAGAACTTCTAAACAATTTTTAGAACTATAAAAAAATAAAAAGGTGAAGGATAATCCCAGTATCCCGCACAAAGCTCATAGAACTATAAAAAAATGTTGAATGAAAATAAAGTGAATCATAATTGAAAAAGATGATGCGGGATTGAAAATGTTAACCTATAACTGAAACGAGTTAAAACTGTCTGTTTTAACCCAATATTTTCATGTTATATATGGGCAGCTCATTTTTAGGTTGAGACTTATTTGAGTTTTAATTTCTGGTTAAATTTCGAATTAATTTTGGTGGGTCAAAAATTTGACATATGTAATTGTTAAGTACTTCTAATTGTTAGTTGTTGTTCTAAAGAATTAGTCTCATTTTCTTTTTTAATATCACTTCTCACAAAAATTAATGATAAATAACACAATTTTTTAAATTCTTATTCATACATTAATAATTTAACTTAACTTCTCTTTTTATTAACATATTTACACTATTTCCGGTAAAATATACTTTACTTTTTCACATTTTTATTTAATTTTCTTTGTATTTGCCTAATTTATACTAGGATTATTTCTCAATAGGACTATTATGCTTTTTTTTATTGGTGGTTATCAATCATGATGAAATGAGAAAGGGAAAGGATTCATTTGTTAAATGTCATATTAGAACAGCTCATGGAGAGAGTAGTTTTTAGTTCTCTTCACTCCATGCCAATTTGTGTTCCATCTTAATCGTAAAATGTTGAAAATGATAATATGAAAGTATATTGTTTAAATTTTATAAATAAATCATAATTAATAATCCAACTTTTCGATTATTCTAAAATATTATCATTTATTACACGTGTGCAATCAAAATGTACGATAATTCGTCTTTTATTTAACATTCATTAAAACATTTTCAATTTTGACTATTTTTCATGAATCTTCATACTTCTTCAAACAAGACTTATTAGCTATTAAATTGTCAATTTTTATGGTAAATATAGACATTATTAATCTAAACAATCATTCATTCCGTCAAAATATAGTTGGTCTCCTGAGAGACCGTCTCTTAGGCCAGCCCATTAGTACTGAATGCCTACTTACTATATCCTTAACACCTACTTACATCATCCTTAATGCCTAATTACATCATTTTTAATGCATATTTATCGTATCCTTAATTCCTACTTACAATATCATTAATGCCTACTTACAGTATCCTTAATGTATACTTCCATCATTCTTAAATTTCTACTTACAATATGCTTTATGCCTACTTAATTAAGTATCCTTAATGCATAGTTACAATATCCCTAATGCCTACTTACATCATCCTTAAATTACTTACATACCGTATCCTTAATGCCTACTTACAATATCCTTAATTACCACCGAGTAAGCGTGCAGTACTTACAATATCTTAAATGACTACTTATAATATCCTTAATGCCCACCGAATAACTTACTCTACATATTTCTTTATGGGCCAGCTTAATTAAAGATGGTCTCTCAAACAAACCTTCTTTCACAAGAATTTATGCTCAAAATAATCTCAAATATCATGTTTATTTACTTAAAAATCTCATTCAACTATTAGGAAATAACTAATAGTTGAGATTATTTTAATAAGATCACCCTATTATGAAATAACTAATAGTGGAGATTATTTTAATAAAGTAACCCCTCAGTTTGCCTGATCGTCTCACCGTGAGACTTCCATATAATTGACCAATTTCTCCACGATCACTTTAAAATCGTAAGTGATAACTTTAACAGACTATATATACATAGATCAGTTCAATAAAAATAGTCCGTCTCATTTAAATTTTTTTTTGTATTTTTTTAATTTTTATTTATTGGGAAATTCCACATGGTAGCATCCAATTTTCATGAAATGCCAGTAGTAGCACTTTTTTAAGAAAATTCTACATGGTAGCATATAGTTTATGCACAAACTAATTGCCATAGTATTTTCCGTTAAGTTCTTGTTAAATTCCGTTTAATTCATCATTTTTTAAAGTTTTTTCCACATAGTAGCATCCAATTTTTGTTTAATTCACAATTTTAACGTTTAATTTACCAATTTAATATTTAATTCATCGTTTAATTTATTAACGCTCATAAATGTTGTAATAATTTTGTTTTCATTCAAATTGTTGGCATTATAAAGTTCAAAAGGTAAGTAGCCAAGCACTAATACTAATACATATTTATTTCAAGCAAAATTAAAGATAATTCTAATAATAATAAAATGATGCACAAGTGGATACAACAAAAGGCTAAAGTTTTGTTAGAGGTTATGAACACTGGTTCCCCATCGTCTCCATCAACACTAAATCATACTTGCCATCTTCCTATTTGTTAACGGCATTAATCATTAGCTTTTTGGAATATTGGTTTATACATTTTTTTCATAAATTATTAAAGAAAAAGATAAATAAATAAGTAACTTTTTGTAGCAAATCTTTTTTAGCAGGAAAATACTTGCTTTTATTATTAGAATTATCTCTAATTTTGCTTGAAGAAAATATGTATTAGTATTAGTGCTTGACTATTTACCTTTTGAACTTTATAATGCCAACAATTTGAATGAAAAAAATTATTACAAGATTTAAGGCCTTTAATGAATTAAACATTAAATTGGTGAATTAAACGTTAAAATTGTAAATTAAACAAAAATTAAATGCTACCATATGGAAAAAACTTATAAAATGATGAATAAAACGAAATTTAACAAGAACTTAACAGAAAATAAAATAAGAAATGTCAAGATCTCCACCCTCAAAATCCAAATATCGACGATTCCGTATTGAGTTCTACACTTTTTCATTCCCTTTGTCCCTCCCTGTCTTTCCTGAAAGACAAACTTTGCGTTCAACCTTTTGTTGCAAACTCAGAAAAAACATAGAGAGAAAATCAAAGAAAAAAATGGCGGCTTTTGTTTCACAAAGACAGATTAATGTTGAAATTTCTCAAGAATGGTCGGATGCTGCGAATTCCATACTTAATACTTCCCCAGCTTCACTAATTCAAGTTGTCTTCATTTGTGGTGCTAAAAACAGTGGCAAAACTACGTTCTCTCGTTACCTTCTCAACACTTTTCTTACTAAGTTCGTTCTTTCTCTTCTTCTTCCTTTCTTTCATTTTGTAATTCGCCAATTTATTTTTTTTGGGTTTTCTTTAAATTTTCACAATTTCTTTGGGTTTTTGAAAAATGTGTCTGTTTTAATAAGTAGTCAGTTGTCTTTTGTACTTTATGGAGATTTAATGTGCTTATATATTGAATAAATCAATAATTTTTTTTTTGCTTGTTCAATTTGATTGTTGTTGATCAGTGGATTAGTATATTGATTGGGTTTAAGCTTACTCCTTCGTCCCAGCCGTTTTTTGCGGCATTTACTTTTGGTTGGCATGAGACTAAGGAGTTGGGTATAATGGCTTAAGTAGTGGGGTATTTAGAAATTAGCAAGAGAACAGAAGGAGTACAAGTAGTAGAGTCATATGCAAATATAGAAATGGGGACAAATTAGAATGATAATGTGGCAAATTGAATGGGATAAATTTACCATTTTCAACCTATGTTACTCGCACTCTTCATTTTGCTTCACGTACTCGTATCCAATCCTTGATCCTCGGACATTACGGCACTTAGACGCATCATTTTAGACGTAAAATTGAATATTTAGACATATCCGACACTTGAACACGTATCAGAGTTTGATACCCGAGTCCAAGTAACATAGTTTTCAACAAAATGAATATTTTTTCTTTCTGCTGACTTGTGTAAGGGAATTTACTAGACATTTTATTTTGATGTTTGAATTTTATTTTTATTTTTTGCCTATGAACTTGAAATTGTTGACTGATATAAAATATACTGTTGAGAGTGTTGAGTAATTCCCTTTGTTATCTGTTTTGTATTATTTTACCTGAGTTAATTAGGATGGTTAGGTATTGCTATTTTTCCTTTTCTCCTATTCTACTATAAATATGTGGTTCCTCATTCTTTTGTAAATTATCTTTAGTGTGAATAAGAAATAAACAGTCTTCTTTGTATCTTCTTCATTAGTGTATCATTGTGTGCCCATCTTTTCGGTCTTCCCACATTGCTGTTAATGCATCTTCAACATTGTATCAGAGTAGGACAACTAATCTTCTGAAAAACCATCGTCCTGTCATATTCTTCAGTATTCATTTCCTTCCATATTCATAAAGATTTGAATAAGGACTCCAACACTATTGACTCCGTAGCTTTTGGAGCAGACAGAAGAAAATTTCATAACAAAGGGAATTAGCCAACACTCTCAACATATACTGGTAAATTTATACTTGTGTTTCTTGACTTAGGAGTAGTTTGAAGCTATAAACAAGGCATTGGGTAAACTGTCATGTATGGCTGTTGATGTAGCCTCTTTGTGGACTTATGGACCAACTAGTAGTTAATTGTACAATTTATGTTATTAGTGTCAGATGTCAATGTGGTAAATTCATCTAACCATATCCCATATTCGCTAATGTCCTCGAGAATTGCGAATTGAAAAAAAGAACTTTGGCCAGTTTTGGTTTACTTTTTGGATAATTTTGAGTGAATCGTGGCGAATTATGTTACTCCAAGACTAAGGTTTTGAGAATTTTATGATTTATGATTGATTTTATTTTGTGGAGTTCTTTTCCACATATGATGGAGTAGGAGAGTGCTTATAGATTTACTTTGCTCATTATTGATGTTATGATTAATATGGTGTGCAGGTATAAAAGAGTAGCTTACCTGGACACAGATGTAGGACAATCGGAGTTCACTCCGCCTGGATGTCTTTCACTTACTATCATTGATGAAGCAACTCCAGGTGCTTGTTTGTTAGATTCTTTTGGTTTTCCATATCAATTTAAATTGTATTTCGTTCTAAAACACCGAATATTGTGTGATTCTAATTAGTTTTGTTTCCTTCATCCAGACTTGACAATCCCTTGCCTAAAAACGCCTCAAAGGTATAATATCTGAATTTACAATGATCATCAAGGACTTGCCGGTCTATAATTTAATGCTTATTTTTCTCTATAGCTTTAGTCGGTGAAAGCAATAATGTCACAGATATTTGATCAGCAAAACTAGACTGCAACATTAAATTGTTGATCATTGTCCTTATGGCTCAAGTAAGACATTGCCTACTAGTTTTTGGAGCTTTGTTCTTATAAGCTTGGTTTCTCGATTATAATTAATGGATAAAATATTTTGATATTCTTGTTGCGAGGGTGTCATTTCATTCCTTTAGTATTTAAGTGTCATCTTGTTTTTGGAAAAAGTTAAAACTTTTCCGACAAAATTAGTGTTTGCTTGGCATTGGAAACACTTTCTAGTTCAAACCATCCATTAGAAGAATTTTCAAATTTACCAAACCAACTTTTTTCCAATGGAATTTTCAAACCACCTCTTCTTTATAAACTTCTTTGAACATATTATGCCTCAAAGTCATCAGCCATTTTATCTTTTCTACTTTAATTATTATGTGTGACCCGTAGATTTGGAACTGATGTTCATGATGTAGTGAATTGAGGATAGGAAAAATATTCTTTTACGTTTATTATCTCTAGTTTTTCTTGTTATTCTTTTAAAAATATTTTCAAGCTATGAGTTATATCGGCGTGTAGTGTTGGTCATGTTATTTGCATTGTAAAGTATATGACAATTTGATTCTTGAACAAGGATGAACTTAAATAAGGAGCTTTACCTATGAATTGTGAATATTGAGGGAAGTCAAGTATTGCTAGGCATTTGCAGTTGAGCAAGGAAATTAAGGATCCTATGTTGGAGTTGTATGAGGCTTTGAGCATTGTCTTGGCCTTTTTATTTCCTTGTTTACATCAGGCATCCATCACGTTCTTTACAAAGTGCTATAAAATAATGTCTTTTTTTTGGGAATTTTGTCAATAGTCAGCCAAATGTAGTCAATGATAGGACTGGCCATGTTATGTGCACTATTAAGTTATGACCAATTTTGGATTGTGAATGATGAACATGAATCATGAATATAAAGGAAGTTGTTGGATAAATAAAGTAAATAGTAAAGATTGAGGGAGGAGGCTTTAGATAATTTAAGCATGTCGACTCCTAATAAAAATTTTGAAAGTGTAAACTTTGAAGTTCAATTGTCCTTGAATTCTCTTAGTCTCATGTTTTCTCCATGTCAATCATTCGTGGAAGAACAAACTACTTGGAAGAACTTTCCAGCTATGTTTTTCTACCAAATTTTGGACGTTGTCGGTGCCTAATATTTGATTTCCTAAAGTAGTGAATCCTTGTTCAGTAGAAAGGATCCCACTGTTCGCAGGGTTGAGGGAGAGCATGACATAGTTGTGGATGATGTTAACTACGAATGGTCAATCAGAAACAATCTCTTTGTTATCATCACTGACAAAAGTAAGGTTGAGTACATCGGACATGGGTGATTGGGTGGGAGTTTTTTAATGGCATTGAGGGTGAGAGCCTTTTAATGGTATTGCGGGTGCAAAAATGTTGAATTAATAGAGGTCTTTGGGAGGGTAGTGGTGCTCTCTGAATTTGTAAAGGGGCAAACAAAAGGCAACATCCCAACACAAAAGATGGAGTAAACAGCAAGGGTCTGAGGATCAAGTCAAAGCTTGAAAGTAGTTGAAATAGAGGAAACAATCCTTTAACATCACTTCTGAGAGTATTATGCATTGTGTTTATATATGTAGTATATATTATATTATTTCCAATATTGTGCCTATTTTGAGATATGGACATATGGTATATATATGTGTTCCCTTGTGTGTATTTGGCTATCTTTTTCTTGAGGGGTTGATATGACTAATGATCGTTTTGCTTTTGCATGCATGGTTCCAGATGTTACTTCTTTGGAGATGTTTCTTCAAAACAGGACCCGGAGTTATACTTGAATTGCATATATGCTTTATATGATCACTATAGAAAGGAATTTCGCTCTTCAAGTAAGAAAGGAAATCCAAGTGTGGCTGAGCTGCCTCTCATTATCAATACAGCAGGCTGGGTGAAAGGTATGCTGTTTTCATAACTATTTTATATAGACCTTAAAAAGTATCCCTTTCCCCTTAACATTCCCTTTTTCTTTCGGTGACATATTGCTGATACAACTTATATTCTTGTCATACAACAGGTCTTGGTTTCGATATATTGTGTGATATGTTGAGACACATTGCTGCAACACACGTGGTCAAGATAAATATATTTTCTGGGAAAAAGGGGGAGGGGGATAAAAAAGATTTACCTGCTGGGGCATTTTGGCTGGATGAGCTTGATGAGTCTTCGGTAAATTTAGTGGAAATCAGTCCTGGTCGCAAGGATTCCTACAACCGATCGTAAGTTCCTTTTTTATTATTTACATGGAGTCATAACGTGCTAATTTTGATGTGGCTGCAATTATGCGAACAAAATTCAATGATGAACCATTTTAATACTGTATTGTTAGCTTTTTCTGCTTTTACATCTAAAACGGATATGTCATGCCTAGGGGTGTTCAATGGGCCAGATAAGGACCGGGCCGAGCTTAAATAAATATGGACCAGGTTGGATATGGGCCTTTTAAACTTAATATGCCCAACCTGGCCCATTTTATTACTAAAAATTATTTTAATCCCCATTTATGATCAACTTATAACAATTAAATTATCATTTATAATAATTAAATTGAAAAAATATTAATAATACTCATTGACATCGTCATTTATAATATTTAAACAATACATTAAATTATGCTATTTACAAAGGCTTGTTTTTGACTCTTATTGAGCCCTTTTATAGCCCACTTCATTTTAATTATATTAGAGCCCGTTTCAGGCCCGACCTCTAAAAACAGGTCGGATAAGGGCTCAAAATGGGGCCCGGCCCATTGAACACCCCTAGTCATGCCCCATTTTAATCATGAACCATTTTGATTTAGACAATTTTGGGTACAATGCTATGCTCACATCTAAGCTTGACACTATGCTCATTTATTGTACTATATGCCCCATTATTGTCAAACTCTATCCATATTTCATACCAGGTCTTTTTTTTTAAAAAAAATTTTTATCATATTTTTTTCTTAATCTTTATTTTAAGGATGTACGAGTAGTATGAAATGCTCGAGTCATCTAAAAAGGGATAATCTAACCAATTTGCCAAAGAATACATCTGAATTCCAAGTGAGAGTTGCTTACATGGGGCACTTGTTCAATTTATTTGCTTAATCGATCTAAGTGAAAGCTGGAATCTCCAGGGTGTAGTAATTGTGTTCCTTACAATAAATTCTCAAAATCAATATTTCTTGTTTAATTGTTGGTTATTGTTTCTAGTCATACAAGGATCTTCTCTAAACTAAACACAGTTTTCAAAGCCTTATATATTTTGCTTTCAAAAATACATAGTTGCTATGCCAACTCACCGATCTATTTTCCTTTACCTTTATTTTGAGGCGGTTCAATCTGTTTTTGATGTATCAATTCTTCTGTCTCCTAGGGTGTTGGTGAAAAAGGAAGCACGTCATATACGAGAGCTAAGATTGAGGGGTTACTTTAGGCAGTGCTTGGCAAGTGATATGAGTATCACCACAATCGAGGAACTTGCACTTGCATTAGCTTCTCATACTCCCTACCAAGTCCCAATATCAAGTATCAAAATTAAGCAACTGCATTGTGAGGTCTGTAGCATACTGATTGTTTGCCTTTTGAGCTGCTAAAAATCTCTTAACAATTGATTTTCTAATTAACGTCATTTTCTTTTTGGTACTCCCCCCTATTCTAATTAAATCTCCTGTTTGGTTTTACTCACTTGCCAATGCATTATTTCAATCCTAAATATCTCTAATTATACTTTATTAAAAATTTTAAAAGTTTTATTCATAAAATTTACTGTAAAACGAACAAACAAGATCCCCCTTGACTATGTTTTCGCTAATAGGTTAAGAATAAAATACAAACTAAAGGTGATTGGTGAATAGTGTCAAAAAATAAATGGGACATTTGATCAGAATAGGAAAGTATCACTTATATGTCAATAATCAAGGCCATTTTTCATCTATTATTTTTGTTAGGTTTCAAATACTGAAGTATTCTGCAGTTTGAATGCAACTATAGTTGGCTTGGCTGTTAGTTGTGCAGACCCTCAATCATTGCCCATCTGTGTTGGCCTTGGTATGTCATATATTTATACTTCTCAATACGGATTTGTGTGTGTTTTTTTTTCCATTTAGATCATACATTATGTGTTTTTTTGGACTCCTTTCACAAAGCACTCTATTGGTTGGTTCATGGTTATATTTTTCTGATTGTTTGTCATCTTTAATCAACTTTTTCCAGTGTTATGTGATATGTTACATCTAATCAGATAGCAAGACTCCTAACCAAGCAGCACCGTTGTATCACCCCCTTTGACCATCTATATTTAGCTCTTGAGGATTAAATGCACTTTTATAGATTTCTTTGAGGCCAAATACTTATGAGTGCTTTGATTCTTCATACTTTAGAATGTGATATGGAGAAGAGAATTGGTGTTTTCTGGCACTGCTTTGGCATCTTTGTACAGTTTGCTGTGTTAAAGGTGAATGCAATCAAGTGAGTGAAATATTGAGATTCAACTCCCATGGTTGGGAGGTTTTATTTAATGTGTGGGTTATGGTTCGTCTCTCCATTATGCCCTTTTGACATTACGTTACATGATTGCCACTTTATACAGATTTTGGGTCTACCAAACCGTAAAATCCCTTTACGTCATAGTACAAATTACAAAAAACAAAGCCGCATCACCGCATTGTAAAGGTTTTTTAGTTTACCGTGACTGATATATGGGACGCATAGACCGAAAAATCATCCGTATTGGCCGTGAAATCTATTTTGCTACAAGTTTGCAATTCACATTACGATATCCGTGAAACAAGTTGTTACACCGTGAGGTACCGCGCCTGCGACTCAATGACCGTTATCGTTGGACAATGTCTGCGATTTTATTTTATATGGCTGTAACTACCTATAGGGGCATAGGCTATAGCATGTCTTAGTATTTGGCCGGGGCATTGGGCTTAGACGACCACAAATCAATCATGAAAATAGCTGAATAAAGTTGTCAGGTTCTTGTCCATTAAAGGTTGCTCGTCATCCCATGTCATTTCATAAGTTGCTGTCGTTTCTTGCCTATGCATTTTTTATGATTCCTATTCTTGAGTTGAACTTCAATTTTTGTATTGTTCACGCTTAAATTCTTGCAGCAAACTCCTTTTGCCCTCTCATGATCTCGAGCTCTTAGGCCAGAAACTCCCACTAAAAGCTAAATACTATATTGCATGATTGCAGATATAATTCCTCATTGCTTGATCATATCTACCTGAAATTCATCTTACCTATTTGATGCAACCGTTTCCAAGAAGTTCTGATCTTATTTATACTAAATATTTCAGGTATTGTTAGAGGAATTGATTTATCGAAGAATGTGATTTATTTGATCACACCTGTTCCTCATAAGATCCTAGCCGGTGTAGATCTTCTCCTTCAAGGATTTATCGAGATACCTACTGGTTTGCTGCAGGTATGGTTATATTTACACTTTTATGATATAAATTCTGTATAGAAGGTTTATTTGTTCTCATCCTTTACGTGTCTTTGGATTGGTTTGTGAAAATCTCTGAATAACATTTTAGTAAGCAAATTGACGGTAAGGGGTAGGATAACCTATTACTTGTTGAATGTTGATTGTTGATTGTTGGGTTATCGTTTTTCACAAATTCTTGTGAGAGACGGTCTCTTTGAGAGACCATCTCTAATTGATGGCTTAGATGCCATATCATTATTTTCGTGAAAAGATAGATGAGCAGCCGTGCTATGTCTTTATTAAAATGCGTATTTATAAATAACTTAATGTAGTGTTTGGGAATTAATATTTCATTTCAAATTATGGATTTCAATTATGAAATCACGAATGAAGAATTTGAGAATGACAAGGTTTGAGTAGTCATTCTCAAATTCTCAACGTTCACTACTTTAAAAACAATGGTAAATTTTGATCCAAATTCAAATTTGAAAATTTTTGATTTGCCAAACAAAAAATTTGAGCCAATTCCAAATTTCCAAATAAAATCATTGTTTCCAAACATGACGTAGTTGCATACATGATGTTCTCATGATTTGCGTATTCTATTACATTTCCATTGTTTCGTTTATAATCTCATAGTTGTTGGTTTGCAGGCGCAGGGTTGTATTTCACCGTACATGTCTGCAAATGTCTTATCGTTGAAAGAACTAGCGGATAAAATTCCTCTTACCAAATCTGTTCAGAGCAGCGAGTGAAGATATGTAATTTATACTTGACTGTAATATAGACTTGATTTAGTTTTTAATTAGCATTTAGAACATGTTGTGGGTTTGATGTCTTGCTGGTCATATGACTAGCCAAAGGGGAAAAGCATCCACCCATAAAACAATTTACAGATGAACATTTCAAGACATTACTATATATTACAGTGCCTTGTTAAGGGTCATTTATGCTTTTTAATCAACATATTACTTGATTCATCACACCATCACTCACCTCCACAAGTCTTGCTTGGTTCATCCATCACGAACGTATCTACTACTATAGAGCAAACTGTTTGCTCGAGCGCTTATTTGGCTCGTTCAAACACGGCCTTTATAAGTTTTAGTATTTTGCTCATTTAGCAACCCATACTTATTGCTACTTCACTGGCGGAGGCACAATAGAAATTTAGCTCATTTGATACCAATTAAAACTCAAAAACTTCGAAAATTTTCCTATAGTGAATTTGTAATATATTTATATTTTCTTATAAACTTGACTATTTAAACTCACTAACTTTTCATAATTACATTTTGACCCTTATAAATTTATTTTCTGAATTCGCTACTAATTGACTTGTCGCCCCTTTGATGCAAGTTCGATTTAGAGTAGCCTTCTGTACATGGTGTTAACTATCCTTTAGTCTCTTGGTTGGTTGAGTCGATGACTTGTACATTCAAGCTAATGACTTGTTCGATCATTCGAGTAGGCTTCTCTTACTTGCTCTTGACAACTACAAAAGATGACACAACTCTTGCAATAACAATTTAATTTAGTATTCTATGACTATCACACTTTAAGGACTCTTTGGCCGCATCTTTTTTCATGGATATGGGTTGCCATCTCCAATCTTCCTTCCTTCCAGAGACTATGATCATAGTTTCTATAAGTGGAATACATTGGGTATAATAATGATGATAACTATCCACTTAAATTTGTTGGGTTGCTAATGTAAATGGAGTAATAACATTTCTCTTCCATTGTCATTATATATATCTTACTTTGAAACAAGGAGAGGCTGGAATTTGAACATCATGTCCTAATTATAAAACAATACATTGTAAAAGTGAGGATATGAAGCAAACTAAATTTAATTACCAAAACTCAAAGAGTCCCTCTATTTATAGTAAACTTCAACTTCACCACCCAAAAAAAAACATTAACAATAACAAATCATCCACCATCCAGAAAAAATCTCATCCCAGAAAACAAAAACAAACAAAAAAAAAAAGTTCTTCCCTTCAATCCCAAAAAATAAGAAAAAGATCACAATTTTAAGCCATTTCTTTTACACCCATATCATAATCCAAGTTTTAGGACCATTTTTACATCAAAAAAGTTTTAAAATCATTTTATTTACATAATATTTGCATAAAAATTTATGATTAAAAAAGGAAAAATAGTTAGTGATCTTGATTCTCCTATGCCAGGAAGAGGATGTCATCTTCAGGAAGATCAATAAGGCATTATGTAGAACAAGAGTTGGGAAGTGTTCCACATTTTGTAATCTATGCAATCCTAGAATGGACCCTTATAGGCTTACTCTTCCTTGATGGATTCCTTGCATTTATATCAAGTGAATTTGCAGATTTCTTTGATCTACAATCCCCTTGTGTGTTATGTACACGAATCGATCATGTTTTAACACGACATAGAACGCGCTTTTGTTACAATGAAACCATTTGTGATGGTCATAAGAAGGATTTATCCTCCCTTGCATTTTGTCATGTTCATAGAAACCTTTCTGATATTAGAACAATGTGTGAAGGTTGTCTTCTTTCTTTTGCTACTGATAAATCTTTTAATGGGGTTAGAAGTAAGGATCTTGAAGGAATGGTTAATCATGAAATGAAGGCAAGGCTTCAGTTAAGGCCTCTTTGGAGTAATTCAGGGAATGGGAATGGGAATGGGAATGAGAAATTGACTTATTGCTCATGTTGTGGGGAACCTATGAAGGTTAAGCCTAGTAGTTATGAAGAGGTTGGTAATGGAAATCCTAATTGGCTTTTACAGCAGGCTCCGGCTCCTTCGCCTCGCGGTCCTTTTGGTTCGTGGAGGGGTGAAGATGCTCGAATGACGTTAGAGTTGTCGAATATACGATGTCAAGAGATTAAGTTGTCTGAAACTACCACCCTTGAAGAGGAGGATTCATTAAGTGTTGCTACTCCATTTGGTATGTTTAATGTTTTGATTTTGTCTAACAATGTTAACATGTAAGTTCTCGTATTTCGACGGGCCAAAGGTTTATTTTTCTTTCGTTTCATGTGCGCTTTTTATTCATGTGAAGCTACAAATGATGTTTGTTAAGGAACCAATTCAACAAAAAACTTAAGCTGATGGTTAAGGTTCCAAGATATATTATATATTCTAACAGGCCCCCGTACACGAGAGTTGGGATGGTCATGGGCTCAGGACCCTGTTGGACCCGCTCCGGACCTGCCCCTTTTTTAAGGGTCTGGGTCTTAATTTTTGAGACCCATCGGATCCGGGTCGGATCTGGATCCAAAAAATATTTGACGGATCCGGGTCTGGGTCATAAGGTGAAGACCCGGACCCCAAACTTTTAAATTTTATATTATGAATTTCTGATTTCTAAATTCTAATATTAATTTTTTTATTATTAATATATAATGCCTTGAATATTGATTGCCTAATTTGCCTTCTCATTAATCTCAATCCAGAAATTATTTTGTAATGTTATGGAATATAAACTATGTATCTCATTTAGTCTTTTATATTTAATTTTTAATTATGTATTTAGACAAGTGTTTTTACGTTTTAGTAATTATTTTGTATTTGAATTCTATGGACTCGAACAAGTGTTTGTAATACGATAATAAGTTGCTTACAAAAATACAAAAAGACTCGCAAAAGGTTCAATTTTGACAAATCAAAGGCTTTGTATAAGACCCATTAAGATTCCTAGACCCGTCAGATCCGTAGGGTCTGGGTTTGGGTCTGAAAATTTTGGACTCTTAGGGTCCGGATCTGGGTCTGGATCCATAAAATTAAAAGGGTCCGGGTCCAGGTCTGGCCAGACCCGCCCCATGACCATCACGAGAGCCTTTGGGCTAGAAGTGTAGATGCAGCACAGTCTCTCCTCAAATCTGACGCTTAATATTCCACTTTTAAATGAGGGATGGTTGAGATTCGAACCCGTAACCGCTTGTCACGCTCGCTTCCGATACCATGTCAAAGAACCAATTCAACTAAAAGCTTAAGCTGACTATTAAGGCTCCAAGATATGTTATATACTCCACCAAGGGTCAATTAGAAATAACTCTTGTTCTTACTAACAAGAGTAACTAAGGCTGCGTATACCCAATGATTCTACGATTATAGTCAATCAGAAACAACCTCTTTGTTTTTACAAGAACGCATCTGATATCTCAAATCCACCTAGGTAAAGAGATGATGATTGAACTTTTGACATGAATTATTTGATTGCAGCAAGCAAGGAAGAAAGCAGAGCAATAACAACACCAAGGCCAACAGAAACTGATGAATCAATAATAGAAGATTTTGGTAGAACACTTTCCTTTTCAAGGGGTAACAGATTCTTCGGCATAAGCGATTCAGCAGCTTCAAGTCCAAGGTACGCGAACAGAATGCCTAGAAAATCACTCATCGAAAAAGTAGAACTCGGTTCAGACCCTGTCGAGACAATCACAGGTAACGAAACAGACACAGAAATCATCCTGACCCGTCTAAAGAAACAAGTGCGGTCAGACAGAAAGTCACTTATAGCACTTTACATGGAGTTAGACGAAGAAAGAAGTGCAGCAGCAGTAGCAGCAAACAACGCGATGGCTATGATCACAAGACTACAAGCCGAAAAAGCGTCAGTCCAAATGGAAGCCTTACAATATCAAAGAATGATGGAAGAACAAGCAGAGTATGATAAAGAAGATATTCAAATGTTGAAGGAGTTTGTGAATAAAAAAGAGGATGAAATTAGAGAACTAGAAAATGAATTAGAGCTTTATCGCGATAGATTTGGACTTCCTCATGTTAGTCGAGGTGATGGGTTGGAACGATCTCAGTCGTTCTCATCGATTACTGAACATGGAAGTCCATTGTTTAGTATTGTTGCTACTGATACTGAAATGGATGTGAATGATCATATTTCTGATAAGAGTGGTAGTGGATCATCTTTTGGTGAAGGTGAACATAATGGACTTAATTATCAAAAGGATGAATATTATCTTGGGGGGTTTTCATATCAGGATTTTGAAAATGCTGATCCAAAGAATGGTAATCATAATCATCATGATGAACATCATAGTGAAGGTGATCATGACATGGATGTCCATACTTCAATTGGTAATGAAGAAATTATAGGTACTTGATGATTCCCATTTCCCTGCCATAAATTTTGTTGTGAGCTTTTGCTCCCCCACCTGCTTATTGGCCATGGCCATCGATTAGCAAGAGCAAAGCGGTATATTGCTCAGGGTCTTAAATTTTTTAGGGTTCAAAACATACTTTTCATATAAAAGATTGATATTAACTTGAATTAACTTTAGGTATAATTTATATGTTTCGCTAAGTAACATGAGTTATTAGGACTTTTTTTTATAAAATAGTTAAAATATCAACACAAAACAAAACGAGTATAATACTAGATTATTTTATTACGCTTTAAATTTAAAGGGTTTTTTTTTTTTTTATTTTTCGCTCTACGAACTCAATAATGAACGAGACAACCCTATTAGCATCACTATTACCAACTGACTTATAAACTAGCTTATTAACCAAAAAAAAAAAAAAAATTTTTACAAAGAATTTTCCCAAAAGAAAAATGAAAAATTACCATGAATAAATTTTTCGCTGATTTCCCTACAATAATACCAACTTTTAATTAATTAGGAATAACGCCAATTTAGGGGGTTTTTTCCAAGAATAATATCAACTTTAGTTTATTGACTAATTTACCAATATTTTTTGTCTTATGATCTCCTATAGTTTGATTTTTAACAAGTTAGGGATTTTCTAGGGAAACACTCCTAAGATGATATTATTCATCGTTAATCAAAAGTTGATATTATTGTAGGAAAATAAGCAGAAAATTGTATTATTGCTAGTAATTTTTCCAAAGAAAATCTAAGTTTTTTAATTTGATTTTTGATATTTGATTTTTATTGTAAGGTAACTAAGATATAGACATCAGGAAAGGATATATTAAAGAACTAGGGGAGAAGATGAGGGCACTTGAAGAGGAAGGTACTTTTTTAAAACAAGTTCTCCAAACACATAAAGAGGAAAATATTGAACAAAGCAAAGCAAATGTGAGAATATGCAAAAATCCTGGTACATGGGTCCCATCCCATTACAGCCAATTATCTGTATTTCATCCTGATCTGTTTGGACTTGGTGCTACTTTGTGACTCTTTCTTAACAATGAAATATGAGAACATCTAATCAAGTTAATTAAGACTAAGCTAAAATGTAATTATACAAAACATGATGACATAATGTATCTTTTTCCAAGATGTAAAACTTTATTCTGTTACAGTTTTGGATTATAATTAACTTAAGGAAAAATAAAATTTTAAATTATATGCATTATTTATTTATGTGAAATTATTGGTAATGCTTATTGTTAAGGGTCAGATTGGTTTTTCCTTACACAATGGTGGTAGGCCGGGCCCACCATTGTTGCGATATATGACTAGGTTGTGTTGATTAAGAGGTAGAAGGTTGATTTTTAGTCCATGTAATAATTTTGAATCTGTTGTTCTTTCTTTTGTTCTTAGCACGGCCCTGACCTTCTTCCCTCTCTTTGACAACTTTAACATTTGCTTTTATTCGGTCACCTTCTCATCATCGGAGAATCAAGCTTTTAAAAAATAATGTTGTTGCGTACATGTGTTTGCTTTAACAACTTGTATTGTTAACTTTTGAGAACATTTTGTGTGTATGAGTTAATCGTGTGGAATGTTGACTAGAAAATTTTTATTTGATGATCTGAAATTCTAATTATTTTAAATGGATTTTCTTATATTATTACAATTTATCACGACTTTTCAGAAGCTTGTTTTATTAAAGTTTGAAAAATTTTCCTATTGAAAGTCTATGCATATGAAAAATATGGAATGAATCTTAAGAAAGAAATGAGGAAATAGGATTCATGATTTTAGTTCCAAAAAGTCAGAACTCAATGAAGAACTAATTATGTGATCAACAAAGGTTGGAGTGGTGGTTGCTCTGGACAACTGTGGTGGTTTGATTGCCGGACAGTGGCATGACTGAGGTGGAAAAGGGCGGTTAGTGGTAGGAAGGGGTGGAAGGAGATGGTGGAATGAGTTCTTTTTCATTCTTTTTTATGTTCTAAAAAAAGGAAAAATGAAAATACTTAATAATTTTTTAACCAAAAAAAGCAATAAGATCACAATTAAAAAAGTTGAATAATGCGGCATGCGGGTATCATTTAGCATCTCAAAAATTTATGGACACCATTGATAAAGTGTAACACAGAATATATTGCTTAATATTAATAGAGATAAATATTTGTTGATTTTGTTGAATATTTATTTTTTATCCTTATGTTAAAAAAATAAACATGGTTATAACATGTGTCATCAAGATTAACTCCTTTAAAATATAGTAGAGTATTATATAGATTTTCCACTCTTTCTTTTCAAATATCTCATCCAACAATAAAATAAAGAATTAATCAAGTGAAAAATCAGCTTATACAAGTTATTAGTCAAAAATACTCAATTAAACTTATTTTCTTTAGGAAGAAACATAATGAAAAAAATTAGAAATTTACCTAAATTATACAGTGCTCTTTAATGGGTAATTTATTTCTATTAATAGAATTTCTAACTCTTATATCATAAGGTAATAAGAAATTGACTAGGAAGTCATCAAAATAAATCTGATAATAATAATAATAATAATAATATTATTGTTGAACCATTACATCTTCCACCAAATAAAATTAAAGACATTTTGTTCCAATTGGCCTCTCATCACTATCAAGGAGTTAAATTTTGTAATACTAGTTTCCACTTATATTAGTTTAATTTGGACAAACAATATCTATTTATTCAAACATTGACCCCCTAATTATTTTTTGATTTTTATTTACTGTACGTAAGAAGCTTAAATTTTTTTTTTTATCAATATAGATTAAAGAATTTGTTAGAATATATAACATATTTATTTAACATGATATTAGAAGCAAGTGTTACAAGAAATTATGAGTTTAAATCTTTATTATTTGTCATATTAAAAGTTTAAACTAATGGTTAAAACCCCATAATATATTATATAATGTAATAGAATCACAAAACACTTAACTACGTACTAACACTAACCCGTTGTTCTCTACATTTCACTTTATTTATTTATTTATTTTTTACTTTGACCGCATGATATGTTCAATTAGTTTGATTTAATTATAACTAAGAAGTCCATATTAGATTTTATACATTAAGTACAATTTAATTTAAATAAACCGGGGAAAAACATTTTTGAAACGCATTCATTTTCTAAAATTTATTTTCAAACACTCTTGCAAGAGGTAGCAAATTTTACCATTATTAATCACAAATTTTTACTTGACATCGTCTTTATAAGAGACACGCCTCAAATGGACCGGCTCATTATTAGTTAGAAAAACAACTATTAGAAAAACGCGCGCTATGTAATTCTATTTGGAGTTGGTTTTATAATCTATTGAAGTTGGTATTATAACCTGTTAGAGTTGGTATTATAACCTATTAAAGTTGGTATCTAAGTTGATCTCCAAACAGGTTATGATACCAACTTTAATAGGTTATAGCACCAACTTTAAATACCAACTTTAATAGGTTATAATACCAACTTTAATAGGTTATAACACCAACTCCAAATAGGCTCAATTGGTATATAATTTAACCATGTCATAATACCAACTTTAATAGGTTATAATACATACTATTACATTGAATAAAAAAGATAAGAAATTTATGATAAATCAATTGGTATATAATTTAAACATGTTATAACAGGTCTGTTTTAAACCCTACAAAGGTTATCTGATTTACTTAAGTCAATTTTTTTTAACCAGGGATTTGTTTCAATGCCCATATAAAAGTTAGGCTCAATGACAAATCGGGCTCCGATATCATATTCTAGGACCTCAGTCAATAATTTTAATTTTTGGTTGAGTTGATTTTTTAACACGGTATTAAAGTCAACGTGACAAAGTCTCATGGATTCAAATATCATCCACCTTTCATTTCAAATAGAATATTTAGCACCATGTATATAAAGAAGACATTTGTTGCATTCATATTTTTAACATCAGTTTAAGTTTTTATTAGTTGAGTTAATTACTTGATAATTTTTTTCTTGTGTTTGAGTTCTTTTCTTTGCGTGAAGTAATTTAATTATTAACTACAACGTTACAACGTTGATGTTTATGTTCTAAATTCCAACATAAAAATATATATAATTTTTAGGTATTAACCACATTTTAAATTGTAATAAATTTGTAGATCCGGCACAAGCAAAACAATACAATGTGCTTGTTAATGATGTCTAATACCACCAAATAATTCAACACTAGAAGTTGCAATATCAACTTCCAAAACTGAAACCCACATTTATGATCAACTCAACCCATTTAAGAGTTATAATATAGAATTATTAGCTAGAAACTACCCCTATAAAGGTCTACAATGTCTACAATGTCATTAGCACATGCTAAATTACCATTTACTACTAATACAAGTCAACCAAGTTTAACTACAATACCCTAATTTATTGGAAATCCAAGCATTAGGTCAAATCAATGGATGGAGATGAAACACAAGTTGAAGTAAGAAATTAATAATTTACCACCCTAAAATCAGCAAAGACTTTACCATGGTAATTAATGCTAATAGCTAGGGTTAATTTTTTACTTTTTAGATACTTACCATGATTAATAAGACTATATATTCAATTAATCATAAATCCGACAAAATTGACTAATATGGTAACCATATTTAGAGCACTACTAAGTAGAGTATTAACTTACTTAATTGTATTATATTCTACTAGCATAGAAACTCGTGTAATGCACAAATTTATGAGTATAAAATTATAAAAATATGACTTAAAGAATAATGCAAGTATATATTATCGTGATTAAATTTATCGAATATATGACTTTTATAAAGCAAAATCAAATTAAATATTAGTTTTATTTTTATTTTTATTAAATACATCACTTTCTCATTCAATCAAATAATATCAAATTTTAGGTTAGATATATATAATAATTGCTATAATAAATTACAGGAGTATAAATACTTTACCTAATTTAGCTCTAATTTGTTAATATTATCATGAAATCAATTTATTCACTAAAATAATTTTATTTGTCAATGATCTCTAAAGTGATATTTGTCATTTTTTAACATTTTTATTAGTATGTACGATTATATTACTTAATTATTAAAAATAATAATACTAATTACAGCTAATTGTATTGCGTGTCATTCCCAATTGGTTACAATTTTAATGAGACATTAAGGGTAAAAAGATTAGGTTAGGTTGATTCCTCAGAATTCATAAAGTATTCTAAGTTTGAAATTTTAGTGTTGGGGTAGTTGAGATCTTTCTTCCCACAAAATCTGTCACTGGTTTTGAGTTTATTTTTATTTGTTTTTATTCTCTTCATTTCATATGGTCGTCTAATTATATTATATTGATATCAGAATTTATTAAATTCATAACGATGTATAAAATTTTAATTTAGTATATTGAGACAAATATAATAAGATATTATTTGATTGTGTTTTGATATTGAAATTAAGAATAAAATAAAAATTAAGAGTGATCGACAAATAGTGTTAAAAAATTAAATGAGACGATTATTCTAAATTTGAATCGGAGGGAATTTATCTTTCTCGAGTTGAGGGACTCTTTAGCCGTGCTCTTCTTTATGGATATGAGTTGTTGCCTTCTTTCCCTCCCAAACTCTACTCATAGTTTTCTGTGGGCGGAATACAATAAGTATGAAATAATAATGATATTCTTATAAATAGTAATTCAGACTTAAATTATATTTAAAAATTATGTGAAAAGGTCAAATAAAACCAATATTATGAAACCAAAGAAGTAATTATGAATTGCTAATCTGTATCCGCGTAATGACTTTTCCGTTATTAATTAAAGTGATCTTTTGGTAATGTCTCTTAAAACTTTAAGTGATCTTTTGTTAGTTTAAAGAAGAAAACTATATATAGTTTAAAGAAGAAAACTATATAGGAATTTGTTGTAATATTTAGGCAAAGTTTTATATATAATAATCTCACAACTAAGTGTAATATCTAGTCTATTTGATTGTCGGAATCAAATTGAAAGTGATAATGAAAAATTAGAGTAATTTTGGTAGATAAATTGTTTGATAAGCTTATTAATAATCATGTTTATCTGCTTCAATCACATTATAGTCTTCACAAAATTTATTCTTGTGCATTACTATTTTAAAATGTGGTTTTAAATGATAATTAAAAATTGTGAATTTTTCATAATCAAAGTTTCATCACCTTGGGAATGAAATGCTACATTTCATAAAAATTTATACTTATAAATCATTTCATGAAAATTTATACTGTCAGAATCGGATAATCATCATTGATCTTATTACCAGGGAATGAAATGGTATTGCTGCTTCCCGTGACGACAATAAGTGTTGAAAGAACATCAATGTTTTAAGCAGTCCATAATCACATACCAAAAAGGATGGGAGCAAGCTAGAGCACAGGGTGATTAAATGAGTCTTTGTTGGGTATATGACATACCAAAAGAATATCAATGTTTTAAGCAGTCCATAATCACATGTATATCAAGATGGTCTATGACTTCTTTAAAAACACCTTTTACTATGAACACCTCCAATGTCATTAGGGAGTTATAATGACCATCTAAGTTGATTAACATATTAAGAGGTACTACTTTAGGATATTATTAGTCTTAATCACTTTAATTTTTGTTTTTTTAATGCTTATAGTCCTCATATATTTTTTACTAATTTTATTTTAATATTTTTATAATGCTTTTAATATGTATATGTTTCACACTAAATTTATATAAATATTTTTAAATTTTTGGATCCCCATATTTTTTCTACTGATTATATATATTTTATATATTTTTTTCCAATAATTATTTTATTATTAAATAAAATAGTATCTCCACCATATTCTAAGTTTAACTTTTTTTTAATTCCCATAAACATTTTTATGGTAACATCAAATAGCTAGAAACATAGAAACAAAGTGATTATTTTTTTAAAGAACTAGATAGTTCCATGTATAATCTATTCATATGATATCTTTTTGTTTTTCTTAAATATTTTGTGCTGCATTGCACTGGTTCATCATAATCGAATTGAGCAACTATTATTGACTATTGTTATTATTATAACAATTAACTAGAATCTCACAATTCTTCACAAAATACTAATACTACTATAACTTTATAGTTGACAAAAAAATATAATAAACTTAGTGATTTGAACAATTAAAAATGAGTTGTCTGAAATTAATATGTATGGATAGTTGCTAATTGCTAATTAACTTTATGGTTGACAAAAAATTACACCCATTGCTATATATAGCTACTAGTGACTACTACTTAGTAGGCTGTAGCTCAATTACCCCGAGATCAAAACAATGGACAAAAATATACCTACTATATATAGAATTTAGAAAATATATTGTTGTGAATGGGGTATGCCAATGGTGAAGAAACAATAAACAAACTAATACAAAGTAAACTACAAAAACAGAGCACAATAGTAGAAGAAGCAAAACACACAATGCTTACTATCATTAATATATCAACATACATCAATGAGAAGCCTCACACAAGCTTTGAGAACACACTCACAAAGCAAAAATCTCACCTTTAATGGTGGTCTCTTACAAACAACCTAATACAAAGATGAAGGAATTCTAATGGTGTAAACCCTAATTGCCTCATTTGTATTAGTCTCTCCTCTTTTCTAATGATATTCTAAGACTCCTTATATATTCATAAAACATATTAGAATAACCTAGGACTAAAGGGCTTAAAGCCTACAAAAAATCGGAACAAAACAGAAACTGATGCGCGAAGTGACCTGCTACTCGCTCGCCTGGTCGAGCCACTGACCAGTAGCTGCTGTCTGTCTCCTCTTGCTTGGCTCGATCGAGCCACTCATGCTCGATGGGTCGAGCAGCCTTCAAGAGGTCCTAAACCTCGTGCCTTGCCTTCACTAAGACACTTCAAATCATCACCATCAATCACTTCATTAAGTGAACCAAACCTTACCGCTCCATATCCCATGGCACACCTCACACCACTCTCAAGTGTGCAAGGCATGGCATGAGCTATGAGGTGCTCAAAGTCGTCATCAATATTGTGGGAATTGGTTCTTAATTCAACATATATATATATATATATATATATATATATATATATATATATATATATATATATATATATATATATATATGAAGTAAATAATCTAAATATGTGAAATACATAACATACAATAATTACTTTGTTATAATTTAAATTTTTTTCGGTACTGGATTAGAATATATAATATATTTTGAGGCCTTAACCATAAGCTTAAGTTTTTAGTTAGGTTAGTTCCTTGATATAGTATCAGAACCATTGTAACAAAAATATCACTTGTCCGAATCTCAACCACCCCTCGAACTCAAGTGAGATACTTTTCACCAGGTATGAGGAGGCAAGTACTCAAGCCCAAAAGTCTTTCATATGAGGAGGCATGTTAGGGTATATAACATAACATGGGCCTGATCAACCACAACCTAAAACTTTTTGTTGATTTGTTTTTTCACCAAAACTTGGCCGAGACTGTCCAAATTGAGACCAAGAGTGGACCGACCCAATTCGCATGTGTAACAACATCACACGTTTTTCCTTGTTTTTTCATTTTCTGAGCATTTATTAATTTTGACCTTAAAGGTATCAATTTTGACCTTAAAGGTATCAATTTCAACGTAAAGTAATACTTAAACATAACAATTAAAGTAAAAAAAATTTCAATTTGAACCTATATTTGATCAATTTTGACGTTAAACTGATCAATTTATACCTAAATATGGTTCTGTTTCACAATTTTAGAACGAATTATATAAAATGGTATTATTCTATCATTCTATGGATGAATTTCAAACAATAAATGAATGGTCAATAAAACTATCAATAATAGTGTTAAAACTATAAACATATTAAATTTGAACTAAATGCTATACAGTATATCTATACAATTTGAATACTTTTTTTTAAACAATAATTGAAGATTAGAAGTTCAAATTGAGTTAGATTATAATACATCATTGTCAAATTATATGTCATAATTTAACTATTAACATATTCAATTTGAACTAAAACCTATACACTATCTTTATAGACTTTGAAATACTTATTTTGAAAACGGTAATTGAAGCTTATACGTTCGAAATTGAGTTAGATCATAAAACACCAATTGTCAATTTATGTGTCATAATTTAACTATTAACATATTCAATTTGAACTATTTACAAATATATATATATATATAAACGTGTTGAGGAAAGAGTAATATCACTATTATTGATCTATGATTAAAGAGTTCTTATGTTCCATTAGAACCATTATGTTGCATTGAATAAAAGTACTTGTATTGTATAATGTTTTAATACTATTATTGATAGTGTTATTGACCATTCATTTGTTGTTTAAAATTAATCCATAGAATGATAAAATAATACCATTTTATTAACTTTGTTCTCAAATTGTGAAACAGAACCATATTTAGGTAGAAATTGATAAGTTTAACGTCAAAGTTGAAATTTTTTACGCTAATTGATTTGTTTAAAGTTTACTTTAAGCCGAAATTGATAACCTTTAAAGTCAAAATTGATACCTTTAAGATTAAAATTGAAAAATGCCTAGAAAATGGAAAAAACGAGAGAAAGCATGTGAGGTTGATACACGCACGAATTGGGCTGGCCCACTCTTGGTCTCAATTTGAGACGATCTCGGCCAAGACCATCTGTTTTTTTTTTTTTTTTTTTTTTTTTTTTACACAAGTTAGACTGAGTGAAAAGAAAGACTAAGGAAATGATAATGATAATCAAACTTAAATTCCTTCATAGGACATAATAGTACGCATTTCAACTGTGACAATACTCAATTCGTTCTCATAATTAACGTGAATCATTTTGTCGTCATCATCATCATCCAACCCAGTATATCCCTCTCATAGAAAAAACTATGGACAGGGTCTGGGGAGGGAAAGACGGCGGTAACTCAAACCCATAGAGGAGAGCGTGGCCAAAGGAGTCCCCCGGCTCGAGAAAGATACGGAAACGTAGCTACACGTGAAAGATAAAAGACTTATAAATAAAAAGTAGACCCACCTACAAATTAAAAAGAAGGGGACAAAAAAAATAATAAAAGAAACGAGAGGATCAGGATGGTAAGAATACAAAGAGATAATTTACGAGGGCATTAGTAATCTAAAACATGCATATGACACCTCCAACTACCCCAATCCCTAGTCAGGCCCTCAGAGAGGTTTAATTCACGCAAGTCAACTTTTATCTGCTCATCCCAATTTCTCACGTGTCTTCCTCGACTCCTCTTATCATCTACTATAATGCTTTCTACTCTCCTCACACAGGCGGCAAGGGTCTTTCTCTGCACATGTCCAAACCACCTTAATTTATTTTCGCGCATTTTCCAAAAAAAAGAGCTACTCTTAGTTTGTCTCTAAACTATTGGTTTCTAATTCCATCCATCAAGATATGTGAATCATTTTGTATCTGAATATAATTAAGATATAAGATATGGTATATATTATATATTCCATGTTTGATTCAACTGTATACATATCTCCTTAAATGAAGAACATCACAAATCACAATATGAAATCTAGTTGATAATAACACAAAATGAGACACACTAATTACTATATATTACTACATTCTATTATATATCCTAATTATATCTCAATTCTCAAATATCAAATTATTGTATTATAGCAGTAACCGACAATTAAGACAACTGGATCGCGGTTTTGATTCAATTACGTGTATAAATTTCCCAATTAATCAATTGCTTAATATATAAACTATTTAGGGATGGAGCAAAAATTGATAAATTCATTGAAATGATGTCATGTGCAATTTTACAACATTATGATATTTTTCTAAAAATTAATTTGTCTATTTAAACACTTAATACGTATTACGTAATTTAATATTGAAGCCCCAAACTTTACAATCGAATATATTAAATATGATCAGAACCTCCATTTCTGTATGTATATGTGTGAATATTTCTATTAAATTGTTCATAAAATCTAAGTAGACGTTACGTTAACCTTTTCCCTGATATGTCTCATGCATTTGCAGTTTAGGTACGTAATAGGGTATAGGGCTGGAGTAGTAGCCAACAGTGTAATTGCTCTCAGTGGGTAGAAAGTGGGTGTTATTAGGTAATAATTCTTAATCATAAAATTATGGATTAAAATAAAAATCGTCATTAAATATTTTAGTTGAAGTATGTTAAATGAAAACTAGATCTTGTTTTAGTTGAAGTATGTATCATTTTTTCAAGCTAAAGTTCGTTTAGATTTAATTTTGGTTGTCCAAGCCCCTCTATAGCCCTCATCTTCTTCGATCCAAGTCTCGAGTTTAATTGATCCCTTATCTCTAGTCCCTTCTTTTCTCGTAACCTACCTTATACGAGCTAAAAAATAAAAAATAAAATTAGATTAGAGTATGTTAAGTAAGCAATATATATATTTAAATAATATTATTGTCGTTGCCTACTTGGCACACACACAATTCCAGTTATGGATATCTGATATAGGTCATTAGAATAATATAAAGTTAGTATAGAATAGTATCAAGTTGAAGCCTTTGAGCTAGGTAGGGTTAATTATTTTGTCGTTTTCCAACTCGTATTGCTCTATAAATAGGGTTGAACTTCATGGACTTGTATGCATTCAAGCAAAAAAGTATAAGAGTGTGTTTGAGTGAGTGAGTTGAAATCATGGGAAGGTTTTTGAAAGCTTTAGGAACGTCCTTTTTAGTGTTGACACTTGGTGTGTTGTTTGTGGGGTTAGCGGAGGGAAGGCGATTGGAGGAGACAACCAATGTGGGTAAGGAGGGTTGTGAAGAAGGGGGTTTAGGTCCATTAGGAGGTGGTGGTAAAGGTGGTGGGTATGGAGGTGGAGGTGGCATCGGTGGGGGTTATGGAGGCGGTGTAGGAGGAGGTCATGAAGGTGGTTATGGTGGCGGTGCTGGTGGTGGTGGTGGTGGTGGTGCTGGAGGTGGCTATGGAGGAAGCCATGGAGGAGGAGGTGGATCTGGAGGAGGTGTTGGTGGTGGTTACGGAAGTGGAGTTGGAGGAGGTTCTAGTGGTGGTTATGGAAGTGGTACAGGAGGAGGTGCTGGTGGTGGTTATGGAGGAGGTGCTGGAAGTGGCTATGGAGGAGGCCATGGAAGTGGTGCAGGTGGTGGTTATGGAGGAGGGAAAGGTGGAGGTGTTGGTGGTGGAGTAGGAGGTGGTGCAGGTGGCGGCTACGGAGGAGGACATGGAAGTGGAGTTGGTGGAGGATATGGCCATGGAGGTGGTGCTGGTGGTGGTTATGGAAGTGGTACTGGAGGAGGCTATGGAGGAGGTGCTGGTGGAGGACATGGAGGTGGTTATGGTGGAGGAGCAGGCAGTGGTTCTGGAGGAGGAGCTGGTGGTGGCTATGGAGGAGGAGCTGGTGGTGGCTATGGAGGAGGTTCTGGAGGAGGAGCTGGTGGTGGTTACGGAGGAGGTGCTGGTGGAGCATCTGGTGGTGGCTACGGAGGTGGCGCTGGTGCAGGCCAAGGAGGAGGATATGGAGGTGGTGGCTACTAAGGAACATCACTGATCATGTAAACGAACAAAGTGATAATTCGTTCAGAACTAAATCGTAATGTTTTCATTATTAGATCAATGATAGTAGCTAATTAGGTATTCTAAGCCATTTATGCATGTGCATGTGTATGCATGTAGCCATGCACATGCATTGTTAGTTCGTTATACGTAAAAAAAGAAATAAGTTGCATTCTACTTTTTCTATTGTAATTGTTTGCTTTAATTTTTAACTTTTAGAACATGTTGAGCAATTATTTGGAGTTTATATCAAATATATCAACCAATGTACTACTGCTTTATATATAATTGCATTGTTTTTGCATTTATTTTTCTTATCAGTTTCGGTATAAGTTATAATCATATATGATTTATTCATTCTACTAAATACATAAAAAAAGTTCAAATCTTACACTCATCCTAATGCATGATTTCATTATTTTTATTAACCGCATAACGAAATAATAATTGATAATATAAGAAGGTTCTTCCGAAAAAAAAGTCGATATAACAAGGGCTAATTAGATTAATAGCCTTTGATTTATTACTTAAATAACTTTTTTATGATTTTGAATTCACAATTTTGTAGAAATTAAATTAGATTTAAATATATAATCTAGAGGATTTTCCTAGAATAATAAAAGGGATTAACTAAGTATTTATCGTCTAAATTAAAAAAATATTTGGATTTTTGTAAGTGAAATTATGAGAAGACCTCATATGACATATAATAATTTTTATTTTGTACCACTCAGAGCTTGTTTAAAGTGAAAGATCTGAAAGATTATTACCACATCCACATGTTTGATATCAATATATATAAGGGACACACAGATTTTCTTTCATGTTGTTTGGGTAAAAAAAGAATACTAACCTTAATTTTTCAAATCCGTAGCTACAATATAAAAAAAAATTGCTACAAATAAATAATTATAGAAAAAATTAATAATCACAAAAATATCTCTCAAAAACAAACGATACCATCAGTTCATCACAATCTGATATTCATAACAAGATCCATTTAAATATAAGAATAACACCTAAAAATTGAATACAAAATGTCCAAACTTGTCTATATATATATATATATATATATATATATATATATATATATATATATATATATATATATATATATATATATATATATATATATATATATATATATATATATATATATATTACTTAAAAGAAATAAAGAGAGAGTCTATTATTTAATTTGATGGTTGAAATTGCTTGATAATGTACTAGAAATATACAGTAACATTAGATAATTTTGCAACTTTGTTTTACAAATTAAGGTAATTATACTTATTACAAAACGAAAAGACTATTATTAATCTCATGGTTGAAATTGCTTGATGAAAAAAATTGGCAGATTTTGCAAGTTTATTTTTCCTTCTAAAATAATGTCAAAATCTTAGCATTAAATATAAAGTCTCAACCAAAATATTGAGTTGATGGTTTGGACATGTGCAGAGAAAGACTTTCACCGCTCTTGTGAGGAGGGTAGAAAGCATTATAGTAGAGGGTAAGAGGAGTTGAGGAAGACCTAGGAGAACCTGGGATGAGCAAATAAAAATTGACTTACATGATTTAAACCTCTCTGAGAGCCTGACTAGAAATAGGAGTAGTTGGAGGTGCCATATCCATGTTTTAGATGTCCTTTTAGATTACCTTTTGGTGTTCTTGCCATCTTGCTTCTCTCGTTTCTTTTATTATTAGTTTTTGTTTTTTCTTATCTTTTTCGAGTCGGGGGACTCCTTTAGCCGCGCTCTCCTTTATGGGTATGAGTTGCCGCCATCCTTCCCTCCCCAAACCCCGTCCATAGTTTTTCTATGAGTGGGATACACTAAGTAGGATGATGATGACGACTCTAACATGTCTCCTCACACGAGAGCCCGATAGGATAGAAGTGTAGATATGCATAGACGCTGAATATTTCACTTTAAATTGACGGGTGGTTGATATTTGAATTTGTGACCTCTTGTTATGTTGACTTCTAATACCATATTAAGGAATCAACTCAATATATTAAAAGTTTAAACTGATAGTTGAGGCATCAGAATATGTTATATATTATAATAAAATCTTAACTAATAGGAGCATGATACTCCCTCCAATATATAGCAATCTCACTTGAAATTTGCATAAATATTAAGACAAGAAATAGACTATAACAATATATATATATATATATATATATATATATATATATATATATATATATATATATATATATATATATATATATATATATATATATATATATATATATATATAGCATCTAATAGGAAGGAGTTTGAAAATAAGAAGGATAGGAAGGAATTTCATCCATCAGATCTTAGATCAATGGTTCATCTTGCACGCGGTTCAGAACAGAAAATAAATTGTGATGTTTTCTTAATTAATATGTGATAGTTTCTGTATAAACATGTATCACTTGAAATTGTGATGTTTTCTAAATTAATATGTGATGCTTTCTTCATAAACATGTGTTACTAGATCTTTTGCTAAGACAATTTTTTTAAAACCTTTAGATCTTAATTAATCAACAGTAACTATTCCTTCCTATTTGTACACCCTTTCTTATTTGATCCCTCCCATATATATATAGTCATATTGATCTCAAATTCACAATAATCTTTGAAAAATGTACCATAATTTATAAGAAAAACCGAAGGCATAATAAGATATTTTTTGGATTTTGGACAAAATACTCGATAACAAGCAATTAGAGACCTTAGATAGGAGTTGTTGAGATGGGGTCCTTAAGTATATTATAAAATTATTATATCCTTTATATTTTGTATTTTTGTTTATTTTACTCGTTACTCTTGACTTTTGAGGTAGAGTTTCATAAATTCGATGAGTATTATACTAGATATGTTATTTCTTCAAACTCAACTAGTTATTCCATTTTTATTCAAAAATAAAAAAAGTTATTCCATTTCATTTTGCATGTTAGTGAATGTATAATTAATTTATAAATATTTCTAAATTTTTGCATGATAAAAAATCATAAAAAATTAATGTTGATGATATTTATATTATTAATACGAATTAAACAAAATTTTACTTGAATTTATTTGAACTTATAAATTAAGAATAAAATGCTAACTAAGAGAAATACGTGAATAGAGCTAACGAAAAAACAAAAGTGACAACAAAATTGAGTTGGAGGGATAATAATAGTTATTGGATTTTCAACCATTATTTTAGGTTTTTTGTTGAGTTGATTCTTTGAATAATATTAAAATCCAACGTGACATATGATCGCGTATGTATTCAAGGCTTAACAACCCCTCATTTCAAATATAATGCTAAGAATGAGGAGTATGCTACATTTACATTTGTGTGAATGACCGGTCAGAGTATATAGAATATCATAAGACTTCCTTAATCATTATTAGTTATGTTTTATATGATTTAATTTCTTAAAAATAATGACTTTTTTTTATTAATAAGTTAATATTGACTTAATAATCCTATAATCAAACTATCTTCATCAAAATTTAAAAACTCGATATAGAATTAATTTGGTATATCAGGCGCTCCTCATTTTCATGTAAATACTTGAGCACTAGAATGAGAGTACGTGTATTGTATTTATACTTTTAGTCTAATATTTCTTGGTGTGAAGGGGATAAAAGAGTAATAAGAACGTAAACATTGAAGATTCCACATATATTATTGATCAATATATGTTATTCACTAGAAAGCCCATCAACATATGAATTTATACATATATTCCTAAAAAATTTGTTTAAATTAAAGGATCGTTTTTGGATTTCATACTTAGTTTTACCATGTGTCCGTCTTTCTTCCATTCAGTATAGGAAAGACTGCATGCTTGGTGCTTTTATATATATGAAAATGCGGTCACGTTCACGATCGAGGTAACATACGATAACGAGAATAATGCGGTTATCATATCACTTTAATATCGATTGAAACCATAAGATATTCCTTGATGGACCCAAAACGTAATTTTTTTACCCCTTTACAACGCATTCGATGCGACGTGTTTTTATTACTCTATGAATTGCTATCTTAAAAATATTTATATATAGGCTTGTCAAGGAACAACCCAACCAAAAGCTTAAGCATCGTTATATACTCTAACATGCCCCTCATACGAAAGTTATTTGGGCTCGAAGTGTGGATGCAGCACCAGCTCTCCCCATACCCGACGCTATATATTCCACTTTAAATGAGGGGTGGTTGAGATTCGAACCTGTGACCTCTTATCACACTGGCTTCTAACACCATGTCAAGGAACTAACTCAACTAAAAGCTGATTGTTAAGACCTTAAAATATGTTATATACTCTAAAAAGACTTATATATGTGAAGTTGAAATATTTTTGTTTAATTTGAGTCAGAATCAGATTTACAAACACATTGAGAGCTTTTATTTGTATTATAGCCTCATATTACACATATTGCGTTGAATTATTTATATATATGGGAAAAAGATAAGAAAATATGTCATATTATAAACTTAAAGAGTAACTTTCACTACTTTGCCACCGATGAAACCAACAAAGCAAAACTAAGTCGCCAGGATTTTGGTCTGTAAGTGGGTTGTTATTACCTCTGTATCCAGGCCGGGTTGTCATGCCCATATCTTAAAAATCAATCATATTGATCATGAAAAAGCAATCCAATTCAAGAAGGAAGACGAAGTTTTATATGATATTTATAAAAATTATAATGAATATAATTAAGATGCCGACAGAAACGACAAGTGAAACTAGATTCTAGTTTATACTGTACACTTCTCCAATTTTTCAAAGATAATAATGAACCACACATGCACTTGTAAAATCTATGCACCTTTAAAAAGCATATGAAATTGGTCGAGTGAATATCACATTTAGTAATATAATACTTCCTCTATTTCCTTATACTTATTTTATTTGATATTTTACGCAATTCAAATAATATATTATTTTGATTATTCATATATTGAATTAAATTATGCATAGCTAAAAATTATTAAAAGTTAATATCATGAAAATATGTGATTAGACGATTCAAATAAAATTCTATTTAATATATTTTTTTATAAATTAACTACAATAAATAAATAAGCTTATTTCAAGGACATCAACATGTTAGTTAATTCTCATATTTCTTGCGTAAGGAGCTTAGGTGTAAGATTTAACCTACTATTGCTAGCAAAGTTCACTGTCAGAAGGGTAGAAAGTAGATGGGAAGTAGGTGAAATATCTTAATCAAATTGTATTATATATAAACACCGACTATAAATGCTAACTTTGATTAATATGAATGGTCAATCAACTTTGAAAATTTACCATTGTATTTTAGCCGCACACATCTTACGCGTAAGCACTTGTTAGAGTGTGGTACGTACTATCCAATTCATGGAAATCTCCATGTGGGGCATACTTATGTCGTTTTCTATGCTCTAAATTTTACTATAAATAGGGCATTGCTACTTTGCAAATATGTAAGCAATTAGCAAAGGAAACTAGCTAGAAGTGTATTTGAGTGAGTGAAATCAATATGGGGAAGTTTAGAAGAGGTTTAGGATTGTGTTTTGTGGTGCTCGCACTTGTGGTGGTGTTTGTAGGGTTGGGTGAGGGAAGGCGGTTAGAGGAAACGTACAATGTAGGTAAGGAGGGTTATGTAGGGGAGGAAGGAGGTTTGGGAGGTGGTTATGGTGGAGGCTATGGGGGTGGTGAAGGTGGTGGATATGGAGGTGGTCAAGGAGTTGGCATTGGTGGTGGACATGGAGGTGGTATAGGTGGAGGTCATGGAGGTGGCTTTGGTGGTGGAGGTTATGGAGGAGGAAAAGGCGGTGGTATTGGAGGTGGTGTAGGAGGTGGCCATGGAGGTGGTATAGGTGGTGGATATGGAGGAGGCAAAGGTGGTGGTATTGGAGGTGGGATTGGTGGAGGCCATGGGGGCGGAGTTGGTGGTGGTTATGGAGGAGGCAAAGGGGGTGGTGTTGGAGGTGGAGTAGGAGGCGGTCATGGAAGTGGTGTGGGTGGTGGATATGGAGGAAGCCAAGGTGGTGGTGTTGGAAGTGGGATAGGAGGTGGTCATGGAAGTGGAATTGGTGGTGGTTATGGAGGAGGACAAGGTGGTGGCTTAGGAGGTGGTCATGGAGGAGGTGTTGGTGGTGGCCAAGGAGGTCCAGGTGGAGTTGGTGGCGGTTATGGAGGAGGTAAAGGTGGGGGAATTGGAGGTGGACAAGGAGGTGGTGTAGGTGGTGGGCAAGGAGGCGGTTATGGAGGTGGAAAAGGTGGAGGCGTTGGTGGTGGAGTAGGAGGTAGCCATGGAGGTGGTGTTGGTGGTGGATACGGAGGTGGAGTTGGAGGGGGTTATGGAGGAGGTGCAGGAGGAGGACATGGAGGTGGAGTTGGTGGTGGTATTGGCGGAGGACATGGAGGTGGAGCTGGTGGTGGTATCGGTGGAGGACACGGAGGTGGCTATGGAGGAGGAGCTGGTGGTGGCTCTGGCGGAGGAGTTGGAGGAGGTTATGGAGGTGGTGCTGGTGGTGGTCATGGAGGAGGATATGGAGGTGGTGGCTACTAAAATATAGCTAACCAGATCATATGAATCATGAGGGCATCTATAAGCATGAGTACTTGGAGTATCAAATCATCCTTCAATAATCATTGTTTTAGAAAAATCTTAGTAGTTAGTTATTATCTATTGTATGCATCATGCATGTGCATGGCTAGTTCGTAATATTATCTATCTACGTACAATTAAAATCTTTTAGTTAAATAATAAGATCTACCTTTTATATGAAAGTTGTTATTCTTTTAATTTGCAAATTTTAGAATATATATTGAAACATTATCATGGTGCTCATCTTAATACAACTCATGGTTTGTTTGCTCATTATTTTATTAACTTTTACAATTTACAAATATATATATATAATCGCAAAATTTTAGTTGTGGTATATTATTAAGTATTTGTATGATAATATTAATATTTTTTTATTTTCCCATATCAAAGATTATGGTCAAGACATGAGTGTCAAAATAAGCCACAACAAACATAATTATAGAAAACTAGTTTAGAAGCATGTGCAATGCACGAAATTTAGTATATATATGTATATAAATAAAATTTTCAATGAATAATATATTGTAAGAAAAAAATTCTTGTATTTAAGAAAAGTATGTAATTACCAAATATTTTTATAGAATAATTACTTCCAATAACAATATAACTTACTAAAATATTTATTCTAATGTAGCTCGTAAATATGACTAAAAGATATTTTTGATGGTCTTTTAAAATTCAATTTAATAAAATAAAGTAATTATTTATAAATGAATTGAGCTTATTTTGAGTCAATTTTTTAAACTAATTTATTTGGTTTAAATTTTGAACAAAAAATACTTACGTAATTTAACTTTAAATTTATTAAGGAAAACAATATAAGAAGTCGCTAAGTGTTATTTTTCAATTCTTTTATTTTTATTTATGATTATGATTATAATTTATGATTTATGATGGTCTTCTAAAATGCAATTTAATAAGATAAACTAACTATTTACGAATGAATCTTATTTTGAGTCAATTTAAAACTAAATTTATTTGGTTTAAATTTTAAACTAATTAAAAATACTTACCTAATTTAGTTTTAAATTTATTTAGAAAAACTCTAAGAAGTCTTCATTTATTATTTTTCAATTTTTTTAATTTGTATTTGTAATTTTAAATCATACATGACGTGACAAAATCACAGAATCACAAAAAATAAAGAACAGGATTCAAATCCTCTATAAAAATAATGAATGAGAAAATGTAGGTTAATCTATGAAATTTAACTTGAAAAACTTCAATGATAAAACCCTTGGAAATTAACTAACAAAAACGTTTTTACCCAAATTAAATTTGATATTGACCATTTAACAATTCATGACTAACCTACTAAAATTGCATAAAAGTAGTATTAATCCCAAAAAGCAAAAAAAAAAAAAAAAAAAAAAAGAATAAACGTCAAATAAAAGAACAAATATCAAATTAAAAACCATTATTACAAATGACATATTGATATTAAATAATATTTTAAGAAAAATAATACTCATAATTTAAAGAGGTTTGAATTTGAAATTTGGTTTGATTGGGAGTATTAAAAAACCTCTTCTTCCTTCTCTACCATTAAGGTTAGGTTGTGCACTAACTTCATGGTAATGAAACTCATTTGTAACACTAGTGCTACTAATTTGAATTCTTTCTTGGCCTTCCTCGCCTTTTCTTTAGGGGTAGTTCAACAATCTTATCTCTTTCTTAACATTTTCTTTTATCGTGTGTTGTTGATTTGCACATAATTATTGGTAAAATATAATATTTTTTTTTTCTGAAACTACATTAGTTTCTACCAAATCAACTAAATCAAATTAAGATAATTATGATAATTTATTTAGATCAACAAAATATGTTTTTACATTTTCCCTTAAAATATTCCAATCTAACAATTGTCCTCTTTAATTTACATTAATAGTAGGATCTAATTTAAACAGTTGAGAAATAATTGTATGTATTAATACCAGATTTTCCTATATTATATACTCCTATTATTTTGCACGATTTTTATTTCCTACCCTTTAAAAGAAAATTGATAATTCAACAAATATAACATTTCTCACAATTATTATAGAATAATTTGTGAATTTACACATGGTGTTTCAGTAGCCAATGCCGAGTCGGCGTTGGTGGGGGTCAAGAAAAAGGTGATTCGTCTATTGCTGCTATGACAAACGTATTTAATTTTCTAGAAGTAAACGCCGAGTCGGCATTTCTTGGCTTTAGGAAAAAGTCAAATTGACTTTTAGAGTTGGACTTGACGTAGGTTTTCCAGAATCTAACACCGAGTCAATGTTTTTTGGTATGGGAAAAAGCCGACTCAGCTTAATATGCACTTTGACTTGGCTTTCGTGTAAATGTTAAACTCCTCTTTATTAAGAGAGGTCTACTATACAAACATCCCTCTAATTAGGGTTAGGGTTTCATAGAAACACAAAAGAGAATAGTGGGTCATTAGAAGGATGGTTTTCTTGATTCATCTTTGTAATCTTGCATTTTATTAGTGAAACTTTTGATTTCAGTATTCATGGACCTAACTATTATATTGATAGTGAATCACATAGATTCCTGGTGTGATTTTCTTTTCTTTGTTTACATTAAATCTTTATTGTTTTCTTTATTGTTTGGGGTTATTGCTTCCGCTGTCCGCACAATACTTTGATACTTTGATGGTTGAAATTCAAAATAATAAACATTGAGATGTCATTCACAAAGTCGTAAACTTTAAAATTGTAATTTGCAAACTATTTATTGCTTCCTCCTATTCACCACAAGTGTCTCATTTGCTTTATAAACTCCATCAAATGCACTTATTCAATCCTTAATATATCTAATTATGTATAATTAAAAATTATGGAAAATTGATATGAATAATTCTTGCATTGAGACGAACCAAACAAGATCTCACTTGACTATGTTTTAACTTATAGATTAATAATAAAATATAAATTAAAAATAAGAGATGAATAGTGTTTAAAAAATAAATAGGACACTTGTAGTGAATAGAAGGGAGTATTATATAGAAAATTATACGTAGAATTGCATGACTATTTTGAGGCATTTTTCTCGAACAATATTTTATTTATTTTCTTCAAGTAATGGTTAATTTAATTTTACCATTCGAACGTATAAGTTAGGTTGGTTTGTAATTGATATTTAGCTTAGTTTTCCTACCTACGGATGATTAAATGTTCATCGACATCACGTTTTATAAAAGTAGGAGCAATCTAATTAAACTTCCAATCTATTTAACTTAATTTACTAATAATCGCAATGTTTTGTGTCCATTTCATATTTTTTCTCCACTAAATATCTATCTATCTGAATTTAATCATAATTTGTTATAAGACTAACAGAAGAGCTCATCTAAAAAACTAGGCTATTACGTGATATAGTCTATTTGCCTATAAACCTCACACCAATTGCATTCACAATCGATACGGGACAAGTCTCATACCTTGCAAATTGCAATAGACCTAAACAATTAACCCCATAAGGTCAACGTCCTCGTTGGGTCACCGCTACACTGGTCACGGTTGCATTGGGTCATGGATACGTTGGGTCACGACTAGCTTTTCCAGGCCATCCATTCCGCAAGCCACCCACTCTGCAGGCCAATCACTTCGAGTCCGACTCTGATACCATTGTTATAGGAAAAACAGGAGAGCTCATCTAAGCTAGCCTATTAGGTGAAGAGCTCATTTTAAATCCCACACCAATTGCGTTCACATCTGATATGATGTGGAACAAGTCTCATATCTTTCAATAGACCATAACATAATCATAATCATAAATATAATAAAAATATTTAAAAATAACAAATATAATTATATAGAAATATTAACTCATTGAGATATTTTAGTGGATGATTAATGATTACATAACACAACTTAGGGTTAAACTTTGCCAAAAAAAAATAATTGAATACATCATTAATCAATACTTCCTCCTGAACTTCAAAAGTAATCTATTTGTATCAAATTATTATAACAAATTTATACATCAAAATTAGAATATGATGTATCTAATTGATTTATAAAAGTCATTAAATTAGTAAATAAGGAATTCAATTTGGGTAACATTCTTGATTATAATTTATAATCATCACATGCCTATTAAGCTTCTTAATATATATCTGTAAATGAATATTATCAGTCCAAAAAAAAAAACAAATAAATTGTCATAATTATGTATGGTTAAACTGACAAAATTAATTTGTAAATAGTGAAAGCATTTGCACAAACAATATTTATTCCTAAATTAGAACAATTTGGTATGAATTGGTTAAAAAAATTACAATCGAATAAATCATTTGGGTCAATCAAATAAGCTCAACCAACTCATTTTAGCCAATTTTTTTTAGAAAATCATCAAAATAAACTAATTTTTTAATGTTATTTATATCATATGATATTTTTCATAAAATATAATATTTTTATATCATTTTAAAATTGTTTTTTACTAAATTAAATTAATTATATCGATTTTTAGTTGCATTACTTTAAAAATAAATTTATATATACTTTCACATTCACATAGTATACACATACAATGCCCAAACATCTATAGTGGCTTTACACTTTCTCTGATTTATTATACTTGTTACATTTGACTTTTTACGTAATTTAACGTATTATTTTGATTATTTATATATTACAACACATCTAAATATTTTAAAATTAATTTTATAATAATATGCGATTAAACATTCAAATAAAATTTTAATTGACTATATTTTTTCTTAGATATTAACCGTAATTAAGTTGAGTTTAGTGATATTCAATTTAGGAGAATCCTTTATTAAGGCTTAAATAAATGACAAATTCTGATAGGAGTACGTATTCTTCAATTGCTGCAAAATCTTCATCTGTTCTTCATTCTTGTGCAGTTCCATTTTTTGTTGCTCATAAGAATACCCTTTTCTATCTTAATTTATTAATACACAACCAGCCTCATTCCTCCCAATTAATTCAATTGCAGATTCAGCAATTTAGAGGTTAGTTTACTTTTCCCATTTCTTTCCTTTTAAATCTTTATTCTGTGCTGCTTTGTTCGATTTCATGTATGCAAAAACTCGTTAGAAATGGACACTATTTCAATTTTTTTATGGGGTTTGCTATTTGTTCTTGAAAATTGGGAAAAAGTAGTTTAGTTTATTGTTTAATCTTCGGCAATTTACGGAGTTAATGAAGATTTTGGAGTAAAATTGTTTTTGACTCGTGCATTTTTCATGGTGTAAACAGATTATTGATTGATTGAAGTGTTCTTTGTTCGCATTTCAGATGATAAACACTTCAACCTTGCTATACAATGTAAGCATTATTAGCTAATTCCACTTAATGTTTACTGTATTGTCTAGATTTTTGTTGCACTTAGTATGGTTCCTATATCCGACCTCAATTGTTTGGGATTAAGGCTTCTTCTTGTTGTTGTTGTTGTTGGTTATCAGGATGTTTATGAAGTAATCTGTACATAACTTAAGGGCTTGGTGAATGGTTAACCTAGTGAATGAGCATTAAATTAAAATATGGAAATTAGTTTTATCCCCAGAGCCTGATATAATCACAAATTCATGTGAGAGCCGGTCTCTTTGAGAGACTATCTCTAATTGGACCGGCCCATTATATATTTTTTAAAATATTGTAAGTAGGCATTAAGAATGATGTAAGTAGACATTTAAGATATTGAAAGTAGGCATTAAGGATATTGTAAGTAAGCATTAAGAATAATGTAAATAGGCATTAACAATACGATAAGTAGACATTAATCTTTAATGGGCTGGGTTTGAGAGGTGTCTCTCAAAGAGACGGTCTCTCAAGAGACTAGCTGAAAATATTTTTTATCGCGGCCTCAGGGTAGGATGAGGGAAGGGGAGTTTTAGATGGGAATCAAACCAAAGACCTTACCCGAGGAGGTACTTGCTTCAACTGAGATAAGACCCGATTACCTCGAAAGATGATTCTTAACCTTTGTAGTTCATTGGGAAAAAGTTGGTGCTTCTTTGCCAATTTTATAGTTGCTCTAGTCTTAGCATTTTATAGCTAGTAGCATAATATATAAGTACTTTTTGATGGGGAGAACTTTGGTAGAACAGTAAACAGTCAAAGAGGGAAGTCTTAGAATTTGTCAAGTTTATTGTATTTTGATGCAAGATAATGAGTTGTTATATACTAGTTTCATTTGTTATTCAGGTTGGTGTTTATCTTAATTCTTAATGGAATTGATGGAAGGTGCATGTTATCTTTTATTGCGATTCACACTCCAATGTTGAAACTTTTTTAAAGAGAAAATAGTGTCAATCCCAATATTACTGATAAGTTAAGGTTATTCCACCTTTCCTAGAAATCATAAGCATTTTCTCCATCATTAAAATACAACTTGTACAAATGAGAGCTAAAATTTTAGCAAAACAAAAAAATGTCGATGGAATAAATAGAGCAAGTGTAGGATTCGATTCTCAAAAACAGAAAAGGAGATGGGTTTAGGATCATATGAGGTCTGAAACGCTGAAGTCAATTATAGAGGAAGAGAGAAAACAAGGTCTGTGTGGGTTGACTAAGAGCATGCTAGAACTCTAATAAGATTAATTGATGTCGAGGTCTGGATGGATCATGGATGCAAGCATAAGAATCTTGATTGATCAAATTACAAATGAGGGAAATAAGTTAATTTTCATAATTTAGGATAGACAAAACACCGCCTTTTTTATTTTTACTACAAGCCTGCCAACACTTCCCTATTTTAAGCAAGCAACACTTCCCTTTTAATCTACTTTCTTACTATTTCTGTCATCACAAAGGCCTCTTTCTAATCTATCTCCTTATTTTGTATGCCACCTTAAAGTTGAGAAAACGTTCGAACATGAGAAGGCACATAAGTAAGGCTGAGCATGTCAATGGCAAGCTATCTTTTCCTAGTATTAAATAAAAACATATCAACAATACATGTAGACAGTAGAAAAAGCCGAAGAAAACTGAAGTTTGGCAAAGATATGGCTAGTGCCTAGTAGCACTAACATGAAAATGGAAATGAATAACTCAAAATAGGAATGACTCAATTTAAGCAAGCAACGTAAGCATAACAGTCATGATATAGGGGAAATTAGAAATAAGTTCAGATTACTTATTGATCAGGCAGTGGAGGCCCTCTAAGAAAGCTTAATGACAAAATTAAATAAAAATTACAATTAATATAGAACTTTTCACAAGGAGTGAATTAAGTTTCAAATTATATCTATCTTCACTAGAACTTCATCGTTTGAAGAATCACTTTCCCAATAAAGTCCACCTGGTGTCGCAACAATCATCTTTTCTTGTGAAATTTCCCTCTTGTCAAGCAATCTTTTAGTTAGCTTTCATCCTATAATGAAAACGAAGAAGGAAAAAGCATCTAATTTTTCCTTTAATGAGAATAATCACTTTCTTAGGGTTCACACCCACAATTCTACATTGCAAATTTCAATCTTGCATTGCATGCTTCAACCTTAGATATATAGCGGGAAAGTTGCAACTAGTAGAATGAAGAGTACAAATAACAAATATTTCTTGTCTTTAAATATATTAACATCTACATTTTACACGAAGATTAAGGTAAATGAAAAATTCAGAATGATAAATTGGGTTGTGGGTGAGTTCAGACTTCATAGCACCGAGCCCAATTTTAGGGTTGTAATAAAGAGAACTTACGAACAAGAAATGTTAACCTCTATATACAGAATCCCAAAATCAGAGATGGTAACTTATTTTAGGGATGTAAATGGTAAAGACTAGACCTATATGCACTGCTACAAATGCAAGGGCAAAACTTGATTGAGATGCATATTCTGCTATCATAGCTAAACTACAGGTCGTTCTCCTACCCCAAACACAATAGAGTAATTTGTTGGCACGGTTCTACTGAAAAACAGAAGATAAATCATAAAACAAAAATCTTTAGTGTTATAAAAGTTGCAAGTCATCGTAGAATCCATTCCATGAGGTAAATAACTGTTATAAAAAAGGAATGCAGATACTCATAAATGATTTTTGGAAGCCTGTCTTCTGAATTTACAAAAGATAGATACAGATTCATGATTACCAAGAACTATAAACTCCCACAATTCCCTCATTTAGAGTCTTTTTTTCTGTTTATAACTGGAGCATATCAAAATTAGGAAGAACCTAAAACAATTTGCAAGATGGATTGAATATGATATGTATTCACCCATCTGGATTACATCTTGGTAAATTGTCTAACAATAATTTAAAGTCTAGCAATGTTAAAGAAAGCTGCAATTTATTCTTATCCCGAGAAGGAGTGGTGTAAACTATAAAGTTTTTACGTATTTGTAAATGATGCGTAAGCAAGGAAGAGGCTCCTTGAAGTCTATTTTTATCATTTGAGTATAATAAACCAGGAAGCAAAGTCATGTGAACGATATATTGCTGTTTGAGAGTCGAGATTGGTTTGTTTGTGGTTGAAGCTTTGACAAATTGTTTATCCAGATTTAAGAAACGAAATTAATAATTAATTGGACGTGAACATAAATTCATAGACATTTCGTTTATGGCTTAGATCAAGAAAAGGCTTCACTTGAAAGTTTAACGTGCCTGGCTTCAATCCAATCCTTGTAAGCTTCTTATGATGAATCCCGAATTGTTTTGTTGGCATTCATGCTATGTTTTCACTTTAGATATTGTCTTTTAAATTTGTCTTGTTACCAATTCAGACTAGGCGTATTCTTATAACTTCAATTATTTAGGCATCAAATTTGCCTATTTCCAGCATTAGAAGGTCTAACAAGCTAAATATCAAAGCGGTCAAGATGGAACTGACTTTGACGCGCCCTGATGATTGGCATCTTCATCTCCGTGATGGAGACCTTCTTGCTGCTGTTGCTCCTTACAGGTAAGTCATGAGTTTTTTTTTTTTTTTTTTTTTTTTTTTTTTTCATTTCTTGTGTTGAAATATTTTGGGTTATCTTAAAGCATGCTGTATCCTTCTGTAATTCAGCGCAAGAGACTTTGGAAGGGCAATTGTTATGCCAAATCTAAGACCTCCTATTACTACTACAGCTGATGCTATTGCTTACCGAGAGTCTATCATGAAAGTGTTGCCTGCTGATAGCGACTTCAATCCTCTCATGACACTCTATTTGACGGATACAACTAGCCCTAATGAGATCAAGCTTGCTAGTAAGCACCAAACTTTTAATTGGAACTAGGGAATATCTTGTATATACCTGTTTTCTAGCTCCTAGAGATATTTGTGATTTCTAATATGCGAATAGTTGAAGAGATCTTCTATCAGTATATTCTTGTCTATGTATTTTCTATTGTTTAATGGGGACAGGGGGTTGGCATGAAATTTAGTTTGTTCCCTTCTTGATCCCACATATTAAAACTTAATCTCCCTCTGGTTATTTTTATTCCCTTGTGTGGTATGCCTTTTATTTAAACAGTTCTTGCTCAGATTTCTCTTAGTGTTTAAACAAGTCAAGGAGCTGGACAAGGGGTGCCTTGAATGAGGCAAGGCACATCAGGTCACAGAAGGCCACTGAAGTGAGTGCTCATTCGAGCACATGGAGTGCTCGTTCGAGAATCCTGATGTAGGCGCCCAACTTCGCGATTTTTGTTTTGGCTCAAACTTGTTAGGCACATTTGGGCTTTGGTCTGGGGTTTACTCTAATGCTTCAGGGACTATGTAAGGTCCCTAAATCAGATTTAAATATATGTTGAGTAGGCAAATACAAGGGAAGGAGAGGTTCAGAGCCTAGAGAGTTTCTCTTGTATTAGATTAGTGATTTCCATTAAAGATGGAAAGTTTGAGTTTGAGAATTTGTTCTTAAGCATTGGTGAGGTTTATATCATTATTGTATTGATGAATCATTAATGAACGATAATTCATTTGAGTAAGTGTTCAAGACACCATCATATGCTGTGTCTGTGCTTTGTTCATTAAAACTTCAATCTTTGTGCTTGTTCTTGTTCATACTCAATTTTTCTACTTTCTTCTTATCTTTTCTCACCATTGTTGGGTCCAAGACCCTAAATGCTTCAGTAGTCAGTTAACCAACCCAAACATTATTAATTTTTAACTAGTACCTTTTTTGGTAGTTACCGATGTACTGTTATTATGCTTATCCAGAGTTGGGTATGGAAATATTTGATTATTGAATGCTCTCTCTCTGTTCTTTTTTTTGATTGATTATAACTGATTCTGTTGACAGAGGAAAGTGGGGTGGTTTATGCTGTCAAATTGTACCCTGCTGGTGCAACAACTAATTCGCAGGATGGTGTGACTGATCTTTTCGGAAAGTGCTTGCCAGCACTCCAAGAGATGGCTGAACAAAGTATGCCTCTTTTGGTAAGTAATAGTTTTTATGAATATATGCATATTTCCATGGTGTCTATTCTTGACATCAACTTTTCAATCTTTTTTTTTTTCTCTTTCATTATGTTCTTTTAGATTTATTCTGTCCTGTTTTGCTCATTTTTTCTTTTTCTGTATCAAATGTTTGATCTCATCTCCACACACGTCTAATTTCATGTATTGGGATTCCCTCATGTCCTCACACATTTAATTATCTTTGTCTGGGTTGTGAGGATGTGGCCATTATTTATATACATGGTAATCTTCAGATTTGAAGTGAATGCTTGGATGTTCCCAAATTAGTAACCACCCTCTCTAAGAAAATTAAAATTTATACATGGTTACTGATATTTATATTGCTATTGGCATGTGTTTCAATTCAGCATAGACACTAATAATATCTGAAATTCTGCATCAACAAGCCTAGTAGAACTCAAATCTAGTTAGACACTGGAAAAAACGGATTTGACGTGAATCATTGATCAATCACGCATATGCTAACACAGTAACACGAAAATATTATTGCTGCCTTTGGAAGATCCTGATGTATGAGTCTAAGTGACTGAGTCTCTTACAAGTCTATGAGTCTCTGAGTAAGGGTGAAAAATGGTGAGCCATTTTTCATTGATTATGAAATTTTGTGTTGTGATAACAGGTTCATGGGGAGGTTACTGATCCTGATGTAGATATATTTGATCGTGAAAAAGTTTTTATTGAGACAGTTTTAAGACCTTTAATTCAGAAATTACCACGACTAAAAGTTGTGATGGAGCATATCACTACGGCAGATGCGGTCAAGTTTATCGAAACATGCAAAGAAGGTAAACAAGTGTTCTGTTTTAGTAAATGTCACAAAATTTTTCATTCTTCAACCTAATCTTCTTTTTTCATTTCTTAATTTGACTGCTTACTCCTTTGTGTCTATCAGGAACTGTAGCTGCCACTGTGACACCGCAACACCTTGTTTTGAATAGAAACTCTCTTTTCCAAGGAGGGCTTCAACCACATTACTATTGTCTTCCAGTTCTCAAAAGAGAAATTCATAGTATGTGCTCTTTTAATGTGCAGTTAAAATCTGTATATCTTATGTATGTGAGTCATTTGGGTCAATAATGTACCAAGACATCGAAACTTTCTCAGGGTGCTTGAGATGACTTTCTGTTCTATTATGTAGCCTCTGCATGCTTTGATCATATGTTTTGATTGTGTTTACAGGACAGACAATTCTTTCAGCAGTAACTAGTGGGAGTAAGCAATATTTTCTTGGTACTGATAGTGCACCTCATGAACGGCAAAGAAAAGAAAGTTCCTGTGGATGTGCTGGAATCTTTAATGCCCCAGTTGCTTTATCACTATATACCAAAATTTTTGAAGAGGTATGTCAAAACATTTTATTCTCATAACAAACGAACTGCTTGATTTTATTATATTTGATGAGTTTAAGTTGGATGCTTCTACCAATGAAGTAATTAAAATAAAAAGAAAAGTCCGTCTCACTCAATAATTTCATAATGCAAAAATGCAGTAACGGTTGTAATTGCGGTAACGGCACGGTGTTGCAATGATCGTAACGCCAATTATCGGCTGAAATTGTGAGATATTCCTTTGAAATGACCAAAAACGCAGTTTTTTTACATCTTCACCATGCAGAAAATATCGGTTTTTTTAACACACAATGCGGCCATGTGATCTAATGCTACCTTTTTTTTGCACTATGACTAGGCTACTACTACATTAGTGTGTCCTTACAAGTTATAATATGTCTCATTTGCTGTAGGCTAGCTGTTAACCTATTTCAGGTAGAAATCGTTGCTGAGAATTTATCCTTTCTTTTGCCAAAATTATGTTCTCTCACCTTGTCTTTGCTTTTGATAGAGTAGATGATGGCTATGTTTATGCACTAGTTAGCAAATCATCTATTGGACTTTGGTGAATGATTTATGTTTTTCTATGCCTGTCCTCGGTTTCCATTATCCCAATGTCATTAATGGTCTCACTTAGGTGGGATTTAGAAGGGCTAGATACACACAACCGTACTTTTGTAGAAATTAATTCTAATATGAGTAAAAGGAAAGTAGAAGTGAAGTTCTGTCTGCTAGAGTGTTTTTGTCTTGCTATTTCTGGAAGTTAAATTTGTTGCATTATTTGCACATTCAGGCTGGTGCACTTGAAAAGTTAGAGGCATTTACGAGCTTCAATGGACCTGATTTCTATGGCCTTCCACGGAATACTTCAAAGATCAAGTTGACAAAACGGCCATGGAAAGTCCCAGAGCGTATACTTTTCCCTTCTGGAGAAATTGTCCCTATGTTTGCCGGACAAATGCTCGACTGGAAACCTTCATTTTGATATCTTTTATTCCCTTTGTCCAATCGAGTTTGCTACAAATCTCCCAAAAAGCTTCACATGGGGAGCCGATATAAACTTAATGGGACGGAAGGAGCTACTTTATTTCATTTCATTTTCCTTGGTCATGGTATTGCAAGTCCTTGTACAACCTCAGCCTTTCAAATCCAGATGCGTCTGGTTGACATTGACCAGAACTTTGGGTGCAGTTCTGTATGAGGACACCTTGCCAGGGCTCGAGTTTGAGGATCAAGGTTAGTCCACCTAACTTAAGTTCTTGTTATGAAGAATATTAGTCTAATTCTGTAATCTGAAACAGATGTCATGTTGCTTGATTCGTAGAATGGTTTAAGAGTTGTATGTTAGCATGTTGGTTACGTTAGTTTGATACTTACGACATGATTTTTCATGTAAACACGCTTATTTCTCAAATAAAACAAGCTTTAGTCAATTAAATCAAGCAGTAGCTTGTCGAACAAAGCCAAACAAAGCAATTTAGCCGAAACAGAGGCAAAAAGCTATCAAGAAGAAAAAATGTAAGCCAAAATTGACGAACTTGCTTATCACAATCTTTTTACAATCGCCTGTACGCATATGAAATCGATTAGTACTCATTCTCATTGCCTTTTTTCAAGATCCAGCTTCCTTAACATAGCTATGTAGTAGTCTAACTTTACACGGATCCGTTGCAAGCATCTGTACACATTCTTCATGTGTTTATCAATTATCTCATTGTACCTCTCATAGAGCGCGGGAACTGTAAGAACCAGAACAAAGGCTGCATATTAATTAGATAGGGTTAGTACAGGAGACGGAAACATAAAAACACCTAACCATTCAATGATAAACCTCAGCAATATGATGGCATGGAAGCTTACAAATATAGCATAGCGAGACAATATCGGTCAAGCCTCCGACAATAGAAATCAGCAAAAGCCAGGCAGCAACTCTAAGATATAACCTCGAATCTTTCCCCAAAGCAACATCCCGACAAACTAAGACCAATGCGTTTATGTTTTTACGAACGAGCTCACCCATCTCCGCTACTTGTTCTTGTGTTAGATTTATCTCTGGTAAAGGTGGAGCAGGTCTGTTGAATATCAACTAATGTATAGGGTTATCAATGTGTTAAGTTTATAATAAATTTTGTGTAGTATTGTTAAGAAGGTCTCGTGTTAGTTCACTTGTGATAATAAATTTTGTGTAGTATTGTTAAGAAGGTCTCGTGTTAGTTCACTTGAAACAACTTTTTTTCTTGGTTACATTCGGGTTGGTTTTGGACGGGGTCATTTGATTCGATTGGAAATCGAATTGGTTAGTTTTCGGATAAGTTATGTGACGAGTCATGCCTGTGTCGGATTGGTTAGTTACTGGTCGATTTAAGATCAGTTATCCAAATTCCTATTATTCGGAGACAGATGAATACAAAACTATTAGTACATAGTTAAAGAAAAGGGTTACCTGTTAAGAAGTGAAGCAGCTTTGGACCAAACAAATAAAATGGTGACCAACAGCAGCAGAACACTAGATATAAGAGATAACAGAGTATACCCAGATTCCTCAAATACCAACCACACAATCAGTACCATCATTAACATTCCAATTGTTATATTTCTTTGCCTCCATAGCACCACATCAGCCACTGCTTGTCCAACAAAAAACAAACCCATTATTACTACTTTCCATCACTTCAAATTCTCTTAGATCTAAAAATAAATACTTCATCAAATCATATGCCCTGCCTTATTTATGTGAAGTTGTACATGACACTTTTTTTTGTTAGTTTTGTTACTACTTTCCATCACCCAGACCCTGCTTTCGGGCGGGATATTGGGTATGATGATGATGATTAACAAGGGTAAGGTTTCGTACATCTGACCATTCCAAACCCCATCGTAGATGAGAGCCAATCAATAATTGCGGTAATGAAATGTTAAAAAATAATGAAATAAGAGGGAAAAGTAGAGTGTACCAAATCCACCTCCAAGAAGCTCATGAACAGTTGTTTCCATGGCCATGATCAGTTTACTAACAACTCGCTGATGTTTGAGTTGAATAATACCAGTAAGAGAAGTTTCTTTTCATGGAATCAGGATGGATTAAAGCTGGTTGGGATACAAAAGCGAAGCTGAATTTACAGCCTAAAAGTTTGTTTAGGCAGATAGATTTTACAAGAATTAGCCCTGAAATGAACAAATGGAAAAAGAAAAGAAAAGAAAAGGGTGATTTAGGAAGATGATGACAGGATTGCTGGTGAGCTACGTTCTATACTTTTGTGGGTGAATTGTTGGACTTTTTTGAGGTGATTAGCTGGAATGCCATCATCCTGTATGGCCCATGCTGTGCTTTGTTTGTCTCACATGTCATACTTTGATATGCAACAAAATCAATTACATATTTCTATTGTCTGTGTTTTTTAATGTACTGTTTTTTTATAGGTAGAGTAGAGGTATTCAAATTCGATTCGATTGATACTCTTGAGTCGTACTGATTTCAACCTATAATTAACTAAATGAAAGTCTATAAAAGCTAAAATTGCTCTAACTTGAAAATCAATTGGATTTGAAAATGAAATGGAAGCTAACTCGAATTGAACAAACTTGAATCAACCACCCGAAGTGCGGCAATGTAATTAAAATTACCCCAAATCGAATTTGAACTGAGTCGGTTAGTTACTTGCCTGGAGAAAACTCAATTGGACCCGATTTTTGGGTAATCGAACCTAATCATCAACCATGAGAGATGAAAACACCATTCTTCCGTTTTTTCTATTCCCTTTTTTATAATTCTTTTTCTTTCTTTATATACCTTTCTATTTGATCTATAGACTATAGTGCACATGACTTGAATCCAGCCGAAGGTCACCTAGTTAAGAGTCATTTCTTTTTCATTTTGTTATCATCTTTTTGAATTTGATGGTTATTTTCTAATTTTTGAATTATTTTTTGATTTTATTTTCTCACAAAAAGGGCAACTACGGATGAATGGATAATAGTAGTGAATTTAGAAATAAGAAAAAAATATTTTCGTTTTTACAAATTTTTAAAGGAAAAGGTCTCATGGTAAGACCATATCTAATGGTTTGACCCTTATACATTTAATGTGTTAAAGTGATCACATATTTTTAAGTGAATAATTAGAAAAATTAAACTAATTATATGAGTCTCTAATCTTATGGTGATGCGTTGTGTTTTAATTATATGGAAAAGACAACGTAAACTAACAATGTGTTTGGATAGAGTATTAGGATGGAAAGGAAAGGGAAGGAGAAGAAAGAACGGGAAGAAAAATATGAGTTAATTTATTTGTCTATTCATGAGGGAAATGGAATAAAGAGAAATTAAGTGAAATAGTTAATATACCTTTTTCTTTCAAATCTTTTCAAAATTCAAAAAGATTTAACTATTCACAAGAATAAAAGACTAAAACCCTTAAATCTTTAAAATTGCTATCAAAATTAAGGAAATCCATTTCTTCAAATTGCTTTCTTTTCTTTTGTCCAAATCTTTCAATCCAAACACATTGTAGAAAATTTGAAAAAAATAAGACGTTTTAATGACTTTTTTCAAAAAACAAGTTTCGTTCAAATTTTATTCCCAAAATAAGCGGCCTTGGCTCCAAAGCTAGGCTTGGTGTATACTCGCTCTTACTAACAGCGAATTAAAACAAACAGTTAAAAAATTAGTCAAGGGTGAAGTCGCTGTTACTAACAGCGACTTAAGGATTGACTGGTCAGTTGTGAAGTCGCTGTTAGTAATAGCAACTTTAGACGTGCCTGTATACAATAGTCTTCTTCCTCCTTCCTCATTCACTTTACTTCGTTTAAGAGTCCTAATAACTCACGCCTAAAGTCGCTGTTACTAACAATGACTTCATAGTTGACGAATCAACTCTTAAGTCGCTGTTAGTAACAGCAACTTCACCCTTGATTAATTTTTTGACCATTTGTTTTAATTCGCTGTTAGTAAGAATAAATATACACCAAGCCTAGCCTTGGAGTCAAGAACGCTTATTTTGGGAATAAAGTTTTAACAAAGCTTATTTTTTGAAAAAAATCATTAAAACGTCTTATTTTTTTCAAATTTCCACACATTGTATACGTGTTTAGGCTAATTACAAGACGCTAGAATTGTATTTGGGCTTAGCAATCAGCCATATATATAGCCCTGTTGCGTTTGGTCCAATGTCAAGAATTTTTGAAAAAGGTGAGCGAAAAAAAAAAATTAATTGAATATACTATTATTCAAACTTTTTCCAAAACTAAGCATGAAAACCCCAGACCTATGGTTTGGAGCTGTTCGCAGTTACTAACTGCGAACAGGTCAAAAAAGACAAAATAGCTGTTCGCAGTTAGTAACTACGAACAGCAAAAAAAAAAAAAATTTATTTTTTATTTTTAGGTCAAATAGCTGTTCGCAGTTAGTAACTGCCAACAGCTATTTTGTCTTTTTGCTGTTCGCAGTTACTAACTGCGAACAGCTATTTTGTCTTTTTTGACCTGTTCGCAGTTAGTAACTGCGAACGGCTCCAAACCATAGGTCTGGGGTTTTCACGCTTAGTTTTGGGAAAAGTTTGAATAATAGTTTATTCAATTAATTTTTTTTTTTTCGCTCACCTTTTTCAAAAATTCCCAATGTCAATACAATTGATTTTCTTTTGTCCATAGTCTTGCCCAATATAACCCAACTATTTTTCTTATATTAATTCTATCTTTTCAAAACAGCAAGATTATTTAATAAATAATTGACAAAAAGTTACATCAAGTAAATAGAAGGGTGTGTTTGGATGGAAGGAAGTGAAGAAAAGAAAAAAATTTAAAGGAAGAAAGAATTCTTTATTTGGATAGCAAAATGGAAGGAAAGAGATTTAAAAGAAAGAGAATTGAAAGAATTTGATTGACACTTTTTGACTTTTTGTTAAGGTTTCGGTTTCTCCAATATTAGAAATATTTAAAAGGATAGCTTTCATCTCTGTTTCTTTTTCTTCTATTCCATCCTATACAAATAAGAGTTATTTTCCTATCATTTTTCTTCTTTCCTTTTCTCTTTCCCTTCCCCTTCCCTCCCTTTCTTTTCTCACCAAAATTATTATTCAAACATAGAGTAAATAATGCGGTTGTTCAAGACTTCAAGCCTATATTACGATTGTTTGTGATACAATGAAGTGGATGGAATTTTGCACTGCATAAACTAAACATTTACCAAAATGCAGACTGCTATTAGACATGAAATAGAAGTGCACTTATACTCCATGAATATAATTGACCCTTCAGCTTATCTAACAAACAATGGCCAGAGAATCAAGTCTTCATCACAGTTTTGTGGATGTCTATACATATGTGAGTGAACTTAATCATCACCACAACACCTTAGGTGTTAGAGTATATGACATATCCTGAAGTCTCGACCATCAGGTTAAGCTTTTGGTTGAGTTGGTTTCTTAACATGGTATTAGAGCTAGTGTGACTTAAGGTCACTAGTTCGAATCTCAACCAACCTTTATTTGAAGTGGAATATTAAGCACCAGGTATGTGTGAAGGGGCGTGTTAGAGTATTTAACATATCTTGGAGCCTCAACTATCAGCTTAAACTTTTAGTTGAGTTGGTTCATTGACATTAGACTATAAAAACGAAAAATGATTGGAGAACACTAGAAATCAATTACAATAAGATAGTAGTGCAAAATGTGCACATCGTCATCACACTCACTATGAAGAAAGACTCAATATGGGGAGACTCAAGGAGATATATACTATTCCAAAATCATATGGCAATACGATGAAAAAAGACTCTAATAACTTAAAAAATATGTGTATCATCTTTAATTTGTTGATGTGAGACAAATCATCCCATTAAAGTGAGACTCTAGGCTTAAGAAACAGCTGCATATGGAAACAAAGGATGAAGAACACACCATAGGCAAGTCAAGCAAATATACGTGGCATTCTGTACTGGCTCAGATTATCTAATAGATTCCATCTAGTTTTTTCTAGAGTAGTTCTACACAACATAGAAACCTTATAGTTTTTTGTAGAATGATGATCATCGAGGGTACTTTAGTAATTTAATATTTTTTTAAAACCAATTTAATGGAAACATCTAATTCTAAGTAATAATGTTACTATTCATTTAAGTATAGCCATACGGTTTGTTATGCTATGAAATTTTTTTAAGAATTGTTTTCACTGGCGTTTCTTTAAAGCGAAGTGCTAACAAGTAGAATATCCCTTAACTTTAATAATACAAATTATTGTATAAGATGGTTTTATTGTGAGGCACGTTTTATTTATGGGTAACATAGCCTGACAAATACAAATAATGAGAATATAAATTTCTTATTTTGAGGCATCTTACTAAGAAATAATCTTTTACAAGTAAATACATTTTAGTAATTGAATTTTAAAATTTTTTTCCTTTCCTTTTTGTTTTTCCTTTTTAATTTTAAGTTAAATTAGCCAACAATATGGTCTTACAATAACAAGATCGTCGATCTACATTGAATGTTTGGATTGATACTTATGTAACTTGACATTGGGCCAATAAAATAAGGCCTTTAACTTCAAGACATTAGGCCCGCACACTTAGAGTGACCAAATTTCAGAATAGCTAGTTTTTTGAGAGACGTCTCTTAGGCCCCAACTCATTAAAATTTAATATCTACTTATATTATTTTTAACAGCTGGTCTTGAACGAGACGGCCTCATAATGAGATCGTCAATTTTGGCTAACCCAATTCGCGCGTGTAACAACTTGGGGATTTTTTTCATTTTGTAGGCATTTTTCAATTTCGATCTTAAAGGTATCAATTTTTAATGATATTTACCGTATCCTTAATAGCTACTCACAATATCTTAAATGCCTACATACTTTATTTTTAATATCTACTTATAATATTTAAAAATATGTATAACAGGCCGACCCGATTAGAGATAATCTCTTAAAGAAATTGTCTTGAAAACAAGAATTTGTGATTTAGAAATATCGGTGCCTAGTGTTCGGAATATTATAGCCTTTAACAAAATATGAGGACCTTCAAATAACGTTGATAAGAGGATCTCCTAAGGCTAATAAGCCCGAAAAGGCCCGATTGATGCTAAAGACTCCTAAAAGGACTCTTTTTGAACTAATGAGCCCCAAAGAGTAAGTGAAGCTAATAAGCCCCAAAAATAGCTCAATTTAGTACTAAATCCAACCCCAAATATCAATGCTAACCCAAAGTGGTATCAATATTTTTATTTATTATTTTAAATTCGTATTATTACGTTTTATATAAGTTATTATAAAACATATTCATAATTGATAGTAAGACTTAAATTATGTTGAAAACTATAAAAAATAACACTTGTAATCAACTAAATGAAATTATGTTGTAATTTGCACATTGACTCGGTGGAAGTTGGAAGGATCACGATTTCATTTTATTGGCTACTTGCATTGTAAGTTTTGAATTAAAACCTAAGATAATTGATGACACCATATTTTTGTTGGAAAGCATTAGCAATTTGATGTATAATACTCCAAACTAATTATAATCCTATTTTTATTTTTTTTTGAGAAAATAACTATAATCCTAATTAATTATGCAAGTTGCTCTAATTTATAGTTTGGATAAGATTATAATCCTAATTAATTAGAAAAGGATGATATACACGTATAAAAAAAGAGGGAGATCTAATTAGCATTAAGCAATAACACAAATCGAACCTAGCATGCTCTCTACAGAAAATTTAATCTTTAGTAATGTATATATTTAGTGGCATTTAATCAAGTTAAAATTTGTAGTTAACAAAATTCATTTAGCATCATGTGACCACCTCAATAAGCACATGAGAAACCTAAAAGACAAATTGTTGTGAGAGACGGTATCTCCATAAGACACAGGCTAAATAGTCCAATTAATACAAATTAAAAAGAAAATAAGAATGTGGACTTTTTATTTTGAGGTCGTCTATTTTAGAGACAATCTCTCACAATAGGAGTTGAACCTATAATCCAAGTTAATAAGCCAAGCATGTGACAAGTCTCCTACCCGATCTCCTTCGTTCCTTCAAGTATAATGTCATGCTCAAGGATTTTTCTAAAATTTTAGTGTTTTTACTTAAGTTAAACTATAATTATTTATATAATAATAATATTTTCATGAGTAATGTTTTGTTTTAATTTTATCTTTTAAATAAGTTAACAATTTAAAGAAACACTTTTGACATTTAAATGTTGACAAGAACGTATATAGCTAATAATTAGTCAAACAGCTAATAACTTACAACTCATAAAATTATGTAGATATTAAAGTATAATCAATATAATTAATTTTGTCAAACATTATTCATTACCATATGAGTATATTGTAAGATATTTTCTTACTTTAATTGAAAAAAATTTTAGCCAAAGAATTAAACAAAAAATGTGCATAATTAATTATTGATTGAAGTCATTTTCCATGCATGTTTCAAATTGCAAGAAAAAGATGAAAAAGAACATGGGTGACAACTTCTTGTGCTATGAAGAATCACATGAAGAATATGGCTTTCCAACAATATTTCATATAATTTTATTACTCTTGTGGTCCGTTTGGTTAGTGATATTAAATGGTGGTAATCGGAATGATTTATAATGTAAAATTTCATCAAAAATTCCATATTATTTCCATGGTAATGAAACTTTAATCACAAAAAAGTTTCTTTATTTACAAATTTCTATTATCACTTCTCCCAATGATAATGCATTGGAATAAATTTTATGAAGAAAATGAGATGTCGAAGATGGACAAGCATGGACATCAAGGTAAACAAGAGATTTTTGAATCAAAATTACATTAGTTTTTCATTCCCATTACCATTGTTTATTATCACCTACCAAAAAGTTTTATTTAAAGAGTGATTTTTCCATGAAATTTCTTGAAGGATTATCCTACGTACGTTGAAAATTTGAAAAAAATAAGATTATTTAACAACTTAATTCCAAAAATAAGCTCCGTAAAAACTTATTTCCCAAAATAAGCGTCCGTACATCCAAGCCTAGCCTCGGGAAGAGTCGCTGTTAGTAACAGCGAAAGTGAAAAAAAAAAAATTAAAAGCCCAAAGTCGCAGCGACTTAAAAAAAAATTAAAAAGCCCAAAGTCGCTGTTACTAACAGCGACTTAAAAAAAATGTTTTTTTTTTTTTTTTTTTTTTTTTAAGTCGCTGTTAGTAACAGCGACTTAATGCGTTTTATATTTTTTTGCACAATTGATTTAATCTTACTAAACAGTATTTGTGAATCGAAATATGTAATATCCTTTAGTAAAAAAAAAAGGACAAATGAGATTATTTTTGTCCAAAATGATGCCCAAAATGAAAGTATTTATATGAACGTTCGGGGAAAATGAGAAGAGTAATTAAGAAAGAGGGAGTATTTTATAAAATCTGTTTTCATGTTGATTTGTTTTGGTTAATGTTGATGACCCATGTTGTTGGGATTAAAGCTTTGTATTGTTGTAGTGTTGCATTCTATATATCACTAGACATCGAATACTTCTTTCCCCCATTGTAATAGTTACCAACTTATCAAGATTATGACTTATGATTGGTTAAAGATCTTTGCTGAACTTAGCTAATTACTTGTTATGTTATAGAGGCAATGCTGTGATACGTAAGTCCAGGAAACAAATGCTGCAAGACCAAGAGGGTGCATCTGAAGTAGACATTAGTGTGGATCCGAGTCTGACATGAAAAACATGCCAAGATCAAGTACTTGTGGACAAACTAATTGTGCCATAGTACCGATCATGATCTTGGGATTTCGATTCACAAATACTGTTTAGTAAGATTAAATCAATTGTGCAAAAAAATATAAAACGCATTAAGTCGCTGTTACTAACAGCGACTTAAAAAAAAAAATTTTTTTTTTAAGTCGCTGTTAGTAACAGCGACTTTGGGCTTTTAAATTTTTTTTTTTAAGTCGCGGTTACTAACAGCGACTTTGGGCTTTTAATTTTTTTTTTTTTTTTCACTTTCGCTGTTACTAACAGCGAATCTTCACGAGGCTAGGCTTGGATGTGCGGACGCTTATTTTGAGAAATTAAGTTTTCACGGAGCTTATTTTTAGAATTAAGTTGTTAAATAATCTTATTTTTTTCAAATCCTCACGTACGTTTCCCTTTGGGCCAATTCGTGGAAAATCGTCTTTGAATTTGGGAAGGCAATTGGCATGCCCTTTGAAATGCCCAATTATGAAAAATTCCCTACATCAATGGAAGATTTTTATAAGAATTAAAAATTCTCTAAAATTGGAGACCGTACAAGGTTATGAGAATTACTGTTACATGACATTTTGAAGGTTTTCTTAAAGGTGTTGATTTCTTCTAAGACATGTTATCCTCATAAGGGTAACCAATTATTATATATAAACTGATCTATAGATTAGACTTCTACATAAAAGTTGAAGTATTGGATGTTTGATTTATGACTTTTAGATTAGTTTTTTAGTTGACTTTTGACTTATTAATTGGCCAACAGCCAAAATAAATTTTTAAACAACTTTATTTATATTTTGGTGTATATGTGTACATCGAATATATGCTTTGAACCAGACAGAGCAAAGACATAAATAATTGGCATGGATTTAGGAAGGAAAAAAAGGGAAAAATATTGTACCCAAGTTAGTCCATTAGTCATGAATATTGCTTTTGTCAGAATATCATCAATCATCAATCATCAAATCCCTCTTATCCATACAAAAAAAAACTATTAAAAGAATATGACGTAATCATATATAGAGTTCTCAACATATCATAATAAAGAATTAGTATATTCTAATTTATTTATAGTCTTATTGTCTCTTATTTGCATTAATTGTAAATTTGCATCAATTGTAAAATAACTGAAATTTAGTAAAAAAAAAAAGTTAGAAAATGAGATAAAAAAGTAAGTAGAAGATAAAAATGAGTGGTTAAGATGAAAAGACGTAAAAAAGTAAGACCAATATAAAAAAACAAAAAAAAGCATAAACATATATCATCCACAAATTAAAATAAAGATTAATGTACAATGGAAGAAATAAATGGATAAATTTTAATTAATTTTAAGAGGTTTCCTGTTTGGAAACATGCAGAGAATTGGGACAAATCATTTGTTTAATTTTTTTTAGGTCATTTAATTAATAATAAAGTAGGCTGCCTAATAATATGACAATAGCTTGTTGAGCTGGAAAATTTGCCATAAATAATAATAATGTTTTTTAAAATTTAATTTTAAATGAAATGTTTCCCATTAAATTTCTAATTAGAAAATGCAATGAATTTGGAGGTGTGGAAAAGGAATAATCCAGGGTGTTTTGATGAGATTAAGAGGTTGCTAATCCAAAAGAAAGAGATCATCAAGGAAGTGTTAATTAGGATTTGAAGAGGCATGGTGCATGGCTTAAGGGTTAGTGGTGGTGATGAACTTAAATCATGTGGAAGCACGTGCTTTAGAGTATGAGAACATGCCCAAAAGCAACACCTTAACAAAATCTAAAATTTAAATTCTATAAAAACAAATAATTAAATTCTCAAAAACCGTACACATGTCATATTTTGATTGATTTATCCTATTGTATTGGATGGTAGCCAATAAAATTGTTATATGTGGTGTCGGCTCTAATTTCTTCATAATAGTAACGCTAAAACGTTGATTTCAATAATAGAAAGTAAGATAATAAGATGCGATGAAATTTTACGTAGATTTAATCATTACTAACCTATCACAACTCTCTTTAATTCTTTGCATGACCTAATATTGACAATAAATACAAATCACTTATAGACAAAATCACACTCTACGCACTGCACTTACTTGAGTAATTATTTTCTTTATTTTATTATACTTACAACTAATAATGACATTTAATTTTCGTAGAACATGTTTCAACCGGTTATAAGCGAGTATTTCAGAATAAAGGCAATATAATATATATATATATATATATATATATATATATATATATATATATATATATATTCTTTTATCCTTAATAGCCAACCAACTCATCCACTTATCCCCATCTCCACCTTCCTTGCAAATTCAACCTATAAAAAGAAGCATTTCTCTTCTCCTTCTATCTTACTATCAACAAATAAACCAACCCATCAAATCAAGTAAAACCCTTTTTTCAAGTATAACTTCCAACAAAACAAAGCAAGCCCTTAACAAAGCAACTATAAATGGGAGCTCCCCTAAATTATATCCTTGATATTAAGGGCATGATCCTACAAAATAAGGGAACGCAAACAACGAAAAAACCCTACAAACATTTGAGAAATAGTAGAAAAATATTAATGAAGGGAAGAAGAAGATTAAATATTCATCAAAGGGATAAAGAAAATGGTATTGAAAGAAGGGTTAAAACCCTAAAGAAGCTCATTCCAAATCATGATTCTCAAGGATTGGAAGGATTATATAGAGATACAGCTGCCTACATTATTTCCTTGCAAATGAGGGTTAGACTCATGCAATTTATGGTTGATCTTTTGACAAATTCTCAAAATAATGAGTAAATTTAAATTTTTTTTTATTATTTTATTTTTATTCATTGGTTTTATTATGTTTGTACAATTTGTCAGTTTTTTTTATTGTTTTTATCATTTTAGTTTTATGTGGGTGGGATACATTGAGTATGATGATGTGAATTCTGAATTGTGATATGATAGAATCTAGTGTACGAGCAAAGCCCAGAAGATAGTGTGTTGATGAACAAGTATTACATAGGTACATTTTTAGGAGGTATAGCAGCTTGATGATCATGAATCATGATCTTGGTCTTTTTTTTTTCTCAGTTAATTTGAAATATTTTGAGTAAATCTTGAGGATGGACTTCCAGTAATTGATTTTTATTAATGGAATTTCAATACTTCAGCTCAAATGAAGCTATGGTTCATGATATATATAGTATAGTGATTATTGAAATAGTTTGTTTTCCTATGTACTATGTACTGTTGAAATTGCAATTTTTAAAAAATAAAAAATAAAAAATTCTTATAGAATTGCGGAATATTGTAATTTTAATGAGAGTAGTTTTTTTTCTCATGAATTAATATATGTGTCCGTGCAATGCACCGATTGTGTTAAATCAGCAGTTTATTAAATTCACATTTTAATTTTATTTAATTCAACTAATATACGTATGAATCTTGATTGAGCAATGATTATATATTTATATACATACTCAAAATCAAATACATTGTATTGTATGTCATTTTTCTAACTGCATACAATAAGTATAATACTTTTAATTACATGTATCAAATGCATTACACTGTATTCATCGTTTACTCCTTTTAGCTCCTTAGGTGTTTATTTTATCATTATACATCACAATTTAATAGAATCACATATTATTTTGTTAAATTGTCATGTGTAATCAAAAATAATTATATTTATTAATTGATTGCATAAATTATAATAGTATAAACTTAATTACCATTCATACAACTATACAAAAAGATTTTCATTTGTTTGAGGAAAGTATATGAATATTCGTTAATTTACATAAATTCTATTTAAGTATAATAAATTGATGTTACAAAATCTTTTAAACACATAACTTAATTGAGCTTCAAATAAATTTAAGAAAGTTAAGTGTCATTTAATCAATTCTAACCCTATTAAATTAATTCATTTGGAAAAATTTAATGTTCTATTATTTATCATTTTATAACTCTTTTATTATATTGCGTAATTTTGCCTTGAATTAATACAATAATAATTGAGCCAAATGTCAATCGCAATTTTCCATGTCATTTATTTTTAAGTGACTTACTGAAGTGATTGAAACACCAGGTGATTGATCGGGTTAAGTTGAGCTAATTTGAATCGAGTTAATTTTAGATTGAGTATTTTAATACAAGTGAAGAATTTTTTTTTTTTATTTAATATTATATTTTTATGAAAATTGTTGTTTTTTTTATAGCTAAATCAATATATCGATTTTGAAACAAACAAAAAAATATTAACTTAAAATAATAAAATTAAGGCAAAATTATAAGAAACTATCTAATCTATACCTTTTTATAAAAAACTACCTTATATAAAAGTTTTTGCAAAAAATTACCTTATATAATAAAATTCTTTGCAAAACGCTACCTTATAACGGTTTTTAGCCTTTGATCGTTTAATTTAACCCTTGACCGTCACATGATTCATTAAACCCATCTTCTTCTTCATTTAAGAGTGTTTCGATTCATCCTCTGCTTTGACCATTTCCTCTGCTTCCCTTCTATCCCACAAATCCAACCACAATATTCATCCTCCCACTGCTTCATTTTCTTTCTCCTCAAAAACCCTACTAAAACCCTCTTCTAGAATTTCCATTTCTGCTAAAAGTTCCTGTAATTTCGACATTAACCCCTCAAATGGGACCAGTATTGGAAACCCATTTGCTCAAACCCTCCAAAAAGCTTGTAGAACAGTTGTTCTGACTGTTGCAGCTACCTTAATTGCCTCCAAGTTTAAGGAAATGGCCGTAAAGGCGGAACCTTTGACACCAACTATGGAAGAATCAACAATAGAAGAAGACAAAGTTGAAAACTCCAATGAAATTGAGGCTGGCTATGAAGAAAAATCACCACTATCTCGCTTATGAAATCAAATTCTGAGTTTGTGGACAATCTGTGAAAATTATTACAGAAAAAGCTTGAAATTGGGGAAGATGAAGAAGCATTGAAGATTCTGGATAAGTTAATTGAAGCTCAACCAATTGAAATGGAATGGAAATGGGGAAAACCCAAGATGAACAAGCAGCAAGAAATGAATCAAAACACGCTGAAATGAAGAAGAAGGGTTTAATGAATCACGTGACTGTCACGTTACAGTCTCACGTGACTGTCACGTGACGGTCTCACGTGACGGTCTCACGTGACTGTCACGTGACGGTTAAATTAAACGGTCAAAGGCTAAAAATAGTGTTTTGCAAATAATTGTATTATATAAGGTAGTTTTTTACAAAAAAGTATAGATTAAGTAGTTTCTTATAATTTTGTCTAAAATTAATTAATTATAATGAGTACTCATTGAAGATGATGTCATTGAACTCAAAATAATAGCCCATCATTGATAAATAGCACACATCATTGACCCAGTATCATATTACATTTACGGCCCGTTTGGTTGATGGTAATAAAGTAATGAGAATGAAATGTTGTAATGGCAATAGTAATGAAGGAATGGATATGAGAATTGGTAATGAAGATTCTTTTGTTTGGTGTGCATGACTAAAGAATGGTAATGGAAGATAATATTTCATTGATTGCATTTGGTTGTTAGTAATAAAAAATGGTAATGACTCTTAGTTTCATTATTGTGTATTTGTATCTAAAAGCATTGTTGTATCTAAATTATTTTATCTAATGATTCTTTTTTAATAATAATATTTTTTTGGATAATTACATACATTACCTTTTTTTTCTTCATTATTTTTTTTTCTTCAGCTCGAAACAACATTACCTTATTTTATTACCACAGTAATACTTCATAACCATTACAGCCTAATACCAGGTTGTTTGATGGTGATAAAAATGGCCCTTTTTGGTAATTTCATTACCTTATTTTATTACCATCCATTACCATTGAAGGCATCCAAACAAACAAATTTTTTATTACTTAATTTTATTACCATTACCGTACTCTAATACCATGTACCAAACGGGCCGATATGGGTTTGTACTCTTATTGTGGACACACACTTCAAAATCCCTTGCGAGAAATCATGTTTAATAGAAATACTCTTCCAAAAGTTAGACGGTAAGCAAATTTATTTACATAAATTCTCAAACAACCCGTCTTCTGTATAAGACGATCATTAAATAAAAAATTTATAAGCTAAAAATTTCTATTATTGAGTTATTTAAGCTAAGTATAAGGCATGTCTCACGGTAAGACTGTCTCATACAAGATTTTGTAATTCTCAAATGAGTCAGTTTAATTTATTAAGCTGATTCAATACACAATTATAGTTTTAAAATAATCACTTATAACCTTAAAATGATTAATTATTAATTACAATTTTATAGTATTCGTTATAATTGATTAATCATAATCCGAAAGTGATCCATCACCTATAGTTTTAAAGTGGTTAATTTTTATAGTCTTAATGTGATTATTTAAAACTTAGGACTAATTATAAGAAACTACCTTATCTATAGATCTATTTGCAAAAAACTATCTTATATATTCTTTTTTGCAAAAAATACCTAATATAATATATTTCTCTGCAAACGACTACCACTTAACAGAAAATGTTAATGACCGTTAAGTTTGAGGGTTTGACCAATTTGAGAGGTTAAGTTGTCTAGTTGGCAGTATCTCATTTGTCCTCGTATTTTTAAATAATTAAAAATTAAAACACATAACTTAACAAAAAAATTAAAGATATTTGACTTCATGTTTACGCATCATAACGATATTTTTTCAGAAAGCGAACGTCACGATTATCCTTATTGGATAACTCTTCCGAAAATCCGGTCGGAACGAGTATTTGTTTTTGAAAGACTTACACCATAAGGGTGATCGCGGCGTTCGTTTTTTGAAAAGATATCATTATGATGGGTAAAAATGACGTTAAAATCATTATGATGGAATGAGTACTTGTTTCGACCAGATTTATGAAAGAGTTATCCAATGAGGGTAATTGCAAATTCCTTTTTAAAAAAATCATCGTCGTTATGATGGGTAGAAATATTGTTAAATATGTTTTTTAGTTTACGTGTTAGGAAATAGGCGAATAAGTACTTATTTCGACCGGATTTTCGAAAAAGTTATCCCCATAATGGTAATCGTGATGTTCGTTTTCGAAAAAAAATATTGTTATGATGGATAAAAATGACGTCAAATATATTTTATTTTTTTGTTAACTTATGTGTTTTATTTTTAACTATTTAAAAATACGAGGACTAATGGAATATTGTCAAATAGACAACTTAACCTCTCAAATTGGTCAAACCCTCAAACTTAACGGTCAGTTTACGTATTCTGTTAAGTGGTAGTTATTTATAGAGAAATATATTACATTAGGTAGTTTTTTGCAAAAAAAAAATACATAAGGTAGTTTTTTGTAAATAAATCTATAAATAAGGTAGAATCTTATAATTTTTCCTATAACTTATAATGATTAGTTAAAATCTTAAAATGATCAAATAGAGAAATCAACTGATTATGCAAGTTGTCTCATAGTGATACACTCTCTTAGAAAACTTGTTGACTTATTTATTTTATAAGAGACCATCTTTCTAAGGACGATACTCACACGCAGCTCATGTCATACATTAATAATGAAAAAAACAATAAATCGGAGACTAAATTGTTGCACGTGTTTTAAGAAAACATAATTCATTTGATACGCATAACTACTTTCTAACATTAATTTCGAAAGTCAAGTAGGGGACGACATACAACTATGTACTCGAAGAGCATAATGGGAGCTTGAACAACAAACTAGGGCCGGGTCCGGCCCTTTTGGGGCAAGCTGGGCCTGTGTTTAGAACCACTTTTAAATGTGAAAATTTGAAAAAAGTAAGATAAATAAACAACTTAATTCCAAAAATAAGGTTCGTGAAAATTTATTTTCCAAAATAAGCGTCCGTACATCCAAGCCTAGCCTCGGGATAAGTCGCTGTTAGTAACAGCGAAAGAGAAAAAAAAAAAGAAAAATAAAAACCCAAAGTCGCTGTTAGTAACAGCGAATGAGGAAAAATAAAAATTAAAACCCCAAAGTCGCTGTTAGTAACAGCGACTTTAAGGTTAACTGATAACTTCTTAATCTCGTAGGTTGGAATGAGGAAGTAACTGAGAACTGAAAACTTAAAAAACATTAAGTCGCTGTTACTAACAGCGACTTAAAAAAAAAATTTTTTTTTTTTAAGTCGCTGTTAGTAACAGCGACTTTGGGGTTTTTATTTTTCTTTTTTTTTTTTTCCTCTTTCTCTGTTATTAACAGCGACTTATCCAAACCAGTGGTTTGGATGTACGAACGCTTATTTTGAGAAATAAGTTTTCACGGATCTTATTTTGGGACATAAGTTGTTAAAATGTCTTATTTTTTTCAAATCTTCTTTAAATGTTATAAAATCTTTTCAAAATCTTACTGTCTTGATTAGGGGTGTAACTAATCTGATGAAAAATCGAATACCGAACCGAACCAGACCTAATAAGTAATTTGGTTTCGTGATATTTTAAATACGATTTGGTTTAGATAAAAAAATTTGGTTTGGTTCGATTTCGATTCAGGTTCCTAGAAAACCCAAAAAACCGAACTAGACCGAAATATTAAGGGAGTGAGTTAGGCGGCCCAAGCCTAAAAGGAATAAAACCCTAGCAGCAGGCATAAGACATAAAAAGTCAGAGTTCATTTGAAACGCTAGGCTTACACGGGACTGACGGCGCTCCCTGACTCCCTCTTCCATTCCTGAATCTGATACCATTAATCGTTTCTTCTCCATTCCTGATACTCTTATCTTCTCATCTCTTTCATTCCCCTATTCTTAGCGGTCATCTACTCATCTCAATGGAAGGCCAAAGGTAATATCCTTTATTTGCATTCGTTTATTAGATTTTAGATTTAGATATATTTGTTATTTTTCGTTTACTTGTTTAGATTTATCTCTTATTTATCGTTTATTTTTCTCTTTTATTTTAGATTTAGATTTATTTGTTGTGATTTGTTATTTTAGATGTCTTTTTTTTTTTTTCGTCTTCAATCGTCTGTATTTTAGATTTATCTATTTGATAGATTCGTCTCTATTTTTTATTTTTTTGTTATTTTTCGTTTGTTTTTATCTCTTTTATTTTAGATTTAGATATTTTTTGTAATTTGTTATTTAAGATATATTTGTTATTTTTTGATTTAGATTATTTTCGTCTGCTTTGTGTATATTAGTTCGTCTATATTTTTGATTTAGATTTATTGTGTTTTGTTTCGTCTGTTTATTTTTCAGTATATTCGTTTGCTTTGTGTTTTTTTGTTATAATTTTATTTTTGTTGTATATTAGCACGTGATGTGTTGGTCGTCCCGATCTCCAATGTGGCTTCTGAAATTGTATTTATTATGGTGGAAGAGTTCTTGATCCTTTTAGAAGTTCTCTTACTCCTAAATTTGTGAAGAGTTTAATTTGTGCTCAAGATTGGCTTCGTTCATCCCCTATTCCTAATGTTGAAGAAGCTTTGGAAGATCTTGAACAACTTGAAGAAGGTAACTTATTTACAAATTACATTATTTTGTAATATAGACATAAATGAGTATTAAATTTTTTTTTGTGTTTTTTCTTTTTGCAAGATTTGAGTAAAATGGTGTTAGAAGATCTCGGTGATGATGGCTCAACATATCTCAACACCATTGAAATTGAAGATTGATGAAGAGGAGGATGGAGGTTGAAGATTTCATTGAGTGTTGGTGATTCAAGTTTCTGTTTGATGTTGAAGTGAACTGTTTATGGAATTTGTATTTTGTAATGAATTTTTAAATTTGTTTGAATGTTTGATGAACATTTTAACTTGTTTTAGTCTATTTTAAATGAACACTTTAAGCTGTAATGAATGAACCTATTATTAGAAATTTTCTATTGGAATCGATTCTGTCAATGGAATGACCTACTTTTGGAGCTTTTACATTCGGCCGAGAGCTAATTCGGTTCTATTCAGTTAATTCGGTGCGATTTGGATTGAAATTTTAAAATTCGATTTGGTTCAATTTGGATTATAAAAAATATGATTTGGATTTGTACTGAAAAATTCAACACCGAATTTAATTCGGTTTGATTTGGATTTGTGTATAATCCAAACTAAACACCGAACTTTCACTCCTAGTCTTGATTTCCAAACTATTGTACTTAAAAACTAAAAGTTCATGTACAGTAATATCCTTTTGACCGGTGTAATTTGTTTTATGGAATACGTAATGTCCTTTGGGAATATTATGATTTAGTGAGCTATTTTAGGGGCCAAAAGTATTAGGTTATTGTGGTGGCTAATACAATGATAGAAATATAGTTAAAAATACCTATGAGAGCTTTTCGTATTAGAATGAAAACTCCGCTAAAGGAGTGATCTATTGAGCTCTAGTGAGTGAATTCTTGTGAGTGATATTTTATTAATATATCGTTGAGTCTTTATTAAAAACATAATCTATTTTGAGGGGAGTTTGAGACATCATCAAACTTATTGGAAAATTAACTAATATAAAAATAACCTAAATTTAATTGCATATCGAAAAATTAGAGAGAAATTAACTAATATAAAAATTTAATGAGCTACTTTATTACCAATTAACTTTATATTAGAACCTTATTAAATTTAAATGCAATCAATTCTCCACTTATAAGATCTTGTTTACAAACTCAACCAACCACCATTGTTGTTGTGCGTATCTTGTTTCTCTATTGATTGAAATTTGTTTTTCGTTTTCTTTTCATCTTATGTTAAATAATGTAATTTTGTAAGGTTCGCTTTCAAATAGTAATATTCTAATTATAAAAGATTATGTCATGAAAATGATTTGAAATAGAAAATTAATAAATTATACTTACTTTTCTTGTGATGAAATAAATTAAACCGACCAAGCGAATTCCTGACCTTTGACAACACGTTACCGTGCACTTATTTCTTACTATTTCAACTAAATCTCTTGAGGAACTTTTTATTTTATTCAAACTAACAAAAATAATCAAAGGTTTAATATATACTTTTTGTTCTTTTATGTTTGTTCATTTAATTTTTTTACGTATTTTAAAGTAACTTTAAGTTTTAATATTTTATTGTACGCATAATAAAAATTATATATTAAAATTATTCTTTGCATCATGTATTTTAAAAATTAAATTTAAATTTCTCTCTCATAAAGTGGACAAACAAAAAGAAACGGAGAGATACCTTCTTTCATCTCTGATTTTCGTCAAAGATGATCATATAAATGTTGCAAAATAAAAAAAAAGATAATAAAATTAAAAAAGAAAAAAATATATAAAATTAATTCTGAAAAGTAATAACAATTAACATTATTATATGTCCATATACATTCAAAAATGCTAACACGTACTACGTTAAAAAGTCCAAAGTAAAAGATTTGCAACGAAATTTCCAAATACTTGGTCATATGTCATAATTTATTTTTCCATTAAAATAAATTATCCTATATAATTTTAACACCTTAGTTTAATTGTTATGATGATGTGTTTTTCAAATTTTCGCCTTCAAAGGGTGGTTTTCGTATTATCAAAATATATGTCATGAAATTGACTTATAGTAGCTGAAAAATTCTGCTATATTCCATCTAAATAGCCTTATTTACTTTGGCACAAAGAATTATAAATTGGATATAGTGAGTTAAAGTAGTGGATCTTTAAAAATATGGGAGAATATAAAAAGTAAAATTGGTTAAGTCATTCAATAGTAGTTTAAGTCTTAATCTTAGTCTTCAATCCAAATATAGGATTTCAACGATAAGTCAGAAAGAGTAGAAAGAGTAGCAAACAGATCATATTCATTCTCCATTCAAAATGAGGGCAAAGAGAAATGCATAGAGTCAAATACCCCAAATAAAGAGTGCCCTGCAAAAATAAAGATAAGTGACACCAAAACTGCATAACTAAAACTACCTACTGCAAAACACACAAGCTGATCTAAGACAGAAACATTAGAGTAAACAAAAGAATATCCAAAAAGTTAAATAAAAAAGTAACACAACAAAGTTATGTAAAAGGACTAAGTAATTAGGGCAAAAAGAGGTATATAACAATGGATAAATTCGTCATTCAAAAATAGAATTTGATAAATTTATTAAAACAGATTAAAATAAAGAATAATATAAATCTAATGATACATAAGAATATGATAGTGCTTACATTTTTGTGATAACATAAAAAACTTACCGACCTCTTGACCCAAATGCTCTTTAACATATAAAATTAGTTATTATATTAGTATATTGAATATTTCATAACCAACAAAATAGGTTTACATCTCTATTTCTATTTGTCTTAAATCTTAATGAATTAATTAATTTTGTGAGGTTAATTTTTGTACACGAGACTTAAAAAGAAACAAAACGAGGATATATTTTAGGGTTATAATATACGATCGTATATAGCTTCCTAAGGATCATATAATAAAAATTTATAATAACGATATAATACTCTCTTATAAGTCTTCACAACCCTAAAGTTTTTGTTATAAATTTCAACCTTTAATTTGAACACATGAAAAGAATTCACAATATTAATTTTTCCTCACAAAAATATAAAATCGGTTATGACTTATAAATACTCTTTGTTTGGAGCCGTCATTAACAAAGCATTGAGTCTGTAGTCCAGAGAGCTTCTAAGCACTACGCCCTTTAAAGTCTTTGATTTAGTCATACAAATGGTCTCTGTTTCTAAACAGTAAACTTTTACATGTATAATACAAACAAATAATTAGGCCATGTAACTATGTATTTCTTGTTCTACAGTAATCATTAATTTATTTACAAAATTCTATCTAGTATCACTTAATGAAGTAATATTAAGTGGTAATTAAAAAAAAATTGTAATTGAAAATACAAATTTGAGTACAAAATTGTTTTAACTATTATCAAATATCACCAATCACCATTTAATTAATACTACTAACATAGGTTAGTTAATGTAATCAAGAGCAAAATCTAACATAAATTTAAGGCACTCCTTTTTATTGTCGCATCATTCTTTATTCTCCAACCTACTAACACACAATTTTCTACTTCACTAATGTTACAATTAGGTGTTTTAAGAATACAAGCTTAGGAAAAGAAATCTTATTGATTAAAATGATAAATCTAAAACAAAATTGAATCTTACAAGAGGAGTTTTAACACATATATATATATATATATATATATATATATATATATATAAGTAGGATCCTAAAAAGGATTTTAAAATGAGAAGGGTGAGAAGGATTTTTGTTTGATTTTGTTAGGTTACTATATTATACAAAAAAAGATACTATGTTATAAATTAAGAACATTTTAAAAATTATTTCATAGTTATCTTTCTGTCTAACGTAGTTACTTTTACAATTTTGAGTTTTTAGCTCAATTGTGACCATAAATTTTTTTTATTTTTGTGAAATTAAGGGTATAGAGTCCTTCTTACCCTTCTCATTTTCAACTCCTTCTCAATGGAACCCTTCTATATATATATATATATATATATGCTCAAATATCCTATAAACCGATATTTACCCAATCTTGTAACCGTATTTAATTTAACCCAATATTATAAATAAACTAACAATTAAATAAAAGAGTATAAATATAAAATTTAATTTCAAACTGATATAAAATATGACTGAAAATTCATTCGATATTCCAAATAAACACTTGTAATCGTAATCAAGAAGGGCAAAGAAAGGGCGAGATAGTTGTAGCTAGGTCGAAGATCAACCGACATGTCATGCAAATATATTAACAGAAACAGCCGACAAGTATGAGGGGAGGCTGAAAATCTATATAAATGAATTTGGGCCTCAATTTTGATTTGAGTACTATTCGTCAACAAAACACGAAAATTTTTACAGAGGTTTTTTAAAACAAAAAATCAAAAAATAAATTTGGATTTGAATGGATTTTCAAAACATAAATTCTTATGTGAGACGGTCTCCATACATAGGCTGAACCCAATTAATTCAATTATTATTAACATATGACCTTGTTTTGAGGTCATCTAACAAAGAGATGGTCCCTTACAAAAATAGTTCTTTTCAAAATAAGCGTCTTTTTATTCAAGACCAAAACTCATGGCTTGTTCGCTGTTATTATTAACGAATAAGAGAAAAACATGTTAAAAGTCAAAAAAAATCACACTTTTATGTATTGTTACTAACAGCGAGTTGATAAAAGACAATTATAATTTTTAAAAGCAAAAAAATTAAATCAAAGAGCATTAGTGTTGGTTTTTGTTTTGAACATCGAAATATCTCTTAGACGTTTTTTCTTATAAAAATTGTAACTTCCTTTTTTTTGTCGTTATCAACGACGAACAAAATTGTAGTAACTTCTTTGTTGACTTTTGATATGTATTTCTCTTATTTGCTATTAATAACAGTGAACAAGCCATAAACTCAGTGTCGAACACGAAAACGCTTATTATGGAAATTATTTTAAAATCAATCTTATTTTATTAAGTGTTATTCTTGTAAGTGACTACTTCTTGGTGAGATGACCTCAAAACAAAAAATCCATACACTAATAATTTGTATTAGTAAACGTTTAACTCATGCATAATAGTGTGCATGTCTTTGGTGAGATCGTATCATACAAAAATTCGTGAAAATTTTTTATTTCAAAAGTTTACAAAACACGTGGTTACATAACGCACGGTCCACTTGGCCCAGTTCTTTTTTGGAGGCCTGTATTTTCCTAATATTTGGGACAATTTTTTGGGTCCCACACTCCCATATACCTACCCATTCTACCACAAATGCCTCATGTTGCTGTCCTATTTCTCTTTCTTCATTCCTTCAACGATACTCCTTCCGTATATTGAATTTGCATCATTCATTTTAGTCCGTTCTATTTAATTTATGTTATTTTTATTTATAGACAATAGCTCGCTATTTTTTTAATCTTATTAACACATTTTAATTTTTTTTAATTCCATCGACACAATATATTCTTTCTCTTTATTTATTACCACTTTTTTAAAAGTTACTCATTTTCTCTTTGATGCAAATCAAAGAGGACATATGAGTAGTTTGGAATTATAGTGTTTAAAGTTTAGGCCTTTTACAAGTAACGCTCTCTATTTCCTAATGAAGTTTTCAAAAGGAATTTTCATGAAAATTAAGAAAAATAGAATATTTTAAATAGTGGATATATTATTTAATTGAATAATAAATTTGATCAGAAAAAAGTATAAACCACAAGTATTAAAAAAATATTAAAAGAAATTTAGTGGAAAAAATATGAGGACCACAACTAAGAAAAAATTAGTTTTATAAAGTTAGTGGAAACCATAAGGAATATTGAAATGTTAAATTGAAGTTAGTGGAGGATACGTGGGGTACATAAGCATTATAAAAATTTTAAAGTAAGTCATAATAAGGTTATTTTTGTTCAAAATTTGTGACATAAAATGGAAAGATTCTCTATGGGAACAACAAACGAAACACTCCAAAATGGTAAACGGAAACTTCCTTAAGGAACACAGGGAGTATAACATTAATATTTTTTGGATAATTGTAAAAAATAAATTAATATTTGTCCAATTCATTGAAAATAGATCCACCTATTAATTGTTTATAAATAAAATAAATTCACCTATTCATTATAATTGCTAAAAATAATTAATTATTGTCTATAATTATCTTCAAAGCTTCTTTGTGACCAAATAATTAGAAATAAATAATAGTTAAGTTTGTTTTCAACAATTATACGAAATAGCTGTGTTTATTTAAAAATAATCAACAGGTGAGTTTATTTTCAGCAAATCGATTAAAGGTTGTTTTTTTTTTTTTACAATTTACCATGTTTTTGTTTTGAATTACGACCAATAAAGTATCAATGTCTATTGTGTTTTGTTCAAATCAATGAATTCGATCACTTAAACTAAAATTTCGATCAATAAATTTTACAGCAAATGTTGTATGAGGCCGACACATATAATCTGACTATTTTCTAATTAGTGATCACTTAAAAGTTATGATTGATTACTTTAAGATAGTAAAAGATCAGTCTAAGGTTATAAGTGACCACTTTTGTGATACACTGGGTTAAACTTTAATAAAGTGATTATAAATTATAAGTGATCACTTTAAGGTTATAAGTGTACATTGGTCCAACCCATTAAAAACAATCAGCCTCCATAGATAGTCACCATCGTCCTTCAGTTTGATGGGGTAGGGATGTTATAACTTTCAAGTTGTAATTAATTACTTTTAAGTTATATGTGATCACTTTAAGATTGTAAGTAATTACTTTAAGGTTATAAGTATATATTGGTCCAACTCATTAAAAATAGTCTCATGAGAATTTGTGTAAATTTTATGCTAAACATGCTTTTATATCTATTTAAATTTAAACTAGCATTTACTCTAGGGTGTGTTTGAGTAACGAATTTTTGATTGGCATTTTGTTAAACATTTGTTTTTGACTTTTCGATGGTCAAATTGTATAATATTTTTGCCATTCGAATTTTAAGCAAAAATTTAAAAATACTGATAGTAGTTTTTTTATTTGCTTTTGACCTTGTATCCACATGTTTTTTAATAAAAAATCAATAGCTAACAACTAATTTTTAATAAATATTTTTACAATTTTATTTAGTTAAACCAGTCAACAATTCCTATCAACAACCATTTATCAAATTTCTTTATAAATCATACAAAATTTTAGCTGGTTAAATTAGTTAATAAATTTAGTATAACCATTTATAATAGATTCTTATGTTCGATAAAAAAAAAAAAAGATTCTTAAGTTTTGAGATTGATTGTTTAGTTTTTCATGGATAGACTTATTTAGCTTAGGTTGTCTCTTTTGAATCGACCTTGCAAATCGAGATCGTTTTACCACCTAAATCATATACTCTTGTAATCATGCTTGGTTGATGATTAAGATAAGGTAGATAGTGTTTACTCTTGAAATCCCAATGTATGTATATGTATGCGAAATTGTCAAAAATAATTGGAAATTTACTTAAATAGTTGAAAAACTTTATTTACAAATTAAGTAATTAGAAATAAATGATATGTGAGTTTGTTTATAATAATTATACATAATATATAAGTCGAATTGAGAAAAGATAGAATTATTATGTATAGGTAAATTATCTCTTTTTTACAATACAAACTTACTAAAATTATACCAGATAAATTATAGCATTAAGCATTAAGTGGTAGGAAATAATGAGAAAATAATTAATACAATAAGTACATTTTAAACAAATTTATTGTGAAAAGGGAAAAAGAGATAAGTAAATATAGCCAAGTGATGCATAGGCTAGAAAAAGTATTTATAATACTACTATTATACAAGAGATAATGCTAGTATTCAAAAGTTAATAGCAAATCTTAACATCACTCTTTAAGGATCCGATTCCTGTGGAATTTTTTTGTTACATAATCCTTCCGTCCCAAATGAATTACGTACAATGTACTTTTTAAGTTCATCCAATACAAATTGTTAGAACTCTAGTTTTGAACATGATTTACCCTTTTTAATCTATACGTTTAATTTATTTTTTTTATACATTTTTTTATTGCCTTTAAAAACATCAAACTTAAGTTTGAAACAATTCCCATAAGACAGAATGGATATAAAACAAAATCACTTATAATGAATAGCTTTTTTATTGATTTTTAATTTTATGATGAACTTTCTCTTATAAACGACTGAAATCCAATAATAAAATTATATTAAATAAAACCAACAAACTATTAAATAACACTTTTAATTTTAGCAAACACTTATATTTCTATACAATTCAATGCATAATTTTGATCATTTATATTTTAAATTATGCTTAGCTTAAAATTATAAAAATTTGATATTATGAAAGTATACGATCAAACGATTCAAAGAAAATCTCACTTGACTATATTTCTTTCTACACATTAGTTACAATTATAAAAAAAAGTTAAAATATAAATAGTATCACAAAATCTAATATAACAAGTATTTTATAACAAGAAATATTAAATAAGCCAATAAAACTAAAAACCAAAATCAATTAGCACTTCTATTTTTAGTTTGATTTCGTTTACGTTGTTGTCCAAAATCCTATGAATACTTCCCTACCAAAAATATGGAGATATTTAGGAGTCCATGAATACAATTATAATTAAATAAAGCTTACCGTAATTAAATTCATCAATTAAAAAACTAATTTGACTTATTAGTTATATATACATCACATTCACAACCTCCTCCTCCCTTCTAGCTCCTTCCAAACTCCAAAATATGCAGAAGAGTGGGACCCAGTCCAGAACCTTCACCAACGTCGAGCCCACCGTTCGATCTTTCCTAACCCATACGTGTCACCCATCCATCCAATTTCTACCACCAACCCGTTTCTATCTCCATTTCTATATAAACCAGTCCTCCACAATTTTCCATCACCAAAAACTAAATCAAAACAAATTAAACCAACAAAATAAAAACACTAAAAAACAACAAAAACTTCTAAGAATTAATTAAGAAATGGCTCCAGAGATAGTGAAGAATACTACTGTAGTTGACTCATTGAGTTACACAACAAAATCGGTGAGTCTACCCAGTAGAGCGTACGTAACATTTTTAGCTGGTAATGGAGATTATGTGAAAGGAGTAGTGGGGTTGATCAAAGGGTTAAGAAAAGTGAAGTCTGCTTACCCTTTGATTGTGGCGGTACTACCTGATGTTCCTGAGGAGCACCGTAGGATATTAATATCTCAGGGGTGTATTGTTCGGGAAATTGAACCCGTTTACCCGCCCGAAAATAATACCCAGTTTGCTCATGCTTATTACGTCATTAATTACTCTAAACTTCGTATTTGGGAGGTACTGTACTTTTCTTTTCTATATCATTATTTTCACCGTTTTTTGTTTAAGAAGTCTCTTGAATTTGCACGTGTCTTTGATTATACTTGTGTTATAACACCTGGTATCTGGTTATCATATAAGGAATAGTTTTTTCTTTTTTTTATTCGGATTTTGAGTAGGCTTGAAAATTCCTAATTATTTCTAGTGAAACTAATTATGGATTTTGGGTTTTTTACGTGTAGAAATTTTTTTAAAAAAATCGATGGCTATGGTTCACAATACTATTGGATCCGCTTTAAATTTGCCTCTATTTTTTGGGTCTATCCTTAGGGTCTATGGATCTGGGTTTTATTTGAGATTATCATGGTGAGATATATTTATATAGTGAGCTTAAACTAATAAAATATTTATTCTTATAAAGTTAAGTTGGACTTATTATTAATATAAATGTAGAGCTTAAACTAATAAAATATTTATTCTTATAAAGTTAAGTTAGACTTATTATTAATAAGTTAAGTTGGACTTATTATTAATATAAATGTAGAGCTTAAACTAATAAAATATTTATTCTTATAAAGTTAAGTTAGACTTATTATTAATAAGTTAAGTTAGACTTATTATTAATATCAACGTATAATTTAAAAAGTTACAATGTGCTCATATATTATAAGATAAAGAGATATTATTTTAAAATTATAAAGAGATATTATTTTAAAATTATATAGTAATGAAAAAATCATATAACAATGAAGATAAATAATTAGTATAAAAAGAAATGGGTGGCTCAGATTAAAATTAAATTTTAATTTGTATAAGAGATTAAAGGAAAAGATGAAATGATCTAAAATAAAGGGTAATAATCATAAATATAAATTGGTCTCAAAATAAATGGGACAGGGAAAATAACAATGAAAAGTCAAATGTGAAAAATATTAAATTAAAGCAAAATTTATTGTGAATATTAAAATATAATCGAAGAAATACAAGTTGTATATATCCTACGAGATATAATGATTGATTTATAAAATATGCATAATATATTTAAGTTTTTGATATAAGATAAATCATTTAATTAAAAATAGAAAAGAAGCTGATTTGGTTGGAATTTTGTGGTATAAAAATGACAGTTCGTGGAGTATGAGAAGCTGATATACTTAGATGGAGATATACAAGTGTATGAAAACATAGATCATCTATTTGATCTACCAAATGGCTATTTCTATGCTGTGATGGACTGTTTCTGTGAGGCTTCATGGAGTAAGACACCTCAGTACAAGATTGGATACTGTCAGCAGTGCCCTGAGAAGGTTCAATGGCCTACCGCCGAGCTCGGCCCACCGCCTTCTTTGTACTTTAATGCCGGATTCTTTGTGTATGAGCCTAGTATTCCTACTTATCATGATCTTCTGAAGACTCTCAAAGAAACTCCTCCCACCTCCTTTGCTGAACAGGTACCTTCAAGTTTCTTCTTTTTTTTTTCAATTATTTTTTCCTACTTATGTCATTTAGAGATTTAGAGTTGTTTGTCAATTAGTTGATAGCTGAGTATATTGGATTTGACCAATTGATTTTAATATTTGACCGGTCAGTTGATATTGAATCCGCTATTACAAGTTGCTAAGCCCTTATTCATATCAATAAGATGTTTTAATCGGGTTTACCAAATATTGCATTAGATGGTTTGATCATCAGCTTTCTATTTGTATCAAAATAAGTTAAAATTAAAGGTGTTTATTCAGGTTATTGGGTTGATTTCGGGTCAGTTGTTTCAGATCGGTTTAAAATTGGATTTTACGCTTACATCGGCTTTTACATAATTGTAAATTATCGAGTGAATATCAGGTTCAGGTTAAAGTTGTCGAAAAGGATATTTGGTCAAATACCCCAAAATTGTCCAATTAGATATTTGACCAAACACCCCTTAGAGTTTGTTTGTCAGATGACATTAGCTATTAGCCAAACTGTTTAAGTTAATTGTTACAAAACTGTTTGATAAAAGTTATTTGTTGGTTGTCGGAGTGTTTGTGAAAGAAAAACTAAGCTTTTTTAAGCATCACATGAAAGGACGTCAAAATTTGTATTTTTAGCTTAGAAGTCGGCTATTGGCCGGTAAATTGCAGAAATGTTAATCAAATTTACAAATGTGCAGGACTTTTTAAACATGTACTTCAAGGACAAATTCAAGGCCTTACCAATAGATTACAATCTAGTGTTAGCCTTCTTGTGGAGGCACCCAGACAAGGTAGACCTAAACAAGGTTAAGGTAGTACACTACTGTGCAGCAGGTTCTAAACCATGGAGATACACTGGAAAAGAAGAGAATATGGACAGGGAAGACATTAAAATGTTGGTCAAGAAATGGTGGGATATTTACAATGATCCTACTTTAGACTATAACCCTGTACTTGATCCTCCTACTCAAACTGGTACTGCTCTTCATATTAAGCCATTTAGAGAAGCTTTGTCTCAAGCTGGTGCTGTTACTTATATCACTGCCCCTTCTGCTGCTTAGAAATTAATATTCTGACCATTTTCCTGGTTGAGATTATATTAGAAATTAGGGATTTAAATGTGGGTTGTTAATCTTTTTCAATTTTTGTTCTTTTTTTTTGAGTGGGTTTTTGATGTTGATGTTGGTAATTAAATGTTTCTAGATTGTTTATGTTTGAGAAAATAGTAAGAATTGTGCAGTTTTTGTTTAATGTAAACATTTTGGAAGAGAAACGTGGAATAAATTAAAAAGATTATATTTTTCTGTATATATTGTTTGTTTAACTTTATCAATGAACTGTTCAATGACACTTTCATTTATGTCTACACCCTGCAAATTAAAGTCTGCTGAGAGTGGTTGATGGCGAAGAAGAAATCTTACTTGAAGGTTTGTTTGTTAGTTTTGTAGTTGGGTTTGTTTGATCAGTTGAATATGTTAGTTGTTTTTGTTAGTTTTTTAGCTAATTGAGAAAGCCAGCTATTTATGGAAATGTTTAAAAATTTTAAATATTTGTTATTGGCTGTTTATTAGAGAAAAAGTTGATCAACAAGTCAAAAGTCGGCTTAAAATTTACTTATGCATTAAATATTTTTTTGTTGTTTAACTAATCAACAAGCTAAAAGCTAATTAAAAAATTATTAAAGCTAACATCCAAATATTTCTCAAAAGGAGAGTAAAACATGGTTCCTCATAATTTTCTTAGCATATGCTACATAGTAAGTCGAGAGAAAAGAAGGTAGAGGCGGCGAGAAAACTAGTATATATTTCTATCGAGACAAGATTTAATTTGATGGCTCCTTATATTTTGAAAAGGTAATTATTATTATTTTTCTGAAATATGAATTTTTATGTTTATTATTTTATTAGAGTTAAACATTTATCGTTTTTTCATTTTGATTATATCGGATTATATTAAAATGACTTATTAAATCATAGATACTTCCTTATAATATGATATTTGCTATAAAGATTTAACTGAAAATAATATTTTAAATAGTGTTTTTCCTAGCGTAAAGTAAAATTACATATATTCAACTTTTTAAATTTCACTAAAAATAAATTCTACATATAAATTCTGTTTAATGGTACTTAAGTAATGTTGATATAATACGAAATTTTCCACTATCAAATAAAATACTCCACTATTTTGAGCAAGTGCTAGTTTACCCTAATCACATTTGAAATTTTGAATGTACACATCAAGTTATCTTCCGTGGGACTGAATCTTAATGAATCTTATATCAATGAACAAATTAAGGACATGCAACATGTAGAGTAACCAATAAGAAGCCAATGAAAATGACATCCATGATTTGATACCTTTTTTGTTTTGTTTTGTTATATTCATCCAGTCATCGTCCACGAATTGATATTTTTAATATGGTTTTTTTTTTTTTTTTTTTTTAAGCAAAACAACATTCTTTTCTTTATATTTGTCTTCTGTTTTGTTATTGATACTAAATAAAAAAAGATAATGAATATTTAATTTGATTTTGTTTGTTATAAAAACTTGTTAAGAATTAAGATCAACATTGTCGTACTCGATTATTCTTTTTATTCACAAAATTTATTATTGCAAGAATCAAATCAATCACAAGTCACAAGTGATCGATGATGAGTTCGAATATTATATAAGTCAAAATTATACTTGGGTTGATGAAAGAAGTGAAGAGGATGCAAATGCCTTGATGTGCCATGAGGAGGAAGCTTTGATTAACCAAAAAGAGAGCAAGGAGGGTTGCTCAAATATGTAGGGTGGTTGTTTGTTCGAGCAACTTCTAGCGAGTTTGGTTTGCTTTGCTCGAATGAGCAGTAGTGTGCTCGTTTGAGAGAGTCAAGTCAGGTCTCGATATTGCTGATGATCTACTGTGACACATGATATTTTGAGGAATTTAACTTTTTTTTTCTTATATGACATTTTAAAGTCTATAAAAGTTCCTTTTGAGTTAAAACATATTAGGTAATAATAAGCATAAGGATGTTAAGGGTAGTTGAACATCTTGTGATAGATTTTCTTGTACCTTTTGTGAAAGACTCCATTAGAGTTCTTGTCAACTCTAGCGAGTGAGGTTTTCGAGTGATTTCTTCATTTTTTTCTTTATTGAGATCGAGTGATTTCTTCATTTTAATTGTTAAGAAATACAAATTGCTTGTAGGAAAGAGTACCTTTGAAAATTTTCAAATATATTTCTAAAAAAGAATTTTAATCCTTTTTTTTTTGTTAACTTAATGATTTGGCAAAGGATCTTTAATTGAAAGAAGTCATGTAGAAGAATCTGGTCCACAATTCCAAATCTAATTTTTAAACAGATAGTAGGTTCTAGAACCCTCACTGACCCCAACCTAAGATTGTCGTCAATATGCATTTGCCTAATTAAACATAAGTAAATACATTTACGCATATGTTTGAGTACATAATAATAATAATTATTATTATTATACTAGTAAATAGGCGTAATTATTAATATAATCTTCCCTTTTTTAGTTGTTATATTTGTGTTCTTCCTATGTTTAAGATTTTTTAGAAAAGTAAAAAATAGTGTACTTAATGTGTTGTTTGAACTAATCTGGTCAGAGACCGTCTCTCGGTGAGACAATCTCAAACAAAAAGCTCATATTCTCGTCTCAGACAAGTAATTTATATTCTCATAATATGTATTAGAGGGACTATTTAATTTATGTATAAAACACGTCTCTCGGTGAAACCATCTCATAGAGCAATTTATGCAAAATTTATGCAAATCAACGAAACTAGTCGCAAATGATTTAAACAAAAACGAATAGGACTAGACTTACTTGAATATAGCTTAACACACTCGGATTGAACTAAATAGAGCTAAACCGAGCTGATTAGTAGTCGAAAAGAATGTCTTAAGTTTATCAAACAATTAAATTCAACTATTGAAGTCAACGTCAATAGCCGGTTTAGAAAGTGAGACCAAATGCATCAAAATGAAAGGAGAAAGTGAACTCAAAGAGAATGACAATTAACTACTTCCTATGTTCCAAATTAGTTGCAACATTAGACAAAATAACACTATTCATTCATCACTCTTAATTTGTGATTAGTTTTTTATCTATCAATCAATAAATAGTCAAGTGAAATCTTGTTTGATTCGTCTCATTGCAAAGATTATTAATATCAAATTTTTATAATATTATACATACTTAGAGATATTAACGATTGAATTAGTGCATCGGACTGCGTGAAAAAGTAAAAGTTGCAAGTAAATTAGAACGGAGAAAGTATTAAACAACTTTTGACAAAATGACATTACTAGAATGGTAGCAATTAATCTCATGTCTCAAACTCAAACTACACAAAGTAGAAACAATATATTCTATTGAAAAACTTTTAACATGAATGTATAAGAATCACATAACCGAAAACGAATGTGCAATCATCCTTGTCCTAAATGTAAACCGGTGAAGCCATCGTTTAACCCTGTCAATAAAACAAAACAATAAATTAGATGTGATCCTATCAACAAATCACAATGAAAAAATGTTGGCATATTGGTTTACCTTGCTCACTATGTTGTTCGATAGCCAGTCTAGACCCTCGTATAGCCCTTCACCTGATGTCGCACACATACTTTGGATATACCTGAAGCAGTAGTTGGATTTTGCTCAGTTTAAGGAAGAAGTTAACACATTGCTATCACTTACTATTTATGTGAAGCTGCAGGATAATATTTGTTGCCAAGAGTCAATCGGAAACAACCTTTTTGCTATCATTTACAAGGGTATGGTTGCATACATCTGACCCCTCCAATCCCCGCCTAGGTGGGAGCCACTTTATGGCATTGGGACAATGGAATGTAGGAATGTTGTTCTTACCTAATAGCAAAACAATCATGGTTGAGGATAGAGCGTTTACCAGTGTCTTTGACGGAGTGAGTGGAGACCAAGCTTGTCTGTAATTTCTGCAGCATTCATTGCATTGGGAAGATCCTGCTTGTTAGAAAACACTAGCAGAACAGCATCCCTCAATTCATCCTGCAAAAATAGATCTAATCAGTTTCGTGGTCACAATGCAGACTCAAAATTGATAGAACTAAGCATTGCAGGCAATGCTATTTGTTGCAGAGAATAATTACTTCATTCAGCATCCTGTGAAGCTCATCTCTCGCTTCAACCACACGGTCTCGATCATTACTGTCAACCACAAAGATGAGTTCTTGTGTGTTCTGGAAGTAGTGTCTCCACAATGGACGGATCTGAAACCCAAGTTTTTAAGTTATAAACCCAAATACAAAAGAGAAACTTAAGGAAAGAAATGAGTAAGTGCAAAGAAAGTGAACATCTGTTGCGTACTCAAGAACCATGCTTATATAAATACAGGATACAAGACCACAGATCATCATAGCAGATAAAAAACTCAATTTCACACAGGTTACAGCATTCAAGGACAAGTTACTAGCATTTTGTTCCGCCATTTCAACGTGTTAAACCAGTTTGAACTCATGATACAAGGCAAAGCTCTGATCCATGAGTTGAATACTATATGGGCCATATGGGTCTCTGAATTTTTAGACCCAATCGGTGCTCCATTTCTTAGAATCGAACAAATTGTGTATATGTTATGCACCCTAAACACAATCATTAATTAAGCAAACTCAAACTCTGTGACTTCATGTGATCTTTGTTTTCAACTATATGAAGTCTTCATTCCCCTAAAGAACTATTCCTAACTTATAACAAACACGAAAGAGTACATAGTAGATTATGCAAACAATGTAAATCCGAGAATTCACAAAGTAAAACATAGACAAAGCCAATAGAGTATAGGGATAGTGAAACAAGTGGATGAGAGTAAATAAAAATTTAGACATGATATATACTCAAAAACTAAAAGGAGAGTGGTCTAAACTCAAAAGCTTATCCCCAAATAAATACAAGTGGATGAGAGTAAATAAAAAATAGTGAAACAAGAATGGAACATGCTAACCTAACTGCAAAGAAAGCAGTCGCAGCCGGGGATATCTTCTTTTTTGCTGGATGTCGTCTTTGCGCACCAACAGGAGTAGGTCCTTGGTTGTTTCAGTACATTCAGTTCCAAGTCAATTCAATTCAGTTTGCGTAGTTCGTAGCCATCGTTCTAGGACAGAACTTGTATTAGAAGGATTCATTAACTGTAAATCTGCCAATTCCTACCAGGGTGGTGGGTCAGAGCAGACTCTTTAGGGCAGGAATAGCGGGAAAGGGCAAGTCAGGCATGGAATCATGCTGAGGTAAGGTTTCTAATCCATCTAGAATAGGATCCACTCTAGATATTTGATTTTCCACTTATGCCTTCAAGCAAGGCTGACTAAATAAAGAAATGGAACATGGGAGCGGTTGTGGGTAGCAGCTACAAAACCACCGGGAAAAGGGCAATTACCATTAGAATGGTGGATTGGAAGAGGAAGGCCTATTGCAAGCGAAAATCCCGGGAAAACGCCAAAGAGTTGTTTTTCCATCTTCGTTATGGAAAGGATTTACTATTGCAACGAAAAATCCAGAGAAAACGCCAACTTTGCCGAGCTTTTTTGTTCCTTCCTTGGCTCAGAAGAGTGACTGTCGTTCCTATCCAACTCATCAGAATGCTTTCACTCATCCCCGGCTTCGCCGAGTCTTCATTCCCTTGCCTTTGGTTCACCCCAAGACTCAGTTGATAAGATATACGTGATGGGACAAAAAAAAGGTGAATACATTTACTAACAAACAGGATCGATTATGTTGAATTAGAAGAACAAAAAATAAAAGGACAAAACTGAAGAATACCTGATTCTATGTCGCAAGAGATAATCTTGAAAACAGAAGCGATTAGATCTTCTACATTAATGTGTATTCCCTAGAGTGACGACCCTTAATGTTATCACACTTAATTCTCTCTGATAATGGGATGTCAGGAGAAAAGGAAAAAAATGTATAATCTAGGGACCATAACTGCTATATATATAATAACTTATGACTGGTATTCGGCCCATCATAGAACCCAAGTCATGAAACGAGTCTCTACACATTTAAGGCCCACAACCTATTGATACATTTAAGCCCAAACCCTTTAACTTTAATTAGATCACTTTAATTAGAGCATAAAGACAGTTTAATTTAATTATAATGACAGATAAATATTTACATATAAGCCCAACGTTAGACTTTAGTCCAACAATACGCGGTAAGCCGACTCCCTTCTTTACTGCAAAGTAGACTGCTCACTATAGGGAATACCCGGATTAGATTGAGCCTTTCCTGTCGAAGGTCTAATTTTCTTTCAAAGCTAAGCCTTCACTAAGCCCTTATAAAGGTTTAATGGCCATGACCGGCTAAAGATCACTGCCATCTCACAAATTGGATTTTTTCCAATATCTCCGGGCGACTTTCTTTTTAGCGTGATGTAAGTATTATTCCTTTCATCATAGGTCAGGCAAAGCGCTTTCTATCAAGAATGCATATGGTTCCATCTTTCTTTAGTTAAACATTTTACACTAGGGGTTTTATACCATCATACATGCAATGCAAAGATAACAAAGAAAACCAAAGAAAGACACTTAGCATAGATTAAAAGACCAAGAGATCAAAGAAAAAGAAGACCATACATTAAAAGACACTAACTTATGCGTCTACAGACATTTAAATCTGATAGATTAAAAGACCAAAGAAGAAAACCAATGAAAGACACTTAGCATAGATTAAAAGACCAAGAAAGATCAAAAAGAAGACCATACATTAAAAGACAGTACTTATGTGTCTACAGACACTTATTCAAATATAATAGAAAGAGTCGACAAGACTCTTCCATTCTAGTATTCCAGGCGACTGAGTACTAAATGAACAATTATGGCTTCTTGCTCCGCCCGCAGCGCTTGCTGCCTCTCCTCCAAACCTTCTAAGCGCTCTCTGGTAGCGAAAAGGCGCGCTTCTTTCCTTGCAGGTTCCATTGTTCAACGACTCTTCGAATAGCAGTTTTAGTAGTTTACGTTGCTCTGGAATTACATTTTGCAGTTGCCCCATTTGGACAGCAATTTCAGCAAGCCTGTTTGGAACATCATCCATAGCCATACGTGCAATTACTCAATTTCTTTTCTTTTTTTTGTGATGAAGTGAAGACACTTATCGAGCCTCTATTTATAGAGTAAGATCGCCATGCAGTACGTATATTTTTTAGGGTAGACTAGATATATAAAGCAAGAGTTTAGTGAGAATATCAAATATTTCTTTCCAATTAAATTAAACCCAATTCTCAAATATCAATTTATAGAAGTATCAAATTACTTTATTTAAATTACGTAGTATATTTTAACCTCGAAAATTTCACCAACATGTCTAACAATTACTTCCTTAAATTGGACCAAATCAGTGAAATCACCAATCCTCTCAAAGTAGCTATTTACTCCCTCTTTATCCCACGAGTTTTAATATTACTTCTTTAATTACTCACATCGTTAAATTGTGTGTCACAAGAATTAAGAAAAGTCACTTTAAATATCTTTTTATTTAATTTATTCTTTAGAATAGTAGGTGAAAAAATAATAATTTGATAAATAAAAATAAAGTTTTATGGTAAAATAAATAATAATTATTAAGTTGTTTTTTATCGAATATGAAGGGTTTATCTAACCTATGCCATTGTGGCATAGATTAAGCGTCATTAATTACATCATTTAAATAGCTTTATTTAAAAAGATTATTCTATATATTCTTTTTCTTATTTACATTAAATAGTATACATAAAATATAACTATCTCTAAGAGTATATTTAAGACATTGCTCTTAAATGGAGTTATTTAAATGAGATAATTAATATTCTTAACCTATGTCTTTGGCATATGTTAAACAAACTGAATATGAAAAAGGTGTAAATATTATAAAACAAAAAAAATAAGTTCAAGTATTATGAAACTAAAGAAATAAATTAAAATTTTTGCTATATTTCTGTGAGTAAACAAATAAAAAATTGCAAAATTGCACAATTCCATGATTGAATTGATTGGTTTCTACTTTCTATGATTGGAAATACTCAAAAAAGTTGCTGGTTTCCATCAAAATGTAAAATTTAATGATAGGTTGTTTGGTCTTTATTTTTGCGAACTACTTCGTTCTGAAATACTTGCTATCTTATTGTTATTGATACTATTAATCGTTGAAGTTTATTTTATATATTATATTTAATATGTAAGAAAAAATATAGTCAAGTGGGATCTTGCTTGAATCGTCTAATCTCATACTTTCATAATATTAACTTTATAATTTTTAGATATCTATTACTCAATATATAAATAATCAAAATAACATATTAAATTGCGTGGAAAATTTAACGTTACAAGTCTACTAGAAGGGAGAAAGTACAATTTTGTGAAACATTCTCGAAAGCGACAACTGTTGAAACAAAACTAAGGAGGACGATGGGCGAATTCCCCTTCTACTATTTTGTTCTAAAAATCTTGTATGCCAGTCGTGGTGTTGCTCCGTTGTTTACATCTTTTTTGTGGTGAACGTTAGTTCGCTTTCTCATGCCAATTGTCGGTCCACCAATTCTAGATGATTCGTTTTATTATACTTGTTGTTCCTGCTGGATGAGAACAATCAACACACTCTACAAGAATGAAGAATATGTCTTTTAAGATTTACAGTATCTTTTTTTTCTTTCTCAGAGAGGTATTTCCATATGTCTTTTAAGACAAAAAAATTTAAATTGTGCGGATGATATTAGCAGATACAATCAATCTACTGATGAGAATAAAAAACACAGCAAACTAAATAAGATGGACAAAAATCAAAAGTGTAGCTATTTATTGTATATGTAAAATAATTGTGCAAGTATTTCTGATATAATACAATCTGGGGAGATTAAATTAGGGTTAATCTGGGAGAATTATTAAGATTAGTTAGTGATCTTGCAACTTTCATCTGGGAACATCGAAAGTGTATTAGACGTATGTTGTAATATGCATGGAGAGATCACGTGCGAAGGGAAAACACTTGTCAATTATAGAAGTTTATTATAGCATTGTAAGACATGTGTCAATAGAAGAAAGAAAGAATACCACGAAGAGAAGAGAAACTTGACACGTCAAAAATAATAACAGTAGGATGCAAGAGATTTTGGGGATTAGTGAAATAACAGAAGAATGTTCTACAGGGATAATGATAGGTTATAAATACTCATCAAGGGGCTCATAAATAAGGTAATTAATTTCTACTAATAAGAGAGAACATAAAAAAACTCAGAGTAATTTATTGCAAGTGAGTTATTACATTTGATTGAGAAAAACCTTCATAGAATTGTCAGACATTAATTGTAACGACCTCACGTCTAAATAAGTCCTAAGTAGTAATCCACCTTGTAGCCACAGTGCATTTGGAAGGGCCTATTGGGCAATTCATCTTGATCTGATACTGACTTGGCGGTCGGAATAGGTCCCCGGAAAACCCTTCCGGGCCCTGCTAACCCCTTGTTGTGTTTTTTCTGGACAGTCATCTTCTCAAAAGATCTCACTGCATAGCTTGGCGAGATAGCAAAAACAGACTTCCACCAGCACTTAATCTTCAATTAATCACTAATTAGAAGATTAAGTTTATAATCAATTGTTCTACAGTATCGTACAGGAACATTTAGTATAATTTAGTTTATATTATTTTTAATTTTTTATTAGCTTAGAGGAAATTATCAACTTATGGTTGGATCGATATAAATGTAAAAATAACAAGTGCAACCTATATTCTTTTTCAGTGGATTTTTACTTTTTTTCTAAATCCTGCAATCTGCATATTGGGGTTGTTACTAATATTATAATTTAAAAACAATGGAAAAAAAGTGTTTTCAAGCCTAACTCAAATAATTATTGTAGCAATTTAAAGACGTAGGTGATTAATTTAAGGTTATAATTGGTCATTTAAGAATTTGTTTTATATAAAAATTAGGGGCGGATTTATGCCCAATCAATGATGTAATTGCTGATAACATTCAACTTGTGTATAAAATTAAACCATTTACCTAAAGATATTAATGTATGTGCTAGTTGAGTTGGTAAGAGTTTTGCTATATATATGACAACAGATTAGGGTTTAAATCGCTTTTAAACACATTTTTTAAATATTATCGAATTTATTTAATTTTGTTTTAAATGCGCCATTGATAGAAGTTGCACATGTAACGAAATAATAATAGTTAAAGTATGGAAACGACAATGATAAGCCTTGTGGTTACTATTTGTTTGGTATAAGGATGAGGAAAAAAATCACTTAAATATACACTTACTGATGCATACATGCTTTTCAAAAAATAAACTTTCTTTGTCACCAAAACTCATTCCTAAAGCTGTTGTCCAACCAATTTTTGAATAAAATTTTAATAAATATTTTGCTTATTTAAACAATTTCCTCTATTGACAACTCAATGATTGAGTTTGATGATGAAAATAAAATTGTTGATTACGATTACATTTATATATGCTTGTATGGAGGAATTAAATACATCTACTTCAATATGAAAAATCACTTACTATAACTAGTTAAAAAGCCTATTTTTTATCTTGAGAATTGAAGATACTGAAACTATCTACTTTGATACATAAAAATATTTACTATAACTAGTTAAGATACCTACTTCTTATATTGTAAACTGAAGGTACTGAAAATACCTAATTTAATAAGTAAAACATCTACTTTAATTTGTTAAAATTATAATAAACGTTACTTGCATCTTAGGGTAAAGAAGGAACGTTTAATTGATGAAATTGAGTAAGAATTTCCGAAGAGATTGGCACAAATTTTTTGAGAGAGAAGATGGGATGTTAAGGGAGTAAATTATGAAATACAAATTCTTGTGAGAGATGGGTTGACCCATTACATATTTTATAAAATATTGTAAGTATGCATTAAGAATGATATAAGTAGATATTTAAGATATTGAAAGTAGGTATTAAGGATACGATAAATAAGCATTAATAATAATATAAATAGACTTTAAGAATATAGTAAGTAGACATTAACTTTTTATGAGTTGGATTTGAGATACGTCTCTGAAAGGGTCGGTCTCTCAAGAGACTAGCTGATTATGAAAATGATATTAATAACTGATGAGAAGAATATAAAGCACGTGTTTATTTCTAAAATTTTCAATTATCTTTAATTATTTGGGCCAGCCCAAAAGATGATCTTTGGAGAAATTGGGTTCTTCTATCTATTGGGTATCTATATATCTGTTGGTGACTTGCAAATGTACGAGTTATTGTTGGGGACATGACACCAGTGAGGTACACAACCAACATTTTAATTAAGGTACGTTTTACAATGAGATCGTCTCATAAAAAAATTTGTTTTAATTAATACAAAGTGAGTTAACTATTAGTGTGTTTTCTCTTTAAATTTGCATCAACTACTAATAATGAGTTTTTATTAAGAATTTGTGGGAATTAATAATGAATGAAAAGAGATTAAATTATGTAGATAATATTAAAAGAAAATTAAAATATGTTGACGAGATTAAAAGTATGTAGCATGGTTCCATTTTGATAAGAAAATAATGCAAAATAAATAAGACAACAAATATAAAAAACTAAGGTATTTTAAATAATACAGAGAAAATATAAAGTTTTGATGTTATTTTTCATTTTTAGTCGTGCAAATATCCTTTCGGCACACATTCCACAAGGTGAAGGGAGACCCAATGTTCAATTAATATTGTGATTAATCACCATTCTAAGAATCATGCACTCATTCATTCCTAAGAGCAATGCAAGGTTATCACTGTAAATTCAACCCTAGTCTGATTTGATACAAGAAAAATAATTCGCTTAGATTCTAAATAAAGTTTGACTTCAAATCCGATCACATGCTTCGACTGCGAGTCGACTTTGGTTCAGAGTCGGATCTCATAAAAGATCGAACTCTAACTCCGCTACAATCCAACATCCAATCTCTAGTTAGTTTTAGACAAATTTGTAATTTAGGCTTAATATAAATATATTAATGTGTCAATTTCAACTTTTGATTCTGCATTTATTATAGGTGTTAGAGTTATTAGACCCCATCATAGAAGAAATTTCCCCAAGACTATAACACTGTTACAACTTTGATGTGCTCATTTGTAAGTTATCATTGTTGTTAATTTGCATTTTGTTATTAAGTAGAATGCGAATCCTCGCATATTCGAGTTATTAAGTTTGATAGGTTGAACTATATTTATTTATTATGTAGTGCTTGGAGCTTTGGGCAAATTATAATCTATTCGAAGAACATTATTGTATACTTTTACCAATTTTACTCGCACTTTTTTTCACATTGTTTATACTTTAAGTTAGTTCATAGGAAAAAAGGGAGTTGTAATCATTTTTTTACTTCAAAAAAATACTCCTAGTATTTTATCTATCTCTTTAAATTTGCCTTATTTTTCTTTTTACTTTGTCTCACCATATTTTTTTCATTTTTATTTTTAGTCATCACTCACATTATTTCTTTAATTCACATCCACACATTTAACTTATATTTTCATTTCATTTATACATTTCTCCTGCTATTTCTTTTTCTTGATTTTCCCACAAATTTTCTATGAGATAAATTTGGTGGGACAAAGGGGGAGTGATCAATTTCTAAAGTACTCCCTACAACACTCTCATTTAAGGTTGTACATCTCATTTTGTATTAATTTAATTTTAGGACAAACGTTGATTATTCTCTTTTAATCACATTCATACATATTAAGTCTCTTTTAATTTCATCCATATAATTCATTATCTCCCTTCGTTTATAGCCAAATATCTACGTAATTCTTAAAAAAACATCAATTTCTCTTTAATACTGCCTCATATTCAATATTATTGTTCCATTTGATTTTTTGATACTATTCATCGATCACTCTTAATTTGTAATGTTATTCTTAATATGTAAGTAGACGTGAATTTAAAGGGGCGGATAAAGAAGATGAAGAAAAAGGAATATGATCAACTTTACCCTTGGCATATTCCTTTATGTCTTTTCATATTCGATCTCAATATACCTAAAAAAGACGATATGTATCAGTGACAAAAACAATAATAATAAATTTCTTAAAATGAATAATATAATAAATTAATAGGAGTAATAAATAAAATGAAAAAGGATCAAAAGGACAAAACACGTACTTAGTATACATTTCTCTTAGGTAAAGCATGAATTGTGTCGCATAACTTGTAGTATGAGGTAATCTTACCACAAGATGTGTTCCATCTTTGAAAAAGTGTAATCAATATAAATTACAAATAAAGTCTAATAAAGTACATTAATTCTCTATGAGACCGTCTCTCCGTGAGACTACTTCAATTGGATCAACCCAAACTTATTTTGAAAATTTGAAAGGAATAAGCAAAAAAATAAAAAAAATTCTAATGATAGAAATGTAACACCCCATGATTTATCGGGTTTAAAAAGAAAATATAATAAGATAAAAATAAATAAGATTATTAAATTATATTATTTTACATATATAATTATAAGAATAAAGTAATTAAATTTTAACGGTAACGAGTTTTATCACGTACGATGTCATCGCGTAACGTTTCTTTTCTGTTTTAACAATATCATAATAATTACTTAATTAATTAATTAATTTTTTTTAAAAAAATAATAATAATAATAATTAGGGGAAATTGAGGGGGTGGCCAGTTGGTGGAGGCATGGGAGGAGTCTTGTAACTCCTCTCATAATTGTGTATTATGGCACAATTATGGCCATTATCTTAAGTGCCTATTAATCCTTAAACTTCTTTGATTTTCCTCACCATTTCAAAACTTCAAGTAAACAAAAAAATTCAGAAATTTTTTCTCCCTTTTTGCTCCTTGAATTCAGCACATTCAAAAGGAAAAAAAAAATTTCGTGTTCTTCAATCCAATCTTTTGATCAAATGGTAAGTTTAATTGAATTGTTAATTATAGATTTTATATACAAAGATTTCTAAAAAGAATTATATTTTATGTATGATGATATCCAATGACTTGATTGAATATTTTTCTTTTATATATGAAAATTTTCTGTAATAATCCTTTAATAAACTTTAATTTGTTAAAAGGATTAAGAAAAGAACTTCTTGATCAATATTCTTTAATTAAATTTAAATTTGTTATAAGATTTAAGAATTAAAGTTATATTGATATTTAAATAATTTTTATGGTTTACTTTTCTCTAACAAAATTTCAATTGTTAGATGAAATTTAAATGGTATAAACCAAGTAGTGTAGTTATTCAAGAAATTATAAATCCTTTAGCAAAATTTGATTTGTTTGAAGGATTTGTGTTTATACATATACGTTTTGATTTAAAAGAGTGATTTGGGTTTTACCATTCTCTACAAAATTTTAGTTTGTCAAGAGAATTAAGTATTTAATTTAATTATCATAATTTATGAAATTTTAAGTTTCTTAAAAGATTTTGTGAATGTGATCTTGTTCGATGTATTTTGGTCATGGGATTTAAAAGTTAAATCATTTGAATAATTTATATATAAAAATAATAATAATAATAATAATAATAATAATAATAATAATAATAATAATAATAATAATATTAATAATAAAAAAATATTCGGGCAGCAGTTGTTCTGTCCCGGTAAAGGTGCCGATCTGGAAACGTTAGTCGTGTTCTGTTATTGGTTTGTGTATCCGATGCGTTAAAAAAACTCGTTAAACGCTTGAAATAATTAAAAATAGCAATTGGATGTTAGAAATCATGAAATTATGTACCCAAGGTAATTGATGTATTCCGGACGCAGTGGTGAAGTCGGATTTTTCATTTGAATTTTCTAAACTGTCCGAAATGGCCAATAAAGTTTCTGGTCAGAAATTAAATTTGGAATCATTGGAAATTAGATGAAAACATTTAAAATTATCAAGTCTTAGTAATATCTTAGTAGTATGGAGTGGATTAAATGTGTAAACACGTTCTAATACGTGACCGTTTTGTGTGTGTGTTATTTAGGACCTCGATTCATAAGAGGGCGAAATTCTTATCGTGCTTAAACGTTGTTTGGTTGCAGTGCTTAAAGGTACACGCTTAGACCATACTGTTTATGTGGTTGTGCAAGTAGTGTTGTTTCATTTCTAATCGAGGCATTGTGAATCACATAAGGATTAGACACCTCAAATAATATGAAATAAATAATTGAAAATTGAATTTATGTGCTTGGCACCCAAAGGGGTTGACGTTTGGTTGTGTTACCCAAAGGGGTTAACGATTGGTTTGGATTATTATAATTATTGTTCCCATGGCAGTTTTGGATCATTACGATCACCATGGGGGTATGCATACTTTAGCCTTTGGCGACCCGAACAGGACGGGCAACGTCTTAGGTCGGAGGTTGCCTTGGGATTAGCTCTCCCAAGTGTATTCCACCAAATGGATTGATTTTATACTTGAACGACCCGAACAGGACGGGCAACGTTTCAAGTTAGAAATTATATAATAATGAATGATTATACTTGAACGACCCGAACAGGACGGGCAACATTACAAGTTGGAATTATCGGAATTATGAATGTATTAGAGCCTATGCATGCTAGGATGAACACATTGCTTGTTTTTCAACCTGGTTGATATTTGTATAAAGTCTCTGACGTGTATTGAATTGTTTCTTTGAAACCTACTGTTTGTTGTCTTACGACGACTAGTAGGCTGATTGCAGGTGAGATCTGGAGTGAGGTCTTGACTTAGAACCTGTAATCATCAAGACTATGCTATTATCTTTTGTATTAGATTATGAGTAAAATGAAACTCTGTATTTATGTACCAGGAGATAGAGTAGTTTTTCTTTTCGCTTCCGCTACTTCAATTAGTTGGTTTAGAGGCCTTTAGGCTCTCAAGTTGTACGTTAGAACTTCCACTGACCTATTATTTTTCACGCTGGTACTGTTTTTGTTTTATCTATATTTCTTTATCGACGAAACGTTGACGGTCCTAGAGAAAAGTCTTCTCTGAAGTCCAAAAAGGTGAACCGAAATTTGTATTTTCATATGGATTTCCGGGTCACTTAAACCGGACCGTTACAAGAAAACTTTTCAAAAAAATTCCCAAAGTAAGCACTTTTTTTCCGGACCTGTGGTTTGGCTTTGTTCGCTATTACTAATAGCGAACAAAGACGAATTAAAATACTTCTTCCTCATTTTCCCCAATTCAATTGAACCCTAAGTAAAAGTCGACAAATACTCTCTCATTTTCCTCCATTAAAACACCTTCAAACCTTCAATTAGTCCCTTCCTCTTCCTACCCAACACTAGTAAAGTGGTCTAGCAAATACTTCCAGTTGTCTAAGGTATAAATTTCTTTGTTTTTTTATTTTTTCATACAAAAATTAGGATTTAATATAATCTTTAATTTTTGTTTAAAGTGCAGGAAATTACTTGTGAAATTACTACTCATTTAGCTCAATTTAAGCTGATTAAGGTAATGTATTAGTTAATTTTTACTTATTTGTGCATTTTTTTTATTATGGTTCAATAAACTTAGTCTTTTGTTGTGGTTGATGTGATTATGGCATAATGTAGTTAATGTGATTATTTTTAGTTAATTTGTTTTGTATATTGAGTATATTTTGTAATACATTGAACATTTGTGTATATAAAACATTAGTAGGATTTCGATATTTTGACATTTGTACATAGTTTCTAATGTATGAATCGAAGTTATTAAGCCACATTAGTACATAGTTTCATCCAAGCCGATAATTCAACATCAAAGGGTGATCTATTTATATATAACTTAACTACATTATATATAAATATAAATAATGTGTAATTTAGGCTTAATATAAATATATTAATGTGTCAATTTCAACTTTTGATTCTGCATTTATTATAGGTGTTAGAGTTATTAGACCCCATCATAGAAGAAATTTCCCCAAGACTATAACACTGTTACAACTTTGATGTGCTCATTTGTAAGTTATCATTGTTGTTAATTTGCATTTTGTTATTAAGTAGAATGCGAATCCTCGCATATTCGAGTTATTAAGTTTGATAGGTTGAACTATATTTATTTATTATGTAGTGCTTGGAGCTTTGGGCAAATTATAATCTATTCGAAGAACATTATTGTATACTTTTACCAATTTTACTCGCACTTTTTTTCACATTGTTTATACTTTAAGTTAGTTCATAGGAAAAAAGGGAGTTGTAATCATTTTTTTACTTCAAAAAAATACTCCTAGTATTTTATCTATCTCTTTAAATTTGCCTTATTTTTCTTTTTACTTTGTCTCACCATATTTTTTTCATTTTTATTTTTAGTCATCACTCACATTATTTCTTTAATTCACATCCACACATTTAACTTATATTTTCATTTCATTTATACATTTCTCCTGCTATTTCTTTTTCTTGATTTTCCCACAAATTTTCTATGAGATAAATTTGGTGGGACAAAGGGGGAGTGATCAATTTCTAAAGTACTCCCTACAACACTCTCATTTAAGGTTGTACATCTCATTTTGTATTAATTTAATTTTAGGACAAACGTTGATTATTCTCTTTTAATCACATTCATACATATTAAGTCTCTTTTAATTTCATCCATATAATTCATTATCTCCCTTCGTTTATAGCCAAATATCTACGTAATTCTTAAAAAAACATCAATTTCTCTTTAATACTGCCTCATATTCAATATTATTGTTCCATTTGATTTTTTGATACTATTCATCGATCACTCTTAATTTGTAATGTTATTCTTAATATGTAAGTAGACGTGAATTTAAAGGGGCGGATAAAGAAGATGAAGAAAAAGGAATATGATCAACTTTACCCTTGGCATATTCCTTTATGTCTTTTCATATTCGATCTCAATATACCTAAAAAAGACGATATGTATCAGTGACAAAAACAATAATAATAAATTTCTTAAAATGAATAATATAATAAATTAATAGGAGTAATAAATAAAATGAAAAAGGATCAAAAGGACAAAACACGTACTTAGTATACATTTCTCTTAGGTAAAGCATGAATTGTGTCGCATAACTTGTAGTATGAGGTAATCTTACCACAAGATGTGTTCCATCTTTGAAAAAGTGTAATCAATATAAATTACAAATAAAGTCTAATAAAGTACATTAATTCTCTATGAGACCGTCTCTCCGTGAGACTACTTCAATTGGATCAACCCAAACTTATTTTGAAAATTTGAAAGGAATAAGCAAAAAAATAAAAAAAATTCTAATGATAGAAATGTAACACCCCATGATTTATCGGGTTTAAAAAGAAAATATAATAAGATAAAAATAAATAAGATTATTAAATTATATTATTTTACATATATAATTATAAGAATAAAGTAATTAAATTTTAACGGTAACGAGTTTTATCACGTACGATGTCATCGCGTAACGTTTCTTTTCTGTTTTAACAATATCATAATAATTACTTAATTAATTAATTAATTTTTTTTAAAAAAATAATAATAATAATAATTAGGGGAAATTGAGGGGGTGGCCAGTTGGTGGAGGCATGGGAGGAGTCTTGTAACTCCTCTCATAATTGTGTATTATGGCACAATTATGGCCATTATCTTAAGTGCCTATTAATCCTTAAACTTCTTTGATTTTCCTCACCATTTCAAAACTTCAAGTAAACAAAAAAATTCAGAAATTTTTTCTCCCTTTTTGCTCCTTGAATTCAGCACATTCAAAAGGAAAAAAAAAATTTCGTGTTCTTCAATCCAATCTTTTGATCAAATGGTAAGTTTAATTGAATTGTTAATTATAGATTTTATATACAAAGATTTCTAAAAAGAATTATATTTTATGTATGATGATATCCAATGACTTGATTGAATATTTTTCTTTTATATATGAAAATTTTCTGTAATAATCCTTTAATAAACTTTAATTTGTTAAAAGGATTAAGAAAAGAACTTCTTGATCAATATTCTTTAATTAAATTTAAATTTGTTATAAGATTTAAGAATTAAAGTTATATTGATATTTAAATAATTTTTATGGTTTACTTTTCTCTAACAAAATTTCAATTGTTAGATGAAATTTAAATGGTATAAACCAAGTAGTGTAGTTATTCAAGAAATTATAAATCCTTTAGCAAAATTTGATTTGTTTGAAGGATTTGTGTTTATACATATACGTTTTGATTTAAAAGAGTGATTTGGGTTTTACCATTCTCTACAAAATTTTAGTTTGTCAAGAGAATTAAGTATTTAATTTAATTATCATAATTTATGAAATTTTAAGTTTCTTAAAAGATTTTGTGAATGTGATCTTGTTCGATGTATTTTGGTCATGGGATTTAAAAGTTAAATCATTTGAATAATTTATATATAAAAATAATAATAATAATAATAATAATAATAATAATAATAATAATAATAATAATAATAATATTAATAATAAAAAAATATTCGGGCAGCAGTTGTTCTGTCCCGGTAAAGGTGCCGATCTGGAAACGTTAGTCGTGTTCTGTTATTGGTTTGTGTATCCGATGCGTTAAAAAAACTCGTTAAACGCTTGAAATAATTAAAAATAGCAATTGGATGTTAGAAATCATGAAATTATGTACCCAAGGTAATTGATGTATTCCGGACGCAGTGGTGAAGTCGGATTTTTCATTTGAATTTTCTAAACTGTCCGAAATGGCCAATAAAGTTTCTGGTCAGAAATTAAATTTGGAATCATTGGAAATTAGATGAAAACATTTAAAATTATCAAGTCTTAGTAATATCTTAGTAGTATGGAGTGGATTAAATGTGTAAACACGTTCTAATACGTGACCGTTTTGTGTGTGTGTTATTTAGGACCTCGATTCATAAGAGGGCGAAATTCTTATCGTGCTTAAACGTTGTTTGGTTGCAGTGCTTAAAGGTACACGCTTAGACCATACTGTTTATGTGGTTGTGCAAGTAGTGTTGTTTCATTTCTAATCGAGGCATTGTGAATCACATAAGGATTAGACACCTCAAATAATATGAAATAAATAATTGAAAATTGAATTTATGTGCTTGGCACCCAAAGGGGTTGACGTTTGGTTGTGTTACCCAAAGGGGTTAACGATTGGTTTGGATTATTATAATTATTGTTCCCATGGCAGTTTTGGATCATTACGATCACCATGGGGGTATGCATACTTTAGCCTTTGGCGACCCGAACAGGACGGGCAACGTCTTAGGTCGGAGGTTGCCTTGGGATTAGCTCTCCCAAGTGTATTCCACCAAATGGATTGATTTTATACTTGAACGACCCGAACAGGACGGGCAACGTTTCAAGTTAGAAATTATATAATAATGAATGATTATACTTGAACGACCCGAACAGGACGGGCAACATTACAAGTTGGAATTATCGGAATTATGAATGTATTAGAGCCTATGCATGCTAGGATGAACACATTGCTTGTTTTTCAACCTGGTTGATATTTGTATAAAGTCTCTGACGTGTATTGAATTGTTTCTTTGAAACCTACTGTTTGTTGTCTTACGACGACTAGTAGGCTGATTGCAGGTGAGATCTGGAGTGAGGTCTTGACTTAGAACCTGTAATCATCAAGACTATGCTATTATCTTTTGTATTAGATTATGAGTAAAATGAAACTCTGTATTTATGTACCAGGAGATAGAGTAGTTTTTCTTTTCGCTTCCGCTACTTCAATTAGTTGGTTTAGAGGCCTTTAGGCTCTCAAGTTGTACGTTAGAACTTCCACTGACCTATTATTTTTCACGCTGGTACTGTTTTTGTTTTATCTATATTTCTTTATCGACGAAACGTTGACGGTCCTAGAGAAAAGTCTTCTCTGAAGTCCAAAAAGGTGAACCGAAATTTGTATTTTCATATGGATTTCCGGGTCACTTAAACCGGACCGTTACAAGAAAACTTTTCAAAAAAATTCCCAAAGTAAGCACTTTTTTTCCGGACCTGTGGTTTGGCTTTGTTCGCTATTACTAATAGCGAACAAAGACGAATTAAAATACTTCTTCCTCATTTTCCCCAATTCAATTGAACCCTAAGTAAAAGTCGACAAATACTCTCTCATTTTCCTCCATTAAAACACCTTCAAACCTTCAATTAGTCCCTTCCTCTTCCTACCCAACACTAGTAAAGTGGTCTAGCAAATACTTCCAGTTGTCTAAGGTATAAATTTCTTTGTTTTTTTATTTTTTCATACAAAAATTAGGATTTAATATAATCTTTAATTTTTGTTTAAAGTGCAGGAAATTACTTGTGAAATTACTACTCATTTAGCTCAATTTAAGCTGATTAAGGTAATGTATTAGTTAATTTTTACTTATTTGTGCATTTTTTTTATTATGGTTCAATAAACTTAGTCTTTTGTTGTGGTTGATGTGATTATGGCATAATGTAGTTAATGTGATTATTTTTAGTTAATTTGTTTTGTATATTGAGTATATTTTGTAATACATTGAACATTTGTGTATATAAAACATTAGTAGGATTTCGATATTTTGACATTTGTACATAGTTTCTAATGTATGAATCGAAGTTATTAAGCCACATTAGTACATAGTTTCATCCAAGCCGATAATTCAACATCAAAGGGTGATCTATTTATATATAACTTAACTCAACGGCTACATTTGAAGGCTATAGCAGCTAGATTTCAAAACTACAATGGTTATTTTTTTAAAAAAAGTCAAGAAAAGTCAAAAAAAAAAAAAAAAAATTGAACCTCTACTAACAGCGAACAAAGCCAAACCACAAGTTTGGGAAAAAAAGTGTTTATTTTGAAAAAAAATTTCAAAATTTTTCTATTATTTGAATTATTTATATGTTTTTGCTTATTCATTTCAATTTTTGGCATTGCATGATCCAACATCTTAGGGTTTCAAAATTGTTTTATTCCGAAGTGGTGATGTATAAATGCAACGAAACCCCTAATTTCATTCTTCCCCAATCCAGCAGCTAAGTCTTTGAGAGTGAGTGAGGGAGAGTAATTCTTCTCATCGGAAATGGTTCAATACAGAGTAAGCATCACTTATCTTAAAGTTATCTTATTCATTACATTCTAATTCTCTTCTCCCTTTTCATCATTTAGATAATATTTGTATTTATTCACATTTTGTATATTTCCAATTTTAATTTCTCTAATTTCTGAGATTTACGTATGTGAATAATCGGAAACAGTTCCATCAATACCAAGTTGTTGGGAGGGCTCTTCCTTCTGAGAGAGATGAGCATCCAAAGATCTATCGTATGAAGCTGTGACGAATGAAGTTCGTGCAAAATCCAAATTCTGGTAAGTTTTTCCTTTTTTTTTCTTTTTTTTTCTTTTTCCTGATTTGGAAATGAAGTTTTTAATGGAGATTTTCAATTGTTATCTTTACAGGTATTTCTTAAGGAAGCTGAAAAAGGTTAAGAAAAGCAATGGTCAGATCCTGGCCATTAATGAAGTAATGGATTCGATCACTTTTTTTCATTTTCTTGATTTATTGTTGTTCATATGCGAGAAAATCTCCATTAGGCGTTCCAGGATGTGAATCTATTATACAAGATTAAAGCTTTAAATGGATACTCTAAATACTGGAAACGGAATTTTTTTAGCCGAAAAAATTCACGCTAAGTATAATATTAGGGACCTTCTTTTGAGGCGATCGATAATAATATAATTTATATGAATCATCCTTTTATACTGTTAATAATTTAATTTTTCACAAAAGAGGTCATTTTGACGACTTATTATGTCAATCAAATTACCTCTGGTATATATAAAATCATACTATAATTATACTTAAATTATTCTGAATATCGTATTTTAGAATAACATTAGAATTATTGTAATACGAGAGCAATAAATAATTCATAATTCCAAAAAAAATGTGTTTGTCATAACTTAAAATAAATAGATTTCCTAAAATATCTCCATAAAAAGAGGGAATAATTAAACCATAAACCAAAAAAATCGGAACTTAATAATCTTAATCAAATTGTTGCAATAACCGAAACAATAAGTCAACATCAACACTTAAAAAAAACTGAATTTTCTAAAATTAGGAAACATGCAAAGAATAACCGAAAAAAAAAGACTGTTAACTTCCAGAAAAAAAAAAGAAAATTGATTTCTTAATAAATATTAGAAAAAAAATAATGAAACCAAATTGCAAAATGTAATTCCAGAGCAACGTAAACTACTAAACTGCTATTCGAGGAGTCGTAGAACAATGGAACCTGCAAGGAAAGAAGCGCGCCTTCGCGCTACCAGAGAGCGCTTAGAAGGTTTGGAGGAGAGGCAGCAAGCGCTGCGCGCGGAGCAATGAAGAACACCATACATTAATAGACAGTAACTTATGCGTCTACAGACATTTAAATCTGATAGATTAAAAGACCAAAGAAGAAAACCAATGAAAGACACTTAGCATAGATTAAAAGACCAAGAAAGATCAAAAAGAAGACCATACATTAAAAGACAGTACTTATGTGTCTACAAACACTTATTCAAATATGATAGAAAGAGTCGACAAGACTCTTCTATTCTAGTATTCCAGGCGACTGAGTACTAAATGAACAATTATGGCTTCTTGCTCCGCCCGCAGCGCTTGCTGCCTCTACTCCAAACCTTCTAAGCGCTCTCTGGTAGCGCGAAGGCGCGCTTCTTTCCTTGCAGGTTCCATTGTTCTACGACTCCTCGAATAGCAGTTTAGTAGTTTACGTTGCTCTGGAATTACATTTTGCAATTTGGTTTCATTATTTTTTTGCTAATATTTATTAAGAAATCAATTTTGTTTTTTTTTTTCTGGAAGTTATCAGTCTTTTTTTTTTTTCGGTTATTCTTTGCATGTTTCCTAATTTTAGGAAATTCAGTTTTTTTTTAAGTGTTGATGTTGACTTATTGCTTCGGTTATTGCAACAATTTGATTAAGATTATTAAGTTTCTATTTTTTTGGTTTATGGTTTAATTATTCCCTCTTTTTATTGTGATATTTTAGGAAATCTATTTATTTTAAGTTATGACAAACACATTTTTTTTGGAATTATGAATTATTTATTGCTCTCGTATTACAATAATTCTAATGTTATTGTAAAATAGGATATTTAGAATAATTTAAGTATAATTATAGTATGGTTTTATATATACTGGAGGTAATTTGATTGACACAATAAGTCGCCAAAGTGACCTCTTTTGTGAAAAATTAAATTATTAACAGTATAAAAGGATAATTCATATAAATCATATTATTATCGATCGGCTCAAAAGAAGGTCCCTAAAATTATACTTGCGTGAATTTTTTGGGGTTGTGATAAACATGTGATAATTATAAGGATTACATATGATTATTTAATCGTCTCAAAGGAAGGTTTTATAGTCGACGTGTTATTTATTATCGGTGTTTAATTACTGAAACATGATGTCACTAAGAAGTTAGTATTCATCCAAAGATAGAATATTAATGGAAAATTGACGTCTTGTAATGGGATGTTACTAAATTAAACTTATTATTATTGATTTAAGAATTAAAGTTTGTGAGCTTATTATGTTGATTTTTTTTTTTTCTTGTTCTCCGTCAGTTTGTGACCCTTTCTTCCTCATTTTCCCCAATTCAATTGAACCCTAAGTAAAAGTCGACAAATACTCTCTCATTTACCTCCATTAAAACACCTTCAAACCTTCAATTAGTCCCTCCCTCTTCCTACCCAACACTACTAAAGTGGTCTAGCAAATACTTCCAGTTGTCTAAGGTATAAATTTCTTTGTTATTTTGTTTTTTCATACAAAAATTAGGGTTTAATATAATCTTTAATTTTTGTTTAAAGTGCAGGAAATTACTTGTGAAATTACTACTCATTTAGCTCAATTTAAGCTGATTAAGGTAATGTATTAGTTAATCTTTACTTATTTGTGCATTTTTTTTTATTATGGTTCAATAAACTTGGTCTTTTGTTGTGGTTGATGTGATTATGGCATAATGTAGTTAATGCGATTATTTTTAGTTAATTTGTTTTGTATATTGAGTATATTTTGTAATACATTGAACATTTGTGTATATAAAACATTTGTAGGATTTCGATATTTTGACATTTGTACATAGTTTCTAATATATGAATCGAAGTTATTAAGCCACATTAGTACATAGTTTCATCCAAGCCGATAATTCAACATCGAAGGGTGATCTATTTATATATAACTTAACTCAACGGCTACATTTGAAGGCTATAGCAGCTAGATTTCAAAACTACAATGGCTATTTTTTTAAAAAAAGTCAAGAAAAGTCAAAAAAAAAAAATTGAACCTAAAGCCAAACCACAAGTTTGGGAAAAAAGTGTTTATTTTGAAAAAAAATTTCAAAATTTTTCTATTATTTGAATTATTTATATATTTTTGCTTATTCATTTCAATTTTTGGCATTGCATGATCCAACATCTTAGGGTTTCAAAATTGTTTTATTCCGAAGTGGTGTTGATAAATGCAACGAAACCCCTAATTTCATTCTTCCCCAATCCAGCAGCTAAGTCTTTGAGAGTGAGTGAGGGAGAGTAATTCTTCTCATCGGAAATGGTTCAATACAGAGTAAGCATCACTTATCTTAAAGTTATCTTATTCATTACATTCTAATTCTCTTCTCCCTTTTCATCATTTAGATAATATTTGTATTTATTCACATTTTGTATATTTCCAATTTTAATTTCTCTAATTTCTGAGATTTACGTATGTGAATAATCGGAAACAGTTCCATCAATACCAAGTTGTTGGGAGGGCTCTTCCTTCTGAGAGAGATGAGCATCCAAAGATCTATCGTATGAAGCTGTGACGAATGAAGTTCGTGCAAAATCCAAATTCTGGTAAGTTTTTCCTTTTTTTTTCTTTTTTTTTCTTTTTCCTGATTTGGAAATGAAGTTTTTAATGGAGATTTTCAATTGTTATCTTTACAGGTATTTCTTAAGGAAGCTGAAAAAGGTTAAGAAAAGCAATGGTCAGATCCTGGCCATTAATGAAGTAATGGATTCGATCACTTTTTTTCATTTTCTTGATTTATTGTTGTTCATATGCGAGAAAATCTCCATTAGGCGTTCCAGGATGTGAATCTATTATACAAGATTAAAGCTTTAAATGGATACTCTAAATACTGGAAACGGAATTTTTTTAGCCGAAAAAATTCACGCTAAGTATAATATTAGGGACCTTCTTTTGAGGCGATCGATAATAATATAATTTATATGAATCATCCTTTTATACTGTTAATAATTTAATTTTTCACAAAAGAGGTCATTTTGACGACTTATTATGTCAATCAAATTACCTCTGGTGTATATAAAATCATACTATAATTATACTTAAATTATTCTGAATATCGTATTTTAGAATAACATTAGAATTATTGTAATACGAGAGCAATAAATAATTCATAATTCCAAAAAAAATGTGTTTGTCATAACTTAAAATAAATAGATTTCCTAAAATATCTCCATAAAAAGAGGGAATAATTAAATCATAAACCAAAAAAATCGGAACTTAATAATCTTAATCAAATTGTTGCAATAACCGAAACAATAAGTCAACATCAACACTTAAAAAAAACTGAATTTTCTAAAATTAGGAAACATGCAAAGAATAACCGAAAAAAAAAGACTGTTAACTTCCAGAAAAAAAAAAGAAAATTGATTTCTTAATAAATATTAGAAAAAAAATAATGAAACCAAATTGCAAAATGTAATCCAGAGCAACGTAAACTACTAAACTGCTATTCGAGGAGTCGTAGAACAATGGAACCTGCAAGGAAAGAAGCGCGCCTTCGCGCTACCAGAGAGCGCTTAGAAGGTTTGGAGGAGAGGCAGCAAGCGCTGCGCGCGGAGCAATGAAGAACACCATACATTAATAGACAGTAACTTATGCGTCTACAGACATTTAAATCTGATAGATTAAAAGACCAAAGAAGAAAACCAATGAAAGACACTTAGCATAGATTAAAAGACCAAGAAAGATCAAAAAGAAGACCATACATTAAAAGACAGTACTTATGTGTCTACAAACACTTATTCAAATATGATAGAAAGAGTCGACAAGACTCTTCTATTCTAGTATTCCAGGCGACTGAGTACTAAATGAACAATTATGGCTTCTTGCTCCGCCCGCAGCGCTTGCTGCCTCTACTCCAAACCTTCTAAGCGCTCTCTGGTAGCGCGAAGGCGCGCTTCTTTCCTTGCAGGTTCCATTGTTCTACGACTCCTCGAATAGCAGTTTAGTAGTTTACGTTGCTCTGGAATTACATTTTGCAATTTGGTTTCATTATTTTTTTGCTAATATTTATTAAGAAATCAATTTTGTTTTTTTTTTCTAGAAGTTATCAGTCTTTTTTTTTTTCGGTTATTCTTTGCATGTTTCCTAATTTTAGGAAATTCAGTTTTTTTTTAAGTGTTGATGTTGACTTATTGCTTCGGTTATTGCAACAATTTGATTAAGATTATTAAGTTCCTATTTTTTTGGTTTATGGTTTAATTATTCCCTCTTTTTATTGTGATATTTTAGGAAATCTATTTATTTTAAGTTATGACAAACACATTTTTTTTTGGAATTATGAATTATTTATTGCTCTCGTATTACAATAATTCTAATGTTATTGTAAAATAGGATATTTAGAATAATTTAAGTATAATTATAGTATGGTTTTATATATACTGGAGGTAATTTGATTGACACAATAAGTCGCCAAAGTGACCTCTTTTGTGAAAAATTAAATTATTAACAGTATAAAAGGATAATTCATATAAATCATATTATTATCGATCGGCTCAAAAGAAGGTCCCTAAAATTATACTTGCGTGAATTTTTTGGGGTTGTGATAAACATGTGATAATTATAAGGATTACATATGATTATTTAATCGTCCCAAAGGAAGGTTTTATAGTCGACGTGTTATTTATTATCGGTGTTTAATTACTGAAACATGATGTCACTAAGAAGTTAGTATTCATCCAAAGATAGAATATTAATGGAAAATTGACGTCTTGTAATGGGATGTTACTAAATTAAACTTATTATTATTGATTTAAGAATTAAAGTTTGTGAGCTTATTATGTTGATTTTTTTTTTCTTGTTCTCCGTCAGTTTGTGACCCTTTCTTCCTCATTTTCCCCAATTCAATTGAACCCTAAGTAAAAGTCGACAAATACTCTCTCATTTACCTCCATTAAAACACCTTCAAACCTTCAATTAGTCCCTCCCTCTTCCTACCCAACACTACTAAAGTGGTCTAGCAAATACTTCCAGTTGTCTAAGGTATAAATTTCTTTGTTATTTTGTTTTTTCATACAAAAATTAGGGTTTAATATAATCTTTAATTTTTGTTTAAAGTGCAGGAAATTACTTGTGAAATTACTACTCATTTAGCTCAATTTAAGCTGATTAAGGTAATGTATTAGTTAATCTTTACTTATTTGTGCATTTTTTTTTATTATGGTTCAATAAACTTGGTCTTTTGTTGTGGTTGATGTGATTATGGCATAATGTAGTTAATGCGATTATTTTTAGTTAATTTGTTTTGTATATTGAGTATATTTTGTAATACATTGAACATTTGTGTATATAAAACATTTGTAGGATTTCGATATTTTGACATTTGTACATAGTTTCTAATGTATGAATCGAAGTTATTAAGCCACATTAGTACATAGTTTCATCCAAGCCGATAATTCAACATCGAAGGGTGATCTATTTATATATAACTTAACTCAACGGCTACATTTGAAGGCTATAGCAGCTAGATTTCAAAACTACAATGGCTATTTTTTTAAAAAAAGTCAAGAAAAGTAAAAAAAAAAAATTGAACCTAAAGCCAAACCACAAGTTTGGGAAAAAAGTGTTTATTTTGAAAAAAATTTTCAAAATTTTTCTATTATTTGAATTATTTATATATTTTTGCTTATTCATTTCAATTTTTGGCATTGCATGATCCAACATCTTAGGGTTTCAAAATTGTTTTATTCCGAAGTGGTGATGTATAAATGCAACGAAACCCCTAATTTCATTCTTCCCCAATCCAGCAGCTAAGTCTTTGAGAGTGAGTGAGGGAGAGTAATTCTTCTCATCGGAAATGGTTCAATACAGAGTAAGCATCACTTATCTTAAAGTTATCTTATTCATTACATTCTAATTCTCTTCTCCCTTTTCATCATTCAGATAATATTTGTATTTATTCACATTTTGTATATTTCCAATTTTAATTTCTCTAATTTCTGAGATTTACGTATGTGAATAATCGGAAACAGTTCCATCAATACCAAGTTGTTGGGAGGGCTCTTCCTTCTGAGAGAGATGAGCATCCAAAGATCTATCGTATGAAGCTGTGACGAATGAAGTTCGTGCAAAATCCAAATTCTGGTAAGTTTTTCCTTTTTTTTTCTTTTTTTTTCTTTTTCCTGATTTGGAAATGAAGTTTTTAATGGAGATTTTCAATTGTTATCTTTACAGGTATTTCTTAAGGAAGCTGAAAAAGGTTAAGAAAAGCAATGGTCAGATCCTGGCCATTAATGAAGTAATGGATTCGATCACTTTTTTTCATTTTCTTGATTTATTGTTGTTCATATGCGAGAAAATCTCCATTAGGCGTTCCAGTATGTGAATCTATTATACAAGATTAAAGCTTTAAATGGATACTCTAAATACTGGAAACGGAATTTTTTTAGCCGAAAAAATTCACGCTAAGTATAATATTAGGGACCTTCTTTTGAGGCGATCGATAATAATATAATTTATATGAATCATCCTTTTATACTGTTAATAATTTAATTTTTCACAAAAGAGGTCATTTTGACGACTTATTATGTCAATCAAATTACCTCTGGTGTATATAAAATCATACTATAATTATACTTAAATTATTCTGAATATCGTATTTTAGAATAACATTAGAATTATTGTAATACGAGAGCAATAAATAATTCATAATTCCAAAAAAAATGTGTTTGTCATAACTTAAAATAAATAGATTTCCTAAAATATCTCCATAAAAAGAGGGAATAATTAAACCATAAACCAAAAAAATCGGAACTTAATAATCTTAATCAAATTGTTGCAATAACCGAAACAATAAGTCAACATCAACACTTAAAAAAAAACTGAATTTTCTAAAATTAGGAAACATAGAAAGAATAACCGAAAAAAAAGACTGTTAACTTCCAGAAAAAAAAAAAAGAAAATTGATTTCTTAATAAATATTAGAAAAAAAATAATGAAACCAAATTGCAAAATGTAATTCCAGAGCAACGTAAACTACTAAACTGCTATTCGAGGAGTCGTAGAACAATGGAACATGCAAGGAAAGAAGCGCGCCTTCGCGCTACCAGAGAGCACTTAGAAGGTTTGAAGGAGAGGCAGCAAGCGCTGCGGGCGGAGCAAGAAGCCATAATTGTTCGTTTAGTACTCAGTCGCCTGGAATACTAGAATAGAAGAGTCTTGTCGACTCTTTCTATCATATTTGAATAAGTGTTTGTAGACACATAAGTACTGTCTTTTAATGTATGGTCTTCTTTTTGATCTTTCTTGGTCTTTTAATCTATGCTAAGTGTCTTTCATTGGTTTTCTTCTTTGGTCTTTTAATCTATGAGATTTAAATGTCTGTAGACGCATAAGTTACTGTCTTTTAATGTATGGTGTTCTTCATTGCTCCGCCCGCAGCGCTTGCTGCCTCTCCTCGAAACCTTTTAAGCGCTCTCTGGTAGCGCGAAGGCGCGCTTCTTTCCTTGCAGGTTCCATTGTTCTACGACTCCTCGAATAGCAGTTTAGTAGTTTACGTTGCTCTGGAATTACATTTTGCAATTTGGTTTCATTATTTTTTTTCTAATATTTATTAAGAAATCAATTTTTTTTTTTTTTTCTGGAAGTTATCAGTCTTTTTTTTTCGGTTATTCTTTGCATGTTTCCTAATTTTAGGAAATTCAGTTTTTTTTTAAGTGTTGATGTTGACTTATTGCTTCGGTTATTGCAACAATTTGATTAAGATTATTAAGTTCCTATTTTTTTGGTTTATGGTTTAATTATTCCCTCTTTTTATTGTGATATTTTAGGAAATCTATTTATTTTAAGTTATGACAAACACATTTTTTTTGGAATTATGAATTATTTATTGCTCTCGTATTACAATAATTCTAATGTTATTGTAAAATAGGATATTTAGAATAATTTAAGTATAATTATAGTATGGTTTTATATATACTGGAGGTAATTTGATTGACACAATAAGTCGCCAAAGTGACCTCTTTTGTGAAAAATTAAATTATTAACAGTATAAAAGGATAATTCATATAAATCATATTATTATCGATTGGCTTAAAAGAAGGTCCCTAAAATTATACTTGCGTGAATTTTTTGGGGTTGTGATAAACATGTGATAATTATAAGGATTACATATGATTATTTAATCGTCTCAAAGGAAGGTTTTATAGTCGACGTGTTATTTATTATCGGTGTTTAATTACTGAAACATGATGTCACTAAGAAGTTAGTATTCATCCAAAGATAGAATATTAATGGAAAATTGACGTCTTGTAATGGGATGTTACTAAATTAAACTTATTATTATTGATTTAAGAATTAAAGTTTGTGAGCTTATTATGTTGATTTTTTTTTTTTCTTGTTCTCCGTCAGTTTGTGACCCTTTCTTCCTCATTTTCCCCAATTCAATTGAACCCTAAGTAAAAGTCGACAAATACTCTCTCATTTACCTCCATTAAAACACCTTCAAACCTTCAATTAGTCCCTCCCTCTTCCTACCCAACACTACTAAAGTGGTCTAGCAAATACTTCCAGTTGTCTAAGGTATAAATTTCTTTGTTATTTTGTTTTTTCATACAAAAATTAGGGTTTAATATAATCTTTAATTTTTGTTTAAAGTGCAGGAAATTACTTGTGAAATTACTACTCATTTAGCTCAATTTAAGCTGATTAAGGTAATGTATTAGTTAATCTTTACTTATTTGTGCATTTTTTTTTATTATGGTTCAATAAACTTGGTCTTTTGTTGTGGTTGATGTGATTATGGCATAATGTAGTTAATGCGATTATTTTTAGTTAATTTGTTTTGTATATTGAGTATATTTTGTAATACATTGAACATTTGTGTATATAAAACATTTGTAGGATTTCGATATTTTGACATTTGTACATAGTTTCTAATATATGAATCGAAGTTATTAAGCCACATTAGTACATAGTTTCATCCAAGCCGATAATTCAACATCGAAGGGTGATCTATTTATATATAACTTAACTCAACGGCTACATTTGAAGGCTATAGCAGCTAGATTTCAAAACTACAATGGCTATTTTTTTAAAAAAAGTCAAGAAAAGTCAAAAAAAAAAAATTGAACCTAAAGCCAAACCACAAGTTTGGGAAAAAAGTGTTTATTTTGAAAAAAAATTTCAAAATTTTTCTATTATTTGAATTATTTATATATTTTTGCTTATTCATTTCAATTTTTGGCATTGCATGATCCAACATCTTAGGGTTTCAAAATTGTTTTATTCCGAAGTGGTGTTGATAAATGCAACGAAACCCCTAATTTCATTCTTCCCCAATCCAGCAGCTAAGTCTTTGAGAGTGAGTGAGGGAGAGTAATTCTTCTCATCGGAAATGGTTCAATACAGAGTAAGCATCACTTATCTTAAAGTTATCTTATTCATTACATTCTAATTCTCTTCTCCCTTTTCATCATTTAGATAATATTTGTATTTATTCACATTTTGTATATTTCCAATTTTAATTTCTCTAATTTCTGAGATTTACGTATGTGAATAATCGGAAACAGTTCCATCAATACCAAGTTGTTGGGAGGGCTCTTCCTTCTGAGAGAGATGAGCATCCAAAGATCTATCGTATGAAGCTGTGACGAATGAAGTTCGTGCAAAATCCAAATTCTGGTAAGTTTTTCCTTTTTTTTTCTTTTTTTTTCTTTTTCCTGATTTGGAAATGAAGTTTTTAATGGAGATTTTCAATTGTTATCTTTACAGGTATTTCTTAAGGAAGCTGAAAAAGGTTAAGAAAAGCAATGGTCAGATCCTGGCCATTAATGAAGTAATGGATTCGATCACTTTTTTTCATTTTCTTGATTTATTGTTGTTCATATGCGAGAAAATCTCCATTAGGCGTTCCAGGATGTGAATCTATTATACAAGATTAAAGCTTTAAATGGATACTCTAAATACTGGAAACGGAATTTTTTTAGCCGAAAAAATTCACGCTAAGTATAATATTAGGGACCTTCTTTTGAGGCGATCGATAATAATATAATTTATATGAATCATCCTTTTATACTGTTAATAATTTAATTTTTCACAAAAGAGGTCATTTTGACGACTTATTATGTCAATCAAATTACCTCTGGTGTATATAAAATCATACTATAATTATACTTAAATTATTCTGAATATCGTATTTTAGAATAACATTAGAATTATTGTAATACGAGAGCAATAAATAATTCATAATTCCAAAAAAAATGTGTTTGTCATAACTTAAAATAAATAGATTTCCTAAAATATCTCCATAAAAATAGGGAATAATTAAATCATAAACCAAAAAAATCGGAACTTAATAATCTTAATCAAATTGTTGCAATAACCGAAACAATAAGTCAACATCAACACTTAAAAAAAACTGAATTTTCTAAAATTAGGAAACATGCAAAGAATAACCGAAAAAAAAAGACTGTTAACTTCCAGAAAAAAAAAAGAAAATTGATTTCTTAATAAATATTAGAAAAAAAATAATGAAACCAAATTGCAAAATGTAATCCAGAGCAACGTAAACTACTAAACTGCTATTCGAGGAGTCGTAGAACAATGGAACCTGCAAGGAAAGAAGCGCGCCTTCGCGCTACCAGAGAGCGCTTAGAAGGTTTGGAGGAGAGGCAGCAAGCGCTGCGCGCGGAGCAATGAAGAACACCATACATTAATAGACAGTAACTTATGCGTCTACAGACATTTAAATCTGATAGATTAAAAGACCAAAGAAGAAAACCAATGAAAGACACTTAGCATAGATTAAAAGACCAAGAAAGATCAAAAAGAAGACCATACATTAAAAGACAGTACTTATGTGTCTACAAACACTTATTCAAATATGATAGAAAGAGTCGACAAGACTCTTCTATTCTAGTATTCCAGGCGACTGAGTACTAAATGAACAATTATGGCTTCTTGCTCCGCCTGTAGCGCTTGCTGCCTCTACTCCAAACCTTCTAAGCGCTCTCTGGTAGCGCGAAGGCGCGCTTCTTTCCTTGCAGGTTCCATTGTTCTACGACTCCTCGAATAGCAGTTTAGTAGTTTACGTTGCTCTGGAATTACATTTTGCAATTTGGTTTCATTATTTTTTTGCTAATATTTATTAAGAAATCAATTTTGTTTTTTTTTTCTAGAAGTTATCAGTCTTTTTTTTTTGTTATTCTTTGCATGTTTCCTAATTTTAGGAAATTCAGTTTTTTTTAAGTGTTGATGTTGACTTATTGTTTCGGTTATTGCAACAATTTGATTAAGATTATTAAGTTCCTATTTTTTTGTTTTATGGTTTAATTATTCCCTCTTTTTATGGAGATATTTTAGGAAATCTATTTATTTTAAGTTATGACAAACACATTTTTTTTTTGGAATTATGAATTATTTATTGCTCTCGTATTACAATAATTCTAATGTTATTGTAAAATAGGATATTTAGAATAATTTAAGTATAATTATAGTATGGTTTTATATATACTGGAGGTAATTTGATTGACACAATAAGTCGCCAAAGTGACCTCTTTTGTGAAAAATTAAATTATTAACAGTATAAAAGGATAATTCATATAAATCATATTGTTATCGATCGGCTCAAAAGAAGTTCCCTAATATTATACTTGCATGAATTTTTTGGGGTTGTGATAAACATGTGATAATTATAAGGATTACATATGATTATTTAATCGTCCCAAAGGAAGGTTTTATAGTCGACGTGTTATTTATTATCGGTGTTTAATTACTGAAACATGATGTCACTAAGAAGTTAGTATTCATCCAAAGATAGAATATTAATGGAAAATTGACGTCTTGTAATGGGATGTTACTAAATTAAACTTATTATTATTGATTTAAGAATTAAAGTTTGTGAGCTTATTATGTTGATTTTTTTTTTCTTGTTCTCTGTCAGTTTGTGACCCTTTCTTCCTCATTTTCCCCAATTCAATTGAACCCTAAGTAAAAGTCGACAAATACTCTCTCATTTTCCTCCATTAAAACACCTTCAAACCTTCTATTAGTCCCTCCCTCTTCCTACCCAACACTACTAAAGTGGTCTAGCAAATACTTCCAGTTGTCTAAGGTATAAATTTCTTTGTTTTTTTTGTTTTTTCATACAAAAATTAGGGTTTAATATAATCTTTAATTTTTGTTTAAAGTGCAGGAAATTACTTGTGAAATTACTACTCATTTAGCTCAATTTAAGCTGATTAAGGTAATGTATTAGTTAATCTTTACTTATTTGTGCATTTTTTTTTATTATGGTTCAATAAACTTAGTCTTTTGTTGTGGTTGATGTGATTATGGCGTAATGTAGTTAATGTGATTATTTTTAGTTAATTTGTTTTGTATATTGAGTATATTTTGTAATACATTGAACATTTGTGTATATAAAACATTTGTAGGATTTCGATATTTTGACATTTGTACATAGTTTCTAATGTATGAATCGAAGTTATTAAGCCACATTAGTACATAGTTTCATCCAAGCCGATAATTCAACATCGAAGGGTGATCTATTTATATATAACTTAACTCAACGGCTACATTTGAAGGCTATAGCAGCTAGATTTCAAAACTACAATGGCTATTTTAAAGAAAAAGTCAAGAAAAGTCAAAAAAAAAAAAAATTGAATCTCTGTTCGCTGTTAGTAACAGCGAACAAAGCCAAACCACAAGTTTGGGAAAAAAGTGTTTATTTTGAAAAAAAATTTCAAAATTTTTCTATTATTTGAACTATTTATATTTTTCTGCTTATTCATTTCAATTTTTGGCATTGCATGATCCAGCATCTTAGGGTTTCAAAATTGTTTTATTTCGAAGTGGTGATGTATAAATGCAACGAAACCCCTAATTTCATTCTTCCCCAATCCAGCAGCTAAGTCTTTGAGAGTGAGTGAGGGAGAGTAATTCTTCTTATCGGAAATGGTTCAATACAGAGTTAGAATCAATGCATCACTTATCTTAATGTTATCTTATTCATTACATTCTAATTCTCTTCTCCCTTTTCATCATTTAGATATTATTTGTATTTATTCACATTTTGTATATTTCCAATTTTAGTTTCTCTAATTTCTGAGATTTACGTATGTGAATAATCGGAAACAGTTCCATCAATACCAAGTTGTTGGGAGGGCTCTTCCTTTTGAGAGAGATGAGCATCCAAAGATCTATCGTATGAAGCTGTGGGCAACGAATGAAGTTCGTGCAAAATTGATCCAAGTACGCGTGGTGGTTGAAGAAATTACGTCCGAATTGGATTTAATACGAAATGAAGGATATTCCAAGACTGATGCACAGAACGCTTTGACATGAACTGGACTACCAGGCTTCAAATCAACGCAATCTTAGGCTTCCTCCTTCGATCTACGATGGAGTTTTCAGTGTTCTTGGATAGGGAGGAGTGGTGTCTTGATGAACACACAAGAACACGCACAGCAATGAAGGGCAAACTGGCCCTTAGTAACCCAATTGCACAGCAATTGAAAGAAAAACACACTTAGTGAATTTTCTGTTTTTTTTTATTCATCAAACTTGTTCATTACAAAGCTAATGCCATCTATTTATAGACATATGGGACGAGGGAATTACAATGAGAAGACTTATGACACGTCCAACTAATAATAACGGTCATTACAAGACACGTGCCAAACACGTGCACATTAAAAACATGAAAAAAACAAGCTAAGTTAAAAACTGATATTCTGACAGACAACTATCGAACAGGCGAACCTTCACTCAACTTATTGTGCTCTTCCAAAGGTAGATGATGGCCACTAAGAGTCTTGGAAGCAAGTTTCTAGTGTAGAGATTCCATTTCTACCCTTGGTGGTCCCGTAGGTCAGACGATGCGCTCAAACCAAGTCTCACAATGTGTCCTGGTCATAAGATCAATTCTGTACTGTTCTGCACCAGCTGTGAGTGGGTGACCTTCATCCCCTCTTCTTGGGTTCTTCCAATGGCTAGTAATAGTATCCTTGAATCATGGTAGATAGATCTAAGTGTAAAGATTCCAAATCTACCCTTAGAGTTCCCCAAGGAGTCTAGGCTCGTCCTAGCACAAGTCCTCAAGGTCAGCTGGTCAGTGGAAGTCATCAGTTGTGCTCTGTTCTGTTCTGGGCTAGCTGTTGACTGGCTGATCTTCACCATTGATTTCCATGGGTTTTTAATGATGAATAATAATTTCCTTGGGCCAAGGTGCAAAGTTTCCAGTACCAAGATTCCAATTTCATCTTGCATGGCTTCTGAATCCCTCTTGGTTGAACTAGGCAAGTCTTGCAAGGTCAGCTGTTTGCCAGCTTTGATCAGAGGCTGCTGTACTGTTGCTTTGAGCTTCTGTTCTTCCTCTTTTGTTGCTGAATCTGTGTGATAGCTTGCATATGACTCATTGCTTTGTTCTTCATTCATGCTTCCTGTATGAATCCTCATTGAACCATCCCAATATGTCTGCAAAATCCAAATTCTGGTAAGTTTTTCCTTTTTTTTTTTTTTTTTTTTTTTTTTTTCCTGATTTGGAAATGAAGTTTTTAATGGAGATTTTCAATTGTTATCTTTACAGGTATTTCTTAAGGAAGCTGAAAAAGGTTAAGAAAAGCAATGGTCAGATCCTGGCCATTAATGAAGTAATGGATTCGATCTCTTTTTTTCATTTTCTTGATTTATTGTTGTTCATATGCGAGAAAATCTCCACTAGGCGTTCCAGGATGTGAATCTATTATACAAGATTAAAGCTTTAAATGGATACTCTAAATACTGGCTATCTTATTTGATTACAGTGATAAAAGTTTTGTCTTCTTTGATAGTAGCTATATTGGTTTAATTTTATCTTAAATTTGTGCTCTTTAAATGTTAGGTAAACTTGGATTTAGAGACTTACAAATATGTTATCTCGTTGTTTTGTTTTTTTTTTTTTTGTGAAGGGCAACACTGTGTTGATGTTTACTGATTAATGGGCAAAAAAGATTATTGTTTGTCATTATGTTTTAATTTTATTTTGTTTTTGATGATGTGTTTGGTTGTTGGCAATGAATGTTGGGGAATGTTGATAATAATTTAATGTAATTTAGCTAGGAAAATTACTTGACAAGGTTTACGATTTGTTCTAATCTTTTTCCCTTTATGGAGTTCATTCCTATGGTAATCTTGTATGAAGTGGTAATGGTAAATTATGAAGAAAATTATGTTTAAAGATGTGTGCTTTATTACCATGAGAACGATATACCACATTTCATTTAAATTTACCCTAAAATTTATTTTTGTTACCACTGTTGGATACTGAGCACAACCAATCAAACGGACTGTTTATTTCGTTTAATTGCGTTGAAGCTTTTTTTTTGTTGCTTTCTTAGTTTATCGTGAGGACTTGTCTAAATTAAGATTGCATTACATTTTACACTTTTGATGTTTAATGGTTGTAGTTTCTTTGTTATAATGAATTTTGAATAATGCAATTGGTCTGCTGGATGCTTGTCATTCTTCTGTGTTCTGTGCACATACCGTTGAAGTCACTCATGAATTGGTTTGATCATGTGTTAGTTTTATACCCTGTGTTGGAAGGTGCTGGAATTTAATTAATGTTCCCTATTCGCTGTGTTTTGTGATGAGATACTTATGTTGAAGGACATTCTATTTTCTTAATGAGATTTTGGATTTTGGTTTGGGTAGCTCAAGTTTTGAATTATGTATCTTATCTATAGTTTGATATTATTCTAGTTTCATGTCTTGAAAGACATTGCATCAAGATAGTTTTATCACAAATTCTTATATGAGACTGTCTCAATATGAGATTTTTATAGTGAGACCATCTCTATTAGGCTGGTTCAAGTACATTTAATTTGTTAATGTGATCGCTTATAATTTTGAAGTGATCAATTGGAGAAACTTACATGAGTCCGTCACATGGTGAGACCAGTGGCGAAATTTGACTAAAATTTTTGGAATGGCCGATATTTACAATGTACAACAAGTTGTTTCAACTATCTTTTCATACCTAAATATATAATAAAAAATTTCATGAAGTTAAACTATTTTTTCGAACATCCCATTAAATTGTTCTTGAATGTCACATAAAAGTGAATAATATTAATTTTAAAAAATTAAGGCTTTAGATAAATACTTCCTCAGTTCCTAGCTATTTATTTGCAATTTTTTTTCGACAGTCTTCTTTATTCAAGCCTGTTTAATATATTGCGGATAATAAGTAAGAACAAGTATAATCAAGTGGGATTTTATTTGAATCGTCTAATAGCATATTTTCATATCGTTAATTTTTATTATTTTTAATTGTACATAACTCAAGGTAAAAGTGATTGAAATAGTGTATTATATTGATGCGTATAAAAAGTAAAATGTTGCAATTATAATGAGAGAAATATTAATTATTAGTAAAATAATACCAAAAACTAATCAGTAGTCATATTAAAAAACAATGAATGAAATCATCCTGAAAGTATTAGAATTGCTTTATAGGTATAGTATACATTAGTTAATAATACAAATATTAGGATAAAAAATTATAAAAAAAAAATTCATTCCAAGATCTCAGGGGGGCAAAGCCCCTTCCCGCCCCTATTATCTTTCGCCTTTGGGTGAGACGGTCTCATATAAGACGAGCTATTTAAAGATAATTTTGGCTTTTAGTAGGATTTTTTTTGCACATCAGGAACTGAAATTTCAAACATTGTAATTGTGAATTGTGATCAAGTGTTTACCTTCTTGGAGTTGCTGATGTGATCAAATCTTATGCAATTCAAATACAATAGTTTTGTATGGTTTGAATTAATTTATTGATTTGCTATCTCAGATATATGAGAAGAACCCAACTGTGATCAAGAACTACGGTATCTGGCTTCGTTACCAAAGCAGAACCGGTTACCACAACATGTATAAGGAGTACCGAGACACAACCTTGAATGGTGCTGTTGAGCACATGTACAATGAGCTTTGAAATTTAGATCTTGGATTTTGCCTCACTACATGCTGCTCAATATATTATGCAACTGAGGTGTTCTACCAGGTTAAACTATGATTATGATTAATAAATAATGATCATTTATTATAATTACGATGATAGCTAATAATTAGTAAATTATGAGTTATAACTATGATTAATGAACTATGCTTATAGTTAATAATTTTTAATAAGGTGATTAAATAACAAATTTTATCTTGTGCTGAATTTGTGGTTCACTCTGTATATTATAATGGAGCGAAGGGCAGGTGACAGAGGACGTGGTTGGAACATTCAGGGATTACTTCACCGTAATAAAAATGTCAGTACATAGTTTTTGTTTTTAGTAAATTTTGTTGGTGTTCATTTGCAACACCGTTGTGCTCAACAAATATTAATTTGTGTGAAGCATGGTTCATCTATCCTTGAGCTTAGAGAAGCGTGGTACGGAAAATTCACAGAACACAGTAAACCTATTAATTAACCTACTGCCTCTTGCATGAGAATTTGAACAAGAAAATATGGAAACAGCTATTAGCTTCTTGCTGTATGCCAAAACAAATATCCTCTGTTGAGGCTAGGGTTGAGGCAATTTAAATCACTTGTCCTTGATTGCATGTTCTACCTACTTCAAAACTTAGGACAATCCATTTTAATTCATTTTATTTTTTGAGATGAAAGCTGCATATGACATTACTTTTACAATTCCCAAGAAAAAATCATTCCCAGTACGGTCCTAGTCTCCTAGATATTACTAGCAATTGATCCCTTCTGAGGAACTAAAGTTTATTGATTTACTGAATCAATAAAATAGCTAGAGATTGAAGAAACGTAAAGTCATAATTGATATCCTTGGCAACTGATTTTTATTATTTTATTTCTTCCTATTGGTGTTCATCTCTGCGTTACTGTTTCAAGCCAAAATGACTTATCATTGGTCTTATCAAGTTTAAGTGTATTGAGCCAAATTTCATTTGATTGAACTCCTAATGAATATTCCTTTGTACAGGTATATTGAGGAAAGATCATTCAGGAGATTTGTTGAGGCCTGCCTAGAGGAGACTGTGGTGGTCTATGTGGATCACCTTTTGATTCAGGTTGTCTTAGGGTTGTGTTACCATCAAGCATAAACAGTCTCACTTTGCTTCCTTTTCTCAATGTTTCCTTGCTATTGTCATGTCTTTGCAGAAACACTACATAAGGAAGAAACTATTGAGAGGATGAGATTGGATGAAGAAGTATTGATGGATTTCTTCAGGGAATACATTAGTGTTTCCGTAAGTTTACACTTCAAATTTAATTATGCCCCAATTCAAATTAATAAGCAATTTGCCTCACTCCTCAAAAGAGGTGGCACTTTTTGTGGTATCTATACCAGACAAGTTTTTTTACTTGGCATGTATTAATGAATACTGCAGAAGGTGGAAAACAGAGTTAGAATACTCAGTGATTTGCGGGAGCTTGCTTCAGCTGAGAGTCTTGACACGTTCACACTTGTCTACACAAATATTTTGGAACATCAACCCGACTGTCCAGTAAGTTTTTATTGATTTAATTGCCCAACCTCCACTTCCATAACTGGGGAAGAGCACTCTTGGGCTCTGTTGTCTATAGCTTATTTACTCTATTCTTAGAAAAGTTGTGTTCCAGTAAGTTATAGTTAAGGGTTCCAAACTTTAATTCATAACTACAATATAAGATTTAATAAGTTCAAATAGGCTATAAAATCACTACCATAGTTTTGGTGTCCTCAATAATCTTTTTCTGTTCAAAAGGCTTTTCATCATTTCTTTGTGCTCTGTGAAATCATGATTTTTTTCCATGCAGCCTGATGTTGTCGAAAAGCTTGTGGGTTTGCGAGAAGGCATACCAAAAAAGGATGCAAAAGAGGTAAATCATCTTTCTACTTCCCTGGTGAACATTAAATTTTAGATGGGAAACATATGCCAATTTTTTGGGACCTATAAATTCTGGTTAGGCATGTAGGCCTGCATTTCTTAGTGTTAAAAGGGCACTTTGCAATCATTTCTTTTCTATGTGAAGCTGCAGTCTACCTTGGGTCAATTGAAAACAAGTTCTTTGTTATCACTTACAAGGATAAGGTTGCGTACATCCGACCCCCTCAACCCCGTCTAGTTGGAAGCCACTTAACAGCATTGGGGTAAAAAGTTACAGAAGGTCCTTTTTAGTATCAAATAATTCCATCACATTGATTGATGACATCTATATTTGTAAGCTTCTATCATTGGAATCTACTATATTGAGAGAAATTTGTGGTAACAGTCAGAATTTCGTGAAATTGGTTCAGTTAAAGAAGCCTCTCTCACTTTAACATTCTAAGGTTGCAACATTTTTTTTATAGCGCCCGGTTAGCCTGCATAAGAACTTTGGTATGTTTCAGTCTCAGAAATGAAATGAACAGCAAATATCCGAATACTTTGAGCTAGTTAATTTTCTGTTCCTTTTGTCTACTTTTTTCTTAATTGAGCTGAAATAACCTGACCCAGACACACACTGCTTGACACTACACAAAAACAACCAAATATGGTCCGAACCAAATTGCTTGTGCTCTATCGCTACGCTTGGACTAATGAGTAATCTTCGCTCCTTTTCCACAGGTTGTGCAAGAGTGCAAAGAAATCTATGGCAACTCATTTGTTGGTGGAATCCCTCCTAAAGCTGGATTTGTGTTCCCCAGGGTGAAGTGCCTACAAGCATCGTCAAAGGGAGGATCCATATGGCGCAAACTTACCTAGGAATAATTTGCATGGAATGTTGATTTGTTTGTTGATATAAGCATCTATTATTCTAGATTATGTGGCCTTTTTCTATAGTGATTATTCATTTGTTTATCTGTGTTACAGCTCTTTTACCTTACCTCTATGTTAAGACTGCAATATACTCTAATCAATTTCTATTCTACCAAGTTGGTTATTATTATACAAAAAAGAAAACCGAGTTATCGCCTTTTTTGGTGCTGTATTCTGTGTTATTTGTTGTAAATTTAGGTCGACTATGAGCGACACGAGATTTACCTTACCCATCCTTTTAAACATTTTAAGTTTGCTTCTTTTATTGCTGTAAATGCATTGCTGTGACTGACCAACATTACACATCAAATTACTTTTCAATCTAAAAGCTTAATTTGATTCACCAAAAGAGACTTTTTAAGAATTTCATTTGAACTTATCAATCAAATCCATGTTAAAGTACAATTTGATATTGTTAATTGACGTAGTTAGCATAACATTTGGATCCAAAATTATAAAATTCCTCCCTTGGTCCTCCAATCCTTTATTCCCTATCTAGTAAACCTTCTCTATTTCTTTTTAAAACATAAAAACTATAAAATGTTGATTCATCGAACCTATTAGTAAGACAAATCCAATAAAATTTTACGTAATTATACTTTTTTAAAAATTATTCACTAACAAGTTCAAACGAACACTCATGAATAGTGTAAACTTATATTGTTAAAGTTTAAACTTACAGTTTACGCACACTCAATTATTGATTGTATAAGATTAGAGCTGGCAAAGGTTGACCCGACCTGCTAATTCGACCTGAACTTAACCTGAAATAAGTGGATTTGGATTGAAACTTTTGACCAAATTAATTAAATGGGTCGACCGAACCTGATCTGTTTATTAAATGGGTTAGGTTCAGATCAAAATTTTAAACCTGAAAAAAACCTGTATTAACTTATTTAATTAAATGTGTTAATTTCGAATTAAATTAATAAGTATAAGCTAAACTTAGTTTATTTAATATTTTTGCTTATTTTTCATAGTAAATACAAAATAAACAATAAAAAAACATAAAGTTAAAATTAAAGCCTAAAAAATTAGATTTAATCAACGTTAAAAACCTTAAAACGAAAACAAAAAAATTATAAACGGGTTAAGTTGGTCGAAATCAGGTCAATCTAATCTATTGTAGGTCGGGTCAAGATTGTGATTTTCGACCCAATTAACTAAATAGGTTGAGTTTGGGTCAAGGGTTTTCTGACCTGTTTATATATAACCGGAACCCGAATTCGACCAACCTGATCTGTTTGACAGGCCTGATCATTAAATTATAAATCTGTCTTGTCTTTTTAATTTTTACTGATGCAATTATTTTCAAATGGATTAGTTTGTGTAGAATTAATTTTGACGGCTTAAAACCATGTCAATTCTTTACAATCAGTGTTCTAATTTCCTCTTTAGTCTTGTCTATTCGTTCTCATATGCATTTGATATGAACTAAAACGTTGCCCAAAACCCATTATAAATACCCCTCCTTAGCCATGAGATCACTTGCACCTCCATCATCAAATTTTTCTACCATTCTTTCTTATATCTTCATTTCATTAACATCTTACTAACTTTATACCTTTTTTATTAGTTGAAGAATCAAATGAAGATGGAGCTTGATCTTATCACTTATTAAGTCAATAATCATCAACTTTTGAAAAGTCAAGTATTATCTTTTGGAGCTTGGATATCATTTTCTTTTGGGTAATTAAAGATCTATTTCTTTGAAGCTTGGAGCCTTGAAGACTTTCTCTTTTGGAGCTTATTTCTTTAAGTTCTTATTTTCCTATTATTATTCTCTTACTTGGTTTAGCACCACCTTTGGAGGAAAATAGTACACATTTTCTTAACTCTCTCTTTATGTGATATTTATTTATGGTTACTCGATAATATAAAAGCATGATCACGTGATTTTATTTTAATCATTTAAACTTTACATGGTAATATGAAAGTCATATCCAGTTTAGTGATATTTTCGTCAAAACAATAATACTTTTGGGACACTCGAAAAAAAAGTCATATATATGAAAATTTTTGATTAATATGATAATATAGATATATATGAATTTTACTAGTTAAATAAACTTATGTCTTTAAAATGATTCCATATCATCTTGGTGTTTTGATAAAATTTTTATTTTGGACTCAAGTAATTATAAAGAATTATTAATCGATTTATGGGTAACATAGCCAAACTAATTTGTTGAAATGCTTAGGGTTGTTTTTCTTGAAAACTCATTTCATTTAGATTTTGGACCCTAATAACTTGTCGGATTATTTTTCATAGTTGGGATAAATTTCGTTTTACTATTTTACTTGGTTATTTGATAAAATACGTTATTAAATACTTAGAAATATTACCCTTGACTTTTATGTTTATTTATGACATAATAATGACTAAGTCTAGCCTCAGGAATCTTAGTATAGCTACGAAAATTTATTATTTAATTCATATTAATTTATTAGATACTAGTAATTTGTTTCTATTAAAAGGATAAAATTGTCAAAATTTTGAGGAAGTTTGACTTATAAGAATGTAAATTATTTCTATTTAGAGTCTTGTTTGATATTGCATGATATTGATCGTATGACTCTAATAGTAAGGTAACGTTAAACCATGGACCGGCATGTAAAATCCCGGCGTCCGTGTTAGCCGGCACGTAAAATGCGGTGTCAGACAGGGGGTCCGAGAAAAACCCATCCTGTGAAGTCTCGAGCATAACAGTATTGAGAGGAGTGACGACTCCCACCACAGTTAGGATTTAGGACTACGGTCCTCACCTAACCAGACCCTTACATATATCAGTTGTCATTATTGTTGTGATCTTGTGATGTGCTATGATGGTAAAGTTATGAGGCTTAATTGAACTTGATTAAATAAGCATTAAGGTTACCAAGTATTTAGTAGCAGTAATGAAGTTCTGCAAGTATTGAGAATGTAACTTAATGGCTTAGTAAAGGTCAATAATGAATAATAACCTTCTATATTGTGCTTGATGATTATTTTGTAAGCATGATTTAACTATCGCATCATAAGCTTGTTGAGGAAATTGTACTCGGCTTTATGGCTGACCGATTTAATCGTCTGTCATCCGTATTATGGATGACAATATTTTGCAGGAAAATTTAGCTCAGGTTTCAATCCAGGCCGCAACTTTAATTATTTTATCGAGGACTTAGCTTCATTAATTTTACTTGATAACTTTGATGACTATATTGTACTTATTTTTTTTATCGTATTTAAGCAAAACTTATGTTATATTTTCTCAGTTGTAAGAATTTTTTTTTAACTGATGTTTTGAACAGTTTTAGTTTAAATAATTTTTAGCAGTTTGACGTTTTACACTTCCGCATTATTTATCTTAAGTTTAATTATTAATGTTAATTATGTATCGAGACTGCCGCTCCTGCTACAATAACTCCATATCCAGCTCAAAATACAGAAATTGTACACTATATTTACAAAATAATATTTAAAGTACGAACTTATAACTAATTAATACTATTGTATAATTTTACTATATTCTTTATCGTTCAATACTTTTATGTCATTAAGATACCATTCTCAACCTTGGCAGAAGTACGTTACTGCCACTTATACTATCGGTAATCTTAATACTTGAGTAAGTTCATTTGATTAATACTCATAACCGTGCCATGCATCATTGCATCAACACCAATCAAGTTTATCACTGATCAACAAGCAACCACAACAATATGACACCTGATATATGTAAGGATCTGGTTAGATTAGGGCCAAAGCCCTACATCTAACTGTGGTGGGAGTCGACACCCCTCCAATACAATTATTCTCGAGCTTCTACAAGATAGGTAGCTAACCCCCTATCTTACACTGCATTTTACGTGCCGGCCAACACGGGCGCCGGGATTTTACATGCCGATCCATGGTTCGACATTACCTTACTATCAGGGTCATTCAATCAATACACAGATAATTTCACACAAGCAAATCACATTTTTACTACTACTAGTTGACTTTAACTTTGACCAACTTAGATGTTAACTTCCTTATTTAATAATATTCTACCTTTATGCCCTTCTAAAGTTCACTACTAAAGTTTTAGTCATTAAAATTTATTTTTAATAGTTCATTTGTTAAATAAATTTATACTAATAAATTAATATTCTATTAATAGTCTTTAGATTAATATTTTTCACAAGTAGCTACTAAAATTTATTTCTCTTGAAATAAGTTTCAATAATCAACATTTATAACTTTAAAACAAATAAATATTTTAATTCTTTTCACAAAAACAAATATTCTAATTATGAATCAAGTAAAACTATATTCTATGGATAAATTTTCAAAATTCAACAAATTCACCAAAAATTAATATTCCAAGTTGAAAAAAAAAACAAGAAAAACCTATCAAGTTCACAAAAATCAATATTCTAATTATAAAACAAATACAACTTATTATTTTAAAAATCAATGTTTCTAGTTATAAAACAAGTAAAACTTATATATTCACACAAATCCATAATTCTTGTTATAAAACAAGTAAAAACTTTATTTTTTTAATATTTTCATTAAATTGAAATTTCACACATAATTTTAAAAAGGAAATATTTATATTAAAAAAATCTACTTTTACATCATTTTAAAATAAATTTTGGTCAAATAGTCAACTAAAGAATATTTTGTACAAACTAATTACTTAATATCACAAAAGTTACTTCATAAAAAAATCTCATAAACACAAGAAAACACTTTAATATTTTATAACTTATAAAAAAAAAATTTCTCAAAACATATCATTTTAACTTGTTATTTTATTATTATAAAAAGAATGCTTATAATAATTTAAAATAGTATATAATTTTTTTTTTAAATGATAGTTGCAAAATGGCCTATGATTATTTTTGGACATTTTTCACAAAAAAAACTTAATGTAATTTATCATTTAAATTCTAAATTTAAATAATCAACATAATTACCAAAAAAAAAAGAAACTTTTAAACAATAACAAAGAAATTTAATATAATTTAAGGTTAAACTCTAATATCAAAATAATGTATAATGATAATAATTTTAACATAACCATACTTAGTAAAAGTATGTTCGCAAAATAGCACACAACTTTATAAACTAGTTCAAAGGCAACATAAGCATATTAACAAAAATTCAATCACAAATAAAAATATTAAATATAATAACATTCTTAATGTAACACATAACCCCCCAAACATACTAACACTAGTTTTAACATAAATAATACTTAATATTACTAGAATACATTTTTTTTTACACAACTTCCTAAACATGATCAAAAATTACTAATTAATATAATAAAAATAACTAACATAAACATACTTGATATGATCTAAATTATAATTTCATTAAATTAAATTCTTACTTAAACATACTCAACATATTTCATACTTTGCATATTCTAAAGTAAATATAATGTAATATTTCACATAAAGAGTAAGGTAAGAAGTTATACCATACTAACACCAAGGATTAGTACTAAGCACTGATTAGGAAAATAATAAGTAAGGTCCTCCAAGCTAAATACTCCAAGCTCTAATGCTCCAAAAGTGATGTTTTTATAAGCTCCCAAAATAATTTTCCAACTCCGAAATGATGATGATTCCCAAAATAACGAATCGAACCTTGTTAGGGAGAGTCTTATGCATGCTCTCTAGTACTTGGTTGTTGAGTGGATACTGGATTAGTTTGTTCAATCGGGGTTTACACACGGGATTAGAGGTGACCAGTATGTGTGTGGTTTGGCTCAGTAGGGTATCGTGCTATCTCATATTTGGAGTCTTGTTAGAGCTTTGGTGTGTTGTTGTGTATTTTACAGCTGCGGGTTATGGTGATAGTGGTATCGAGTTTGAGGTGGAGTATGAGATTAAACCCTTATTCATTTCTGTTCAACCCCGGATTGATGGTGTTGATGCTGCCCTAAGTAGCTCTCTGACTGTGATTTCTAGTGCTATCTTTATCTCTGTGGATAGTTTGAAGAAGTCAGTACAGGGAACATTTCGCCGATCTAGAGGGTTTCAAGAAAAGCCTATATGTGTTCTCGAGAAGTCTAATAGGTTGGTTGTAGGGAGTGTTGTTTTGGTTGCTATAAGTGTAGTAGGTTATGCATTGAACCTTGTGGGATTGACAAGGTTGTTAGCCGTTTTTGTGGAGTCACGTGGACCTCCAACTTATGAGCACATTGTAGAGTATAGTGAGCGGGCGCAGTGGCTTGCTATAACTTTACGTATGAGCATAGTATGGGAATTGTGGTATAAACTGGTAGTGTTACTTAGTTCATTTATATCACCTCATTTTGAGGCTAAGTCGGTCTATATGTCTAAAGTTACGGTTCAGTGTTTGAAGTATGCTATGATGTGTACTTGTTTTGCGCATGGCAGAGGTGTCATTTACAGGTTTGTGACTCAACCTGGGTGGGGGCACTAGCAGGTAGAGATTTGTTCTCTCTACGGTTTGCTTGGATCAACTGTTGTGTTTCTTATGTACGGGAATGATGTTAGGTGCTTTGTTACATCGATTGAAGCTTGGGTTGTGTTCGCTGAGTTTGATTGTGTTATGATCTCGGTGATGGTTCTTTGTGATCAACCTTGTTAGCTTTTGTGTACTATGATTGTTTGTTTAGCGATCATGTACTTGATGTTCGGGAGAAGCACGATATGGTCAGATTTCATTCGGAATGCACGTATATGAAGATTGAGGTAAAGTAGGTAGGATGGTCTGATAGTCCTAGTAGATTCTTTACTATGCTGGATTCATTAGCATAGGCCCTCAGGGGCGGTGTGAGGGACCTCACAGGTGGAGGTGTGCATAACCTTAAGGTAGAGCTTGCCTCGTGAACTCGTGATGCAGGTGGAGCATTATGAGTGACTTGTGATGCTAGTAGAGCATTATGAGTGGTTATACTTGGAAACGAGTATGTTGATGGGTCTTGGTTGGAGACTTATCGGAATGGGTCTTGGTTGGAGACTTGTCGGGATGTATGGCTTATGTTTGAGCTTTGCATCGGTTTTGGCTTGAGAATGGTTGTTTCACTATGGTTTGATGAAGTAGTTGTTGACTACGGGTTCTTGTCAAGGTGGAGATTGTTGGGATTTTGTGACTCGAACCGAGTCTAAGATCGGGTTTTAAAATGAAATCAAAAGATGGGTCGAAGAGCGCGGAGTAGCTACTGAATTGGAAGACACCCGGGTCGCGGGCCGTACGTTTGGTCGCGTGTCGCGAGTTTCTGATGAAAAAGCTACTGTTTTGGAAAACAGGTAGGTCGCGGGCCGCGACCTACTGGGCGACTTTTACGGTTTTCAATTTTCGCACGTTCTTTTGACGGTTACTTAGTTTTTGGGCCGGTTTCTTTGTAATTGTTAACCTAATTTCTTTTTATTAAGTGACATACTATATAAACCCCTCTTGTAATTAGAATTAGGGGATGATGCATGAAACACAAAGTGAGGAAAACTAAGAGAGAAAAAGCTTGGAGAGCCATTGTTGTGGCTTCTCGTTCATCTTGTAATCTGCCGGTTTATAGTGAAAAGTTTATTCTCGGTGCCGATGGATGTAGCTATCACGTTGATAGTGAACCACATTAAATCTCTTGTGTCATTCTTATTTTTTTATTTAAATTTCTTTATTGTTTCATTATTGTTCATCGACCTTGCTTCCGCTGTCGCACAACACTTGTCATAAACATATTCAGCAAAAGACAAATAATCAAATGAAATGTCAAGTTATATTATACCTTGTCTTGACCTCCAACATCCCAGACAGTGAAGCTAATGTTTTTATACTCAACAGTCTCCACATTAAATCCTGTATAACACAGACAACAATAAGATCAAATACATCCCCATCAATAAATAACTTGAAAAATACTGATGGTGTGCTTACCAATGGTTGGAATGGTGGTGACAATTTCCCCCAACTTGAGCTTATACAAGATGGTAGTCTTACCGGCTGCATCGAGACCCACCATCAATATTGTAAGATTGTATAATTCTCCTTCATTGGAGATGATTCTATTCCTCAATATTAATAGGCAGATTACAAAAATTATGCACATCTAAATATAGCATAAATAACTACCTAAAATATATACAAACTATATACAGCATAATTGAGAATATTTTGTCAATCAAAGTATTCTGTCAATCAATTATGTCTATCACACCCCCGCAGTCGAAGCGGGAGGAGGACGAACGCTGAGACTGTTTCGGAAGTCCAAAAATAGTTGTCGCGGTAAACCTTTTGTGAAGATATCTGCATATTGATACGAAGAGGGTACATGGAGTACCTTAATCTGACCAAGGGCTACCTTATCGCGAACAAAATGAATGTCCAACTCAATATGTTTGGTACGTTGATGATGTACCGGATTGCATGATAAGTAAACGGCAGAGATGTTGTCGCAGTAAACCAAAGAAGCCTGTCGAATTGGACAATGTAACTCAAGAAGTAGGTTTCGTAACCAACAGATTTCCGCAACAACATTAGCAACACCTCTATACTCTGCTTCGGTACTAGAACGGGATAGAGTGGCCTGACGCTTGGCGGACCAAGAAACAAGATTGTCTCCTAAGTATACACAATATCCGGAAGTGGACTTACGTGTATCGGGGCAGCCTGCCCAATCGGTGTCTGTGTAAGAGATCAATCTTGTTGGTGCAGACCTGTATAAATGTAGCCCATAATCCAAAGTACCTTTGACGTATCTGATAATACGTTTAAGAGCGTTGAAGTGAGAATCTCTAGGAGCATGCATAAATAGACAAACCTGTTGAACAGCATATGCTATATCAGGCCTGGTAAAAGTGAGGTACTGAAGTGCCCCGGCAAGACTCCTGTAGTGGGATGGATCACTCATGGGGTCGCCATCTGAAGCTCCAAGTTTGGACTTGGTATCCACTGGCGTGGCAACGGGCTTGCAATTATCCATCTTAGCCCTGTGAGCTATTTCCTCTGCATACTTACTCTGGCACAGAAACATAGAATGTTTCGTACGGTTTACCGAAATACCCAAAAAGTAGCTTAGGCTTCCTAAGTCGGACATAGAAAATTCAGACTTAAGGAGAGCAATAATGTCGTTTTTGAGCTTGTCGGAAGAGGCTGTGAGAACAATGTCATCAACATAAAGTAGTAGATATGCTATATTATCGCCATGGCGTAATATAAAGAGAGAATTATCACTGATACTGCAAGTAAAACCAATCTGCAAAAGATAATTAGCAAAACGCTGATACCAAGCCCGAGGAGCTTGTTTTAAGCCATAGAGGGACTTACGAAGGCGGCAGACATGAGTGGGAACCTTATGATTCACAAAACCCGGAGGTTGATGCATAAATACGGTTTCCTTTAGATCACCATGGAGAAACGCATTTTTAACATCCAACTGATGAATAGGCCAATCTTTACCCATAGCAATACCCAAAACAGTACGAATTGTAGCCGGTTTTACTACGGGACTGAAAGTCTCATCACAATCCACACCTACTTGTTGTGACTTGTCATCAAACAAAACAATCATTTCTCGTCACGTGACTTTTGTTGAAGATATCAAATATACGCATTTCCTTCTTTGAAAACAGTCTGCTGAACAGTTTCGTGAAAGAAAGCCCCATTTTTTTGCGTCCCTTTAACTTCAATAATCTGACATTAATTCACTATTCTGTTATTTTCTCATATACATTTTAAAATTCAAGGAAAATTTGCAAAAATTGTTAAGTCAAGAACAAATTAAGCTGAATTTGAAAGAGAAAATAGTAATCACATTTTCGATTGAATCAATCTTACATTATACACAGATCTCAAACACATTCTCACATACAATGATTAACATTTAACGACAAAGCAGAGTGGTAAAATGATCAGATCTTGATTTGAAAATGACAAATTCTTTGAATTTCATGTTATTATAGCATTTGCAGCAATTACAAGGACAGTTATGCTAGAAAGAAATGGACTGCAAATTAAAAGGAAATCCATGAAGATCAGAAAATATTTAACACAATGAGAATTGAGATCAGGAAACGAATAAAAATAAGAAGGATCGAAACAGATCAAGCATGAAAAATCAAGCTATTGTTGAAAGTAGATGAATTGGAAAGAAGAAAAGTACATACCCGTCGAAGGAATGGGTAAAGAAAAAAAAATCAGAATTTCCAATTAGAGGAAGCAAAAATTCTTTGGTTGATCTATAAAAAGGAAAAGAAAAAGAAATTCATATGTTTATTCGAGCGGTCAATTTCGAGACCTCTATTGTAAAAAATTAGGGTTAATAGTTTGGTAAGCACCAAATTTATTTGCTAATAATTTTAGTAGAAGCTATATATCTACGACTACGGTTCATTGTGCAATTAAGAGAAATTTTAGTTGCAATTTTGTTTACGATATGTAGATATGACTTAGAAAAATCAAAGTGTGAGATCAAATTTATTATTTTTTATGATCCTTTCAAAAAAAAAATACTACTTTTCATGTAAGATCATGTGTTCAATTTTTACTTAGCTATCTAATTTTCTCAACCTATTATTATTATATTTAATTATACATTTTTTGAAATCCAAAACATTCAATTATAACAAAAATCATACAAATCCCCAAAGCATGCAAAAAGAAATTTGAAATAACAACATTAAGCATTAACTTAATATTTATGACACGAACCAATTGATACATTATTTTTACGATATATTTCCAAATAATAATCTATTAACTATATTTGATGATTATGTACATGGATTAAAACACAATATAAATTAATAACTACTCTTTCTATCCTATTGAATATGTAATATTTTAATTTGTATATAAGAGTTTTTTGAGAGATATATAGCAAACTCAATAAAACGAATAGCAAAACATTTAGCCAAATGTCATAGGTAAAGATAGCAACCCTCTACATATCAACTTAAGTCGTCAAATCCGCACAACATCTACATGCCACAAACATTACAAAAGCAAAACTACAATACAATCAATCACTAAAGTTCATTTTCTAACTTTCCTTTTAATCTCATTCATACGATTTAAACTCTCTCTTCATTTACTTTTTCCTTAAAAATAACTTATTTTTTCTTTGATTCTAATCTAATTCAATAAAACAGATGAGTATATTTATGTATGAATCTTATTTTCAGTCTCTCGTCCAATATAAAAAGATCCTATAATATGAAAACCAAAATACTTCATATCATTTAAAATGAATAATATTGAACAAAGGGTAAGAATCGCTTCAAAATAAGCCATGAAAGACATATCAAGTGCCATTGTAACAGTCATTCATGCAGCCAGACTGCAAGAACCTTCTACAGTTTCTAAGTTCAAAAATCTCTCACGTTACAGTTGTTGAAAGGGCAGTCATAGTTCAATGATTGTGACTATGAGCATTTACAGTTCTCGAAAATAAGAAAATATAGACAACGTAACAAAACCAACTCTTCTCAAAATGCATTGCCGAAAGACCCAACCATTCTAGACATATTTCTAGTTGGACATGTCATACCATCCTCCAGACATCCTCTCCGCTTGGAGTCCTCGTTCACCTACAAACCATCATGATGCGAAGATTTAATATCTATCAGCTAATACAAAGGAGGAACAGCATTTCGCACCACAAATCGAAGGAGGTAAATAGAAATGAAAAATCACCTGTGCGCACTCTTATGATGTCAGAAACTGGCAGGACTGCATCAAAAAAAAAGTCTACGAATTAGTTTCTTCATCTAGCTTAGAGAGGTTCGAGATTCTTTCAAGAAAACCTGTGTTTCCTGGACTCTTGTATCCCTGTCCGACTCAAATACGTGCCTTTACTGAAAAAAATTTCAATGTTTTGAACCAAATTGAAGTGTTCAAGTGTGTACCCATGTCCGAGAGTCTAGGGTCCGACAGGGGTACTTGAGGTAAATTGGAGAGTAATGAGTAACCAAACAATCCTTTCATGCACTTTTATATTATAACTATGTAAAGGGTTACATGTAGATTGGTAATGCATACTTGATTTACAAATGGGTAATAAGCAGAAGATTCAAGTGCCTTTTTTACACATCACTACGGGTTCCAGGGAAGGAGGGTGTACAACTAAGGCAGATAACACAGGTTTATCAAGAGTGAGTAATTCAGATTGATTCTGTTTGTAAGTAGGCAAGCTTCTACTCAAAAATTCGAAGCATATTACATCAATATCTTACCAAAAATTTTGCCATCACCAATTTCACCGGTCCTTGCTGCCTGGATAATCAAGTCGACTACTGCATCAACCTGAAATAGAGTCAAACCGAGCTTAATTATAACAGAAGGTGGGTAACAACTATAATAGCATAGACAAGTGGGAGAGAAAATTGGATGTTTCAAGTTTTAACAATAAGCACCTGATCTTTGCTGACCACAATTTCCATCTTAACTTTGGAGACAAATTTATCCTCGAAGAACTCAGATCCTGCGAAACGAAAGAGTAACAATGAAACGTCAATCTGAAGCAGACTGCAAAAAAAAGATACCATGGTGTGACAGTTCAATTTTTTTGAACTAGTAACCTATGTTACTTGGACTCGAGTACTGATGTCGAATATTGGTATGTGTCCAAGTGTCGGATACGTCTAAATATTCAATTTTACGCCTAAAATGAAGTGTCTAAGTGCTATACCAATGTCCGAGCATCAAGAATCAGACACAGTCGTCACACAGGTACGTGAAACAAAATGAAGAGTCCGAGTAACATATTAAATAAACCAACAGACAAACATAATAGTTTAGGGGAGGAATTGAGCTACTAAACATGAGGAAGTACTTCCTCCCTGGCAGTTCAATAATAGCGAAACAACTGACTCTAATACGAAGAAGGCACAGAACAGCCAAGGTTCACATCAGTGATCAATCAGTGCTAAGAGGAAGCAATTTTTGAGGGAACCAGGCAAACATTGGTATTTCAAGAAACAACTTGTGACATTCATTTGCATAAAAACTAGTGAGCCAGCCAGGATAGTGCTACAAATAAGGTCTCCTAGTCAAATGGTCATGTTCAGTTTTTAGATCATTCTATTTATTCAAAAAATTGAGATACACAACACAAAATGTCGACAAACAGGAAGTACCAACCAGCATGCCTTTCTGCAGATCCACCTTGTGCACCAAAGCCTCGAACATCAGAAACCGTGACACCGCGTATGCCCATCTTCAGCAGAGCCTTTATTCAGAGAACAAGCGGTCCCAAAAAATTTAATCCAAAGAAAAAAGTTGAGGAGTCAAAACCCAGAAACAAAAAGGCAATTCATTCCTAGAAAGTTGAAACAATGCAAGTACTCAGATCAAATTACAATTTACAAAATACGGCACAAAACATGTAAATGAATATCAGCTCATCATGATTCATGACTAGACAAACACAGCTTTTTATTGGCATTACTCGACAGAAAATAAGAGGGGAATGGGGAAAAGAAAATAGGCAGAGAACTATTGTATAGAAAAATCATATATATATGGAATCCATCTCTGAGAGTATGGTAAGGTGGCAAAAAGGTGCAATAGAAAAGCAAATCAATTAAAAGAACATGCTGAAATAAAGATTTCACACTGAAAAACGAATAAACAATAAAAGATCCTGTGACAAAAGATATCGAATTCCACTTAAGGTAGTACAAAACAAATGAAAGTAAACATTTGTTGAATCCGTCAATGAAAGTGAGAAATATTTGACTTGAGAGCTTGTTCTCAAGGGTGAGAGTTCATTCGTTGACGTATTGTTGAATCCGTTAATGAAAGTACACATTTGTTGAGGGAAGGAATCCAAGATACCTCATAAACTTGTTATATGTTTGTTGTTTGTCATCTCTATTGTCTATATTCTGTTTTTCATCTTTTACATCGATTCTTACCATTATTGGGTCCAAGCACCCCCTCTTTCACACAGATCAGGAATAATTGAGATTTCAAGTACCACAACAATAGCAACAACAGTAACAACAACAACAACAATGTCAAAGCAATCGCAAAAGATTGAGATTTCAAGTAAAAGATAACAATCTTAGATGCATGACTAAAATTGGCACCATATAATTAATATACTCCCTCCGTCCCTGTTAAAATGTACCCAAATCATTTTGGATGAAATTTAGTGGAAAGTGAAATTAAGTTTGAGAATAAGACAAAAAAACAAGTGGATCACAGAAATAAGTGGTTAAGATGGAGAGAGATAATAAGTTAGTAGAGAAGATTTAAAGAAAAAAAGTGGGAGCATTGCCAAAAAGGGAAATGGTATAAAATGAGTGAGTCAAACTAAAATGGAAAGAGATGCAAATTGAGAAGGACAGAAGGAGTATTTGCTAATGAAGATGCATCAACTCAAGAAAATTCAGCATACAATTACAAGTTACTTAATCTGACAACATATTGATCAAATTGCGTTTCAGAGGAGTTCTTACCGCAGAGACCTTTTGGATTCTCCAGGGTCTTTCACCATAAAGATTCAACAGCACAGCACCAAGGAAAAAATCACCAAAAAATGAAGAACGTAAGGAAGTCAGAAATGAACAAAATTTCTGATACTTCTTTGAATCTACTTCTTTGACTAAAATTTTTGTCAGTTATGAACTTGAATCTCACTTCATTTCATTCAATTCTTAGTAGACAACTAAACACACCAATAATTCTCAAGTGCACTACAAAAAGATATTGCAGCAGAACCCATAGCTTTGAAGCAAATACTGTTCTGAATATTCAATCAATAATCTGGAAAGTGATAGTAAAAAGAAAAACCTACCTGAGAATAGCTTCCACTTTGTAAAATTTGAAATCTGGGACATGCTCTAATTGCAATGAAACACAAAAATAAAGGGAAAAAGATTTATTTACAAAATTACAAGCAACCCATTTGAATATCCATCAAAAATGATAAAACCCATGAAGCAATTATCGAAGAAATAGTACCGGATGCCATCTGAGCTTTAATTTGTGGAAAAGTAGGCAACTGTCTTGAACGATTAGAACTAGCATTGAGATGAAGTGGTTTACAGAAACCAAATTTGGGGGGAATTCGGGAGAAGTAATTGTGAGAATGATTTCCATGTCCAAGATTAGAGTTCTTGGAGGAGAAGGGACAATTGAAGGGTCCTGTCATTATCCCAAGAACAGCAGTTCTTGTTGGTGCCATGTTTACCGCCATTGTTGATTGTTGAAGCTGCTTTGCTGAAGAAAATTGTATCAGGAGAGGTTTTGCTTGGGTTTGTGAAAATTCTACTATGGAGAGGAAAAAGAATGTGAGAGGGAAATCAATTTTGTATAATATATACTCTCATTAAAGGGAATAAGGGATACAATTATAAAAAACTAATAACCGTAAACAGTTAGGGTGTTAACCACCGAATACCGGATCGATCCGGATATTGGAAAATGTGATTCATATCTAATTAGGATATGTGACTTTTAAGTTCAAATAATTTATTCATTTTAAAGTTAGATACAAGATAATTCGGATCGGATTTTCGAAACTGAATATTTTTAAACAACCCCAATAAATAGCAATTGTGAAAGTTCTTACATGTTCTTCCCTCAATCTATCATGTAGTCTAAAAAAGTTTGTCTTAAACAAAGTGAGGTTTAATTTTAAGAAGATTATTGTTGGATTAACTACATTGTTAAATAATAATTTAAGTAACATTTTGTGAAATATCTCAAACGGAAAAATATATTTTCTAAATAGTAAACAAGATCGGAAAGAGAGAAGGTTGAGTTGGCAGTTTTAAAGCCGAAACCATCCTATTGTGCCAAGTCTTAAATCTCAAGCTATTGGTGATGAGTTTGATCATCTCATAACTCATGCTCTATCTTGCACACTTGAGAGTAAAGATGTACGACATGGGTTATGAGAATTGAAGTTTGGTTCACTTGATGAAGTAATCAAAGTGGATGATTTGGTGTACTTTGATGAAGACAAGGGAGTGCAAAAGGTGTTGAATATTTAGTGTATAATAATCCTAAGTATATAATCACCAAGTATTACAAATAATAGTGGGACAATATGTATTAAATACAAAGTCCAAAAGGGATTCAAAGGATAGGACAAAAGAAAATTGGAAAAGCGAGTCAGCAAGAAAAGCCGACTCGACTTTCTTGGTTTTGAGCTTAAATCCGACTCGACTTTAGGTTCTGGAAAACTAATTTTGTCCAGCAGGAAAAGCCGAGTCGACTTTCTTGGGAATGGAGCAAAAGCCGACTCGGCTTTTTGTTCTGATATAACTGTTGAGTCTTTACGTTTTCTTTGAGTTGATTGCATTGGAATCCCTTACTTATTCCATATTAATTCTAGAGTTACAAAGGAGTAATTAGGAGGAATAATGCTCATGAATACCTTGTTAATGGTATTGATTGGAGGCCATTAATATTGGTCATCAATGGGGGATTGAATGTGCCATGACCTTAGTTATACTGGAGTAGTATAAATAGGGGCTTAGGGAAGGATGTTCACTACACCTAATTTTGTGAATTCTCATTGTTGCTCTTTCTCTTTCACTTGTAATCTTTCAAGAGAGTAATTAACTTTTGTTAAAACTTTCAAAGCTTATAATTCATCATACACTTGTTGTTAAGTGACATACCCTAAGTACTAAGGGGTGTTGTGTTGTTTGTATCTCGTTGTGAATTTCCAATTCAAAACCCAATTAATTCAAAACCCAATTACCTTTGTGGGGAAAATATCACAAAAAGAAAGTGATTAAACGCCTACAACAAGTATCAAGTTTTCGGGTAGTAGTTGTCGTTACAAAGATAATCTTCAAGTGAATTCTTAGTGTATTTTGTAAGTTTTATTTAGCCATCAACAAAGGGAAAATACAAATTTCCAATTATAATTTGTATTTTGTATTATTAGTTTATAATAAAAGGAAGGTTCAAGTTGTGCCTCGAACGAGACAAGGATAAAGGAGACCATTGCTTAAACAAGGCACAGGGCAACAAAGATTAGTAGCTGCTGGTAAAGGCCTGCTCATTCAAGCGCTTGGTGTGCTTGTCCAGCGGATGTGTGCAGACCCAAAATCAAAGTTTCTGTTTTGAGGGTTGTTGTGCTTGGGTTAAGGGTTTCGTTTTAGGGTTTTCTAATATGTTAGGGACTATATATATGAGTCTTGGAACATTATTAGCAACATTGAGAGAGGCTAATATACGAGAGGCAACTACGGTTCATCCATTAGAATTCTTCTTTTTGCATTAGTGTATTTGAGTGAGACCACCATTAAAGGTGAGTTTACCTTGAGAAAGTACTCTCAAAGGTTGTGTGTGACTTGTCATTAATGTATGTTGATATCTTAATGAAAGTAATCTTTGTTTAAGGGGGAAATATTCTTAAATACCTTATAAATTTTGTGTGTTTGTTCTCTATTATTGTTGCTCTGTTTTTGTGTATTTGTTAACCCATTTTATTCTTCCCAAACATTCCAAAACCTTTTATTCCACTTACCTTGCTCTTTTGAGTAGCTAGAAAAAGAACAAGTTGTTGCTCCAATTTTGAACTTTTCTTCTTGGTATTTTAATGTAGTAATCTTCTTTAAGCCTTATTATTAACCCATCATTAGCAGAATTTGATAAGCACAAATATAATTTTTAATCGTCCCAATTGAATTAATCTATTTTAATATGATTTTTAAATGGTTTATAACCTATAAAAATAATTTAACTCTAAAAATACACATAAATTTACGTCTAATTCATTTTAACATATTTTCTTTCTATTTCTTACTTGACTCAAAATTTATGCGGCAATTTGGGTTTTGTCTTTATTTAGTGATTTTATGAATGAATATGAATTAATAGAAAAACCTGAAATTAAATGATCTATTATCTAAGTGTTTGTCTTTAGACATAAAATTTATGTCGTGTAGAAACGCCATGTGTTTGTTAGGCAAGGTCTAGTAATAGTATACTAAGTTGTATCGTGATTGGTGTCAACTATCCTTTAGTTAAGGCCCTGCAAATGCAACACGACACAAACAAATGGGCCACAACTCAAATTTCTTTGTAATATGTGATGGTATCCCCGTAAGATATGTTTTATATTTGGATTAAATAGCTCAATAATAAAAAATTTTAGTTTATAAGTTTTTTGTTTTGAGGTCATCTAGATGATCTCATACAAAATAGGTTGAATGACATTTGGGCATTCATGTCGAAGGGTTGAATTTGTGAACCATATTGTGCCAGTCTTATAAAATAGTGATCCTGGTATGTTGTGTCACGCCGTCTTGAGCGGGTCATGAGCACATCTTATTTAGCAAGTGCGTAAAACTGTTAAAATAATCGATCACATCGGTATCTAATGAGTTACATCTAACCTTAAGGGATTATAAATTAATTATTAATTTAAGAATTAATATTTCGTCTAAATTAAGAATTAAGTTCCTAATTAAATTGGGCAAAATTAGTTTTCAAAATCAGAGCTGTGGTCAAGGTAAGAGAGTAATGTCGAAGGAGGACGATGGGAAGAAGGAGCAGTATGTTTATAGGATAAGCACCGCCAAAGAATGGGATGAATTACAGAAATCTGGTTTCACTTATGGCGGCGACCTAGACCAATCTACTGCTTGCTTTCATCTCAGCACTCTTCTTCAGGTTCTGTCTTTCCCTTTTTGATATCACTTTCAATCTTTTTCATAAATTCTACGTGGGTATGCTTTCCCAACATAATTGCTGCTTTAGCCGGTTCACAAATTTGATCAATTTGAATTTTTCATCTATTGGATTAATTAACATAATCATTATTGCCTAATCATATAATTTGTGAATTTTGAAATTGAATTTTGCTAACAAGGGTCTATTTGTGGATGAGGATGAGGATGTTGCTGGTCTTTTATTCCTTATCCTTTTGCAATTTCCCATTTAAATTGAATAGAATCATGGGTTCAGGAGTTGGGAATGGGCAAAACTAAATTTTAGCCAAACCCATTTGTAGTTTTTCACATAATCTAAAACTTCTCTTTATGTATGATAAGAACATGCTCAAATTTTGGACATTAAGATTGTGGGTTTTATATTCTCAGGTGCAGCCTACCCTGCAAAGATTTTTCACAAACACTGATGAAGAGTTGTATTTGCTTCAAGTTGATTCAAATAAGGTATTGATAAGTCATTACTGTTTTTGATTTCCATGTTGTGTCCATGTTCCAATTTCATACTCATATCTTATCTTAGTTGTCTAAAATCTATATATATGGTCTATGGGATGCGGTTTAGTTCAATATTGTTGTAGTATATGATTAAATTAGAATCTTAGTGTCTGAGACATGAGGTCTCTAGCTTAACAACATTGATATCTGGAGAGTGACTCGGGTGCAAAACACTCCTCTCCTTTGCTCAACGTGAACACACTGTCCACTTTCAAATATGCACTTATCCGAAAATGGATTGATGGACACACCGCAGGCAAACACTCTGATGCAAAACACTCCTCCCCTTTGCTCAACTTGAGTTGTGACTAGGCACATCACATGTATCGCAGTTGGTGCTTGCCTTAATTGAATGAGGAGGAGTATAGGTTACCACATCGGCCTTAACCATTTGTGTAGTGAGACTTAGCTTTCAACTAAGCCTTTGTCTTGTCCTTTAGACTGAGTGGAAAGAGTGGCATCCTTACTGTCTCTGCTGAAAGGTCTTGGCAGTGATAGTGATGGTATCACATTCCTCTTGATCATTTGGATCAGGTGAGGTTTCAGCTCAGAATTCCCATCAATTCAGGTTTGGCAGTACAGGGAATCGAAGGTTGAGTGAGCGAAAGTGCACCCATTTGGTTTAATAACGGATTGTTGCTGGCCATCACTGGGAAATGAAACAAAATAAGCACAATTTTTGTCCAAAATAGCTACAAGACCATAAGCTAAAGAAAAGTCATTGGAAGCGTTCATCAAGAATTTAATAAAAATGATATCAGCTTTACGTGATAGTAAAATATCATTGATAATCACACCTTGGACGGAAAGCGAAATGTGGTTGGGTAGCAAGTATTTTCAGCTTTTATCATAAATACTTTTACTCCATAACAATGGAAAATAAGTATGCAAACAATTTTATATTGTCTCAACCCCTTTTGAGCTACAAAAAGGGATACAAGGATGCCCATTAACTGAAATGCTGGAAGGAACATTCGTAGTCATAGTCATCAACCCAATATTTCCGTACAAAGTCGGGGTCCGGGGGAGAAGATAGCACATAGCATACCCATACCCCTCCAAAGAGAGGACAAAGAGGAATGTGCGCAACCTTAACCCCCAAATAAAGAGAGCCCTGCAAATGTTTTAAGGAACAACACCGACACAATTCTTTATTCAAGGAACGAACTTCAAATGCTTCATTTGTTCATTGTTTAGAAAAGAAAGATGTATTCTTGATTAGCTAGGACTTGATTATCCTTTGTAACTTCGATGATTCGGATTTCAAACAAAGAGAACAATGCTAGTGATCCATTGTATCCATAGTTTTATTAGAAAGTGATAATCACACATCAGAGATAAGATTGATCGTATGCCTCTTGTTTTGCATATCAGTAGCCACCCTATAACACTCGTAACATCTTTTTGCAGCTTGGGGATGGATTGATATATGAGCTTGTGGAAGGAACCCATTGGTTTCCACATTTTTATGGACCATCGCGTAGCTTTGCTCCGCTTCCTCTAGATGCTGTAACCAGAGCCAAGAAGATCACTTTATCCAATGGCAAGTTCAATTGCAGTTTGCTCGAGTAAGACTTTAGATGTTCTGCATAGAACGCGTACGTGGTACAATTATTTTGCTCATTTCAGCCCATTGCTTTCAGAATCTTCTGTGTATTGGGTTTACACTTTACACTGTAATTGTGAAGTTTGGCTTCTGCAATAATAGATGTTGTTTGTGTACTAGAGGTATTAATGACGCTATGTAAAATTGTAAAATGGGTAAATTAAGGGTTGCATTGGGCAACAAATAAAAGTTATACAGGCTTAAATGGGTTATGTTCGCTTCGGTCCTATTCATTTACTCCTATAATTTTGCTTTTCTATATTTTAATTGAAATAAGAATGTTATATCGAGTAAAATGTTTTATAAATTAATTATGCTTGCTTTTTTCAAATATAATTAGAGCATTGATGATAATAAAATTTGTAGTAATGCAATATAATTCAAGCAAGAAAAATAATAATAAAGATCCGTTAGAGTCCGCATATTTAAGGGTCTGATATTAAATATTTTTAATAGGTAAGAGGGTGTGGGGTCAGCTAGAGCTTCTCTTCAAATTTAAAATTTTTTAATAGATAGCTATATGAAAGTTTTATAAATTTTGACCCCTCAAGCAAATATTGCCTGATTATATTGATTATATTTACTTTAAATTCCGACTCCACCACTACAGTCAAGTCTATTGACTACTAGGTTTACTCTAGCAACTTTAGACCCAAAATTGTGTAATGTGTGGATGAGAAAAATTTTTTAAATTACATGTGTGAATAAAAATTAAAGAAAAATATGTGTTAATTATAAACGAAAATAAAAATAGAACAAAGTTGATAAAGATGTACTTAAAAAAAGTTGGACGAATTTAATAGGACAGTATGTAAAGGCAATCATCCTCTAACTCCATTATTGCAAACAGATGTTTCAAAACGAACAGGTATATTGTTTTAATTTGGAAATTTTAAATACTTAATTGTTATTGTATAATTATAATTCAACTTGCGGGGATAGCTCAGTTGGGAGAGCGTCAGACTGAAGATCTGAAGGTCGCGTGTTCGATCCACGCTCACCGCATTTTTTGTAACATCGCATGTGACTGCTTTACGTCTACTGCATTTTTTTAATACTCACAGAAGACTTTCAAAACTTGATATAAATTCTTTAATACTACTATTACTCTACTCTACCTATTTGTTTAAAGTTATCATTAGAGCTATATATCAGGAGCAAAAAAAAATTCAGTTCTGATCTAAATTTAATTCCAGAAATTAAATCTAAGTTTAATTTGCCAAATTGCTGCATTTAAATAATTAACAAGTCAACATAAAAATAGTTCAAATACCAGACTCACCTATCGCTAATCATAACCAAAATGAGGTTCAAAATGGGTAAAATATGGTGTTTAATAACCATTTTGACAATCATATATACACTTTCAAACTGTGTTCATGCAAAAGGAACTCAAATCAAGCCTCTAATTATCAATTTGGGAGACTCCAATTCAGATACAGGAGGGGTTTTATCCGGTGTTGGACTTCCCATTGGCCTTCCTCATGGCATCACTTTCTTCCATAGGGGCACAGGCAGGCTAGGTGATGGTCGTCTAATTATCGACTTTTTCTGTAAGTAAACACATTATTCCATTTTTGTCTGTCTCTTTAAGTTTAGTACATTCTGTTTTTGTGCGTCTTATTTTCTCATCCACTCATTTCTTTTTTGGCAGGCGAGCACCTAAAGTTGGGCTACTTAAGTCCGTATTTGGACTCATTGTATCCGAATTTTACCAGTGGAGTTAACTTTGCAGTCTCGGGTGCAACTCTGCTGCCAAAGTTTGTTCCTTTTGCATTAAGTGTTCAAACCCGCCAGTATATTCGATTCAGAAACCGCTCTCTTGAGCTTGAATCAATTGGGAATGCTCAGAATTTGATCACTGAAGACGGGTTCCTTAGTGCAGTTTATATGATTGATATTGGACAAAATGATCTTCTGTTATCTCTTTATGCATCAAACTTGACCTATGCACCAGTTGCTGCAAAAATCCCTTCCTTTATTGAAGAAATTAAAGTAGCTGTGCAGGTAAATCACTTAGAGGGTGTATGGCAATTGGTTGTTGGTTGTTGGTTGTTGGCTTTTTTAGTTGGTTTGACAAACTGAAAATATTGGCTGTTTTTATTGGCTTTTAAACTAACTGAAAAAGCCAGCTGTTTATAGAGATGTTGGTAAATTTAGGAATTCATTGTTGGCTATTTATTAGAGAAGAAGTAAGTCAATAATCCAAAAGACAACAACAAAAAAATATTGGAGTAGCTTTTTTATTTTGGCTTAAAAGCCAACTTTTCAAGTGGCTTAAAAGCCATTTGCCAAACAGTTTTTTGACTGTTTAGCCAACTAACAAGTCAAAAAGTAAAATCCAACCAAAAAGCTAAACTAAAAGCCATGAACCAAACACCCCGTTATAACAACTTCTGCTCTTACTTGTAAGATAACTATCAAGGAACAAACTCAACCAAAAGCTTTCGCCGATGGTTGAGGCCCTAAGATATATTATATGCTCTAACACACCCCCTCAGATAAGAACTTTTTAGGCTAAAAGTGTAAATGCAGCACGGATTCATGTTTGTTCTAAGGCTGAGTGTTGAAATATGCAGACACTGTATCAATATGGTGCGAGGAAGTTCTGGATCCACAATACAGGGCCTTTAGGGTGCCAACCCAAAGAGCTTGCCCTGCATCCACACAATAGCAGTGACCTTGATCGAGTTGGATGCCTTCGTGTGCATAATCGAGTAGCAAAGACCTTCAATAAGGGGCTTCGTGTGCTTTCGGAAGATCTAAGATTGGTGTACAAGGATGCTCTTATAGTGTATGTGGATGTATATTCTATCAAGTACCGCCTGTCTGCCAAGCCTGAAAATTATGGTAATAACCTTACAAAGTTTCCTTGTTTATCATATACTATATCGTTGGAATAATAATCCACATGTAATCTCACATTTAAAAATTAAAGCAAGGTTAACTAATATATAACATTGTTGGGTTATCTTTTAAGTGGGGCTCTTTATTATATTAAAAGATAAAAAATTTTCCACTTTAAGAAAAGAATTCAAGATAAAATATATTGTAACATTACATCCCTTCAAATATAAAAAAGATTTACAAATAAATCACTTGCTTGGAAACAAACCTAAATAACATCATTTAATATTTGAGGCCGCTTTTTCGAGGGCCCTAGGCAGTCTACCCGGAGTACCCTTAGAACCGACCATGATTACAAAAGTAAAGTTGCATATACGACCCTCAATCTGACCTAGTCGTTGTTGTATACTTGTAATATGGGAAGTAAAACTGTGTGCATTGTGGTAGGTTTCAAGAACCCGTTTGCAGCTTGTTGTGGGCGAGGGGCTCCATATTTTTATGACAGAAATGCGACATGTGGGCAGCCAGGATCAAGCATTTGCAGCAATGTATCAGAGTCAATAGTTTGGGATGGAGTTCATTACACTGATGCTGCTAACCGTGTTGTAGCAACAAACATACTTTCTGGACATTACTCTACTCCAAAACTTAAGCTTGAACAGTTATGGGATGATTTCTTGACTGTAAATTAGACTAAATAACTAGAAGTTGCACTGAGCAGTAAAAGTAAAGTATTTTCTTTGATGAATGGAATAATAAATTTATTGCACATGCTTCCCTGGTATGGTTTTATTAATCCATCCATGATCCATCTCTTTAGTTTTACAACGGTGTGTATTTTTTTTTAATTACGTTAAGGGATCAAAAGACTAGTTGAAAATCAAACTTAGGGTATTTGTTCGATTAAGTAGTACTTGATGTAATTGAGCGAAGACTTGATTCTCTTTGTTAGTTGTTAATTTTTGATAATAATTCAAAGAAAACTAGTGATAAATGAGATAAAGAGAAATAACGACTTTATAAATGAGAGCAGGAGAATGAGCGCAAAAACTAATGCTACATATATGAAGTAGCAAATTTTAATTAAGGGACAACGTTAAAAAATTTTCATGATTTTGGTTCAAATTAGTGTTGATATGTTTGTTGGTATTGATGTGAACGATATATTCTGATTTAGTTCAGGTCTACAAAAATTTATTTTTGAGCACCACTTCAAATAGTCCATCCTAATTTTGAATTAGATTATTTATTTATTTATCAATTCTTTCTTATTTTTGCTATCTAAAACTTAAGATGTACTCATCGACCGCAGTTGAAAAGAGAGTCCAAATTATATAATCATGATGCCAAAAGATTATAAAATTTAATTTTAATTAATCAAATTGATTATCAAGTCCAGTCAATGCACATATTCAAATACAAGCGCAGTTCACAACATTAAATAAAAGATGTTCCTTGGAGTTACTAAGCATACATGATGTAGCTGTTTAAATTAACTACTATTTCATTGTTGTATTCATTGACCCATAGCAATAGAATAGACTTTCAAAGTGAATCCTGTAACATGTATTCTTAATCTATACTTCCTCGATCTAAATTTGCTACTAAAAGTGTCATCTTTTCTTCGCAAATCACAATACTTCATTTTTAATAGAAAACTTAGAAGGAAAAACGTGTATTTTTACAAACTATGTTACTTGAACTTGGGTACTAATGTCGAATACTGACACGTGTTCAACAATTTAAGTGTCAGATACGTCTAAATATTTAATTTTATGCCTAAAATGTTGTGTCTAAGAGTACAATCCGACCAATGTCCAGCATCAAGGATCGGACACGGGTACGTGAAGCAAAATAAATATTACTACCAGGGCCGTTCCGACTATAGGCAAGGTAGGCATTTGCCTAAGGCCTAGAGTTAGAAAGGGCCCTAAAATTAGAAAACTAGACATTTAAAAATTTCCAATTTATGAGTACTTCTTTTATCATTTTAAAATTATGACACGTTTACATTTGTAATGCTAATTATAATATAAAGTTATTACCAAGAAGAGAATCCAATCATATATAGTCATACAAGTGGATTAATTTTGAATATCAAAATATATCAACTTGGCTAATTACAACATTTTAAAGTTTGACAGAAAATAGTGTAGGAAGTACATAAAAAGGGCAGGATTATGATGTTTATAGCACACAATTGGGATATACTAAGATGAGTGCAAAAATGAATTGGATGAGCTTTTTAGTAATCTTTTTAACACTCTCAAATAGACTAAATTATGTAAAAGGAAGTGATAGAAGGCCTCTTATTATCAATATAGGAGATGCTAATTCTGATACGGGAGGTGTTCTAGCTGGGGCAGGACTTCCTATTGGCCTGCCTCATGGTATTACCTTCTTCCGTGAGGGTACCGGAAGATTAGGCGATGGTCGTCTAATCATCGACTTTTACTGTAAGTAACATGCATATAGTATTCATTTATATCATAACGGACTTTTTTTATGTGAAATTTGGAGAATGTGCTTATACGTATATTTTTTCTTTATATGTCATTGGCAGGTGAACACCTTAACTTGAGTTACTTAAGCCCATACTTCGATTCATTGGCACCAAATTTTACCAGTGGAGTCAACTTTGCGGTCTCAGGTGCAACGCTTTTGCCCAAGTATGTTCCTTTTACATTGAGCGTCCAAGTCCGTCAGTTCATTCGCTTCAAAAATCGGTCACTTGAGCTACTCTCACTTGGTAAAACTCGCCTCCTTAGTCATGAATACTTCTTCCTTGGAACTAATTTTTTTTGGTAGGTTTGGCTGTCTTTGTACAAACTTCAATTGTCGTTGTTGGAACATAGATAAAGACATTTGTCAGAAAACTAACTTAATTAAAAGTTTAAGTTGATAAGTTGAAATTAAAAGCTCAAGATATGTACTCTATCACGCCTCCTCATAGAAGAAGGGTGGATACAATACTTACCTTCATGCCAAACGCTAAATATTCAAGAGGGGTAAATGAGATCTAGCTATACTCGCAATCTTTTATCATGTTGGCCTCTAATGTCATGTAAAAAGACCAATTCAAACAAAAATTTAAATTAATAGTTGAAGCCTTAAGAATGATATTTTATATACTTAAATCAATTTGCAGAACTTATGAGAAATTGAAGCCTTATTGTTGAATGTATGCTTATACTTCATAGTTCATCTATTCTATTATACATTTTTTTGCCTTTGTCATGTCTTATTAACTTTTAGACTCATCTTCTAAAAGGTTATAATGGTCTTTTTCCTTGCTAAATCCTTGTGTAGTGGTTAAAATGACAGATCCCTTGGCCGTGTAGGAACAAAGAATTTGATTCACGAAGAAGGGTTCCGTAACGCACTATATATGATTGACGTTGGACAAAACGATATTCTACTGGACGGTTATGCATCAAACTTAACCTATGATCCAATGGCCAAAAAAATCCCATCATATATTGAAGAAATAAAAACAGCTGTTGAGGTATAAACTAAGTTCTTACTTGCTACATTCAATTTTATTTTCAAAGACAAGTATTTTTTGAATGGTTTATTCCATATCGATGAATTAAAAATGATGCACATACTACACCATCTTTAATTTATTGACGCGGTATAAACCATCCTAATATGCACGCTATCTTTAATTCATCAATGTGGGATAATTACTAAGACAAACAATAAATTCAGACAGTATACCAATATGGAGCAAGAAATTTTTGGATCCAAAATACAGGACCTTTAGGGTGCCAACCAAAAGAAATGGCTCTACATCCCCACAATAGCAGTGATCTTGATGAAGTTGGATGCCTTGCTGTACTTAACGAAGCCGCGAAGACCTTCAATGAAGGTCTTCGCGTGCTTTGTGAAGATCTGAGATTGGTATTCAAAGATGCTATTATTGTCTATGTTGATATATATTCTGTCAAGTACAGTCTTTCTGCTAATCCTGAAAAATATGGTAATAACTACTAATCTTTACAACTTTTTTTTCTATGGCTCTCTTAGATTGAGTGTAATTATTTAAGGGAGTAAAAAAAGTCAAATTATGAAACAAAGGTAAGTATAGATGCAAATAAAGTTATTGAAATAATTATAAAAGAGATAGAATGAAAGTAAACTAAAATTAATGAATAAAAAAGGCGGATGATATTCCTGATTTAGAGAAAAGTTTTCCACCACCCTCTGTAAATTTATACCTCAAAATGGGAGAATTAATTATTATTTTATCAAATTTTTATTACTTTCTAATTAATTTTTCTACCTCTCTAACAATCAAATTCCTTTAATCTTCTCTTTAACTAACTTTAATTGCCTATTTTGACTTTTATTTACTCTTTTAAATATTTACACTCAATCCAGCCTATATCTAACATGTATGTCATTACTTGATCTTTTGACTTCGAATTTTGAAAGTTATAAATGGGATGTAAACTTGTTAAATGGTCAGGTTGGATGGATTTTGGTTGGATCACTCGTTTTCGATTTATGCTGGTTCACACATTGTTGTATGAGGCGGTGTTTGCACTACCTCACACATTGATTAAATAACTCAACTAATATAAATTATATACGAAATATGTGCTTTTTATTTGGAGGTTGTCTCATTGAAGGGCATATCTCTCATAAAAGTAGCTGATGCTTGACTATCGTTTGGTTTTTTTAATAGTACAATTTTAGTTTTCACATTATCCAATGTGTTATTATAGCATTAAATATCTTTAAATGTGAACTAATAAAAAAATATAGAATAATTTGATAAAATATAATTATGATAAATCAATTTAACAAAATCTTATTTGATTGTATTTTTTCTTAACCGTTATATAGAATTTACTATTCAAATGTAGCTACTAATAAATAATAGAGGATAATGCATTTTTTTACCACTATTTTTTTAAAAGTAGAGATAAAATGCATTTTTTGTTTTATAAAAAGTAGAGATAAAATACATTTTTGTTTTATAAATGAATTCTTATAAAAATGTCCGAGCATATCATTTTTAGGATGGTATTGACTAGAAAAATAGAGGTTGTCGACCAAATATTTTACAAAATTCGGAAAAAGAGTTAAGGCGATCAAATCGGGTTACAGTCAGTCTTGACCCATTTTGATCGCTTTTGGATCGTATCAACTTTGTGTAACGGGTCAAAATTGCACCAATTACAGTGGTATTTTGTTTTGCATTAATTTGGGATGAGATCAAAATAAATAGGTGTAATGGGGTGTCTTGTTACAGGATTCAAGAACCCATTTGTAGCTTGCTGCGGTCGTACACCTCCATTCAATTACGATAGAAATGCAACATGTGGGCAGCCAGGCTCAACCATATGTAGCAATGTGTCACAGTCCATAGTTTGGGATGGTGTTCATTACACTGAAGCTGCTAATCGTATTATAGCAACTGAAATACTGTCAGGACTTTATTCTACTCCGCCAATGAAGCTTGAGCAGTTCTGGGACTGATTATTTCAGTCTACTAAGGCTAGCCATTCACTTGATTGCTACTGCAATAAGCTCAACTGTGCAGCAAACTTTATGTATCGTACATGATCTGAAGCTTATGTCCTTAGTGCATGAGCTAATTGGACTTTGTATTTTTGTGTATTCAAGTGTTCTGATTTTTTAAACTCAAAACACTTTTAAAAGTAGAGTATATAAGGCCTCAACCATCAGCTTAAACTTTTAGTTGAGTTGAATGTGAGAGAAATTATCCCAACAGCGTTTCATCTAAACACTAAACACTACTCTCATCATCATGATCATGATTATCACTTATCTTCATATCTAATGTATATCACTTATAGAAACTATGATAGGGTCTAAGAAGAGATGGAAAAAGGCAAATCATACCATAAAAAGAATATGGTCAAAAAGTTCATCAGCTTGAGAAAGACCTAAAAAGGAAAGTAAAGCAAGACAACACACAAGACAAAAAAAAAAAAACACGACAAGGCAATACAAAATAAAAAATTTAGGCTAATAACGTGATCAAAGAAATATAAAAGCTATTATTAGGTGAGGTTTTGAGCATGTTCAACATGTTCAACCGCATAGGACCTCGATATTGAATTACGTAATATATGTTAAGTGTTTAAAAATACAAAGTTGTTAAAAAAAAGCATTAGTTTTAAAATTACACAGGACCTTCAAAGAATTTTTCAAATTTTGCTCCGCCCCTAGCAATTATAAATACCAAAACAATAAAAATGAATCAAGTAGAAGATGCATATGCATATAACGATGAGATAAGTACACATTCAACATTAGTCTCATGATAATTAAAAAGTTATATTTAAAAATATTTGTAATGTGTTAAGGAATCAACTTAACCAAAAGTTTAAGCAGAGAATTGTATTTTATGATATGATATATATTCTATACTTCGCGCTATTTTACTTAATATGAGGGGTAAATGAAATTTAAATTTGACAACTTCCATCATGTTGGAGTTTGACCAATGAATAATTCATGTAATGACAATTAGTCACTTTACAACAATGTATAAGGACACCCTTACTACTCAACATATTAAAAGATATGGCCCTTAATTAGGGAATGTAACATTTAAGGAACATTTGACAACACCTCCTTTAGATGGTCAATGATTAAGGATGTACATTAGGAGCATCATTAACCCTAAAGTAACATAATTTTGTGGTAATGGGAGAATTATAGAGGAAGGAGAAGATATATGGACCATAAAAGATTGAAAAGATGAAGAAATTGGGATGAGCGTAGAAACAGAGAATATACTCAATAACCTTCTCTTTTTCTTTTAATGATGATGATAAATGATGCCCTTAGTCTCAAAGTAATGCCACCAGACAAAATTATTGCATGCCAACAACCAATGGATGAAATTAAAATGGAAAAAGGTTAACTCAAGGAACTAATGACAACCATGTAAAAAAATCAATTGAGTTCATTAAGGTAACAAATAAAACAATATTAACGCCCGTTTAGTTGATGGTAATGAAGTAATGAGAATGAAATGTTGTAATGGCAATAGTAATGAAGGAATGGATATGAGAATTGGTAATGAAGATTCTTTTGTTTGGTGTGCATGACTAAAGAATGGTAATGGAAGATAATATTCCATTGATTGCATTTGGTTGTTAGTAATAAAAAATGGTAATGACTCTTAGTTTCATTATTGTATATTTGTATCTAAAAGCATTATTGTATCTAAATTATTCTATCTAATGATTCTTTTTTTAATAATAATATTTTTTTGGATAATTACATACATTACCTTTTTTTCTTCATTATTTTTTTTCTTCAGCTCGAAACAACATTACCTTATTTTATTACAACAGTAATACTTCATTACCATTACAGCCTAATACAAGGTTGTTTGATGGTAATAAAAATGGCCATTTTTGGTAATTTCATTACCTTATTTTATTACCATTCATTACCATTGAAGGTATCCAAACAACCAAATTTTTTATTACTTAATTTTATTACCATTACCACCCTCTAATACCATGTACCAAACAGGCCGTAAAGTTAATAGTAATGTACCAGATTAGATTTAGTTAGAGCAAGTGGTTACAACATCACATACGCTGCGAGAAGTCTCACATCCGTATTGCAAATTCATTTGTATGTATGGAGCACAAATTATCCATATAGACCATAATTTACCACACGTAAAGGATTTCTATAATTAGAGATGTTTTTTCGAGTTATTGGATTGATTTCTAACAGATCTCATTTAATTTAGTTGGATTTCAGATTGATTATTTGTTGGATAGATTGCGCAACGGCCCATGCTCGGGTTGAATCAATTAATTTCAGGTCAATTGAAGATCAATTATTCAAGTTATGGGTTTGCACCGATTCAGTACTGGTTGAAGTTCGAGTCTAGTGTTAATTAGGCTTGGGTTATCGTCCTTTAATAATTGGTCGATAATGTCCTCCTTGACTAATCAAATAAAACATAAGATGAAACATGAAATATGATTTCAACCATAGATAAGATTTTAATTTAATCTTTCTTGTTATCGAACCGTTATCTACATCTACATTGTGCAATTAGGGAAAATTTAAAAGCCTACCAAGGTTTGACTTATTTTCGGTTTAATATATGTTCAAATTTAGAATTGTTGAGTTAATAATCAGTTTGGGTTTATAATATTTTGATTGAAAAATTATTTTGGGTTTAGCAAAGTAAAGTTAATAATCGGTTCGGGTTTACAACAACTCGACTAAAAATTAGTTTTGATTAAGTCAATTTTAGTTGATTCATGTTTGATTTTGCGCATATTTATGTAGGATATGATTCTATTCGACCACTATTAGGTTCGGATTATCTCAATTAGCAATGAAATATCTATATAAGAATCGCTTGCAGTACAGGTCTGAATTTACTATTAGTAACAATCTCAAAATAATAGTTTTATATTGAAATAGTACTTACTTTCTCCGTAATATTTAATTTGACTCATTTTCCATTTTAATCCATCTTAATGAATGTACTTCATTTTTATTTTTGACTTTTATTCTCTATATTGTCTATCATCTTTCTAATTTCCAACTAATACAAAATTTATAGTAATGCCAAAACCTTGCGTTATTTTCCTATAAGAAAGTTTATCTATTACTATTCCCATCTAGTCATAAACATACAATACTATATATGACCCACACCAAGCCAAGCTAGCTAATCTATAGTATTAAAATCATGTACTCAATAATAATATTCAATATTGAATAATGAATAAATAATTAACGTTTAGTTTAGGATAGTTGTCTTCAAGTTTTGGTATATATGATAAAAATAACCTCACAATGAGTCAAATTATAGATTTAATTTATTCTCAATGTAACACCCCTAAATTATTAACCCTTTAAACGAAATCAAATCGTATAAGTTAAAGGTTAATTTTAAAGAAAAGATGAGTAAAAATTTCGGCAACATCTCTACTGAAATTGAGAACGTAACATAGATCGATAAGTAGAGTTATTCAACTAAACTAAACAAAGGCATCAAAGTCCTCCAGAATATGTCGCGACGAAATGAATCATCGTCAGCTAATGAATTTATCAATTCCAACACGGATCGTAGTTCTAGTGTTAACGCTTCGGTTTAACAGCTATAAAGGAAGTATTCCTACGACCATACATCAAAAATTCATGCAGCGGAACTACGAATCATACAAGGAGTTACATGGCTCCTTACAAAGAAATTATACATCCAAAAACTTTACAAGCAATATAAGAGCTACAAAACATCAGACTACTTCTATAACAAGTGCTATAATCGTACTCCACTCTTTCCCCAATGTAATGCAAAAAAAGCTCCTAAATCTGTTATGCCAGACTATGATCCTTCTGCTGCTCAACATAATGACCATAGTCAAAAGTATCATAGCAGGAACATCATAGAGAATCATAAACAAACAACAAGGAACAAACACATACACGTCAGTAATCATGAACTTATACTAATTAGAATCATAGAACAAGGGGATAGGCGACGACATAGCACAGCAGTAACATATCTACTCATTTGTCTAAATACTTCTATTTACTCATGATTTCTCTTCCAAACTACTAATTCCTCAAAGTATATTCAAAAGTAGTGGATCTTTTCTCTATTCATGGCATAGTGACACGGCCAAGGGCGTTATCAGCCACCCGGCGCCCATGACAAAGTATGAGCTCATACCCTCTCCATCAGACCCTCTCGGGTCCTACCTTCAGGAAAACCTAACACACTGGGGGTACTAATCTAGTGAAGAGGCCACCATATTGGGGGTTGCAAGGCCCGCATGATAACACCTAGGACAAGGGGCGGTATCGGCCACTCGGCGCCCAATGACAAAAGTATGCTCATACCCCCGTACGGTAATCCCCTCGAATCTCACCTAGGGAACTACTAAATCAGTTGGACATAAATCCAGTTGAGTCACGCCAACTAATCAAAATCAAGGCTCAATAACTAGAAAATCACTTCGATACCACACACAACCATAATGCGTTCTCTACTATTTAGGAATTTATTCTCATAGTCTCCTAATGTTTTCATTCTACTTGCCTATGCCACTATTATGACTATTCGATAGCATAATTTACAATCTGGCGCTCTATAATTCTAGTACAATGCATATAATTACGAAATATTGATAATACTTTGAATCAATGAAATTGATAGTTAACTACTGTGTGCACGTACCTGTAAGCGTCACTGCACGACCAAAAGTTACAAAAGTCACCCAATTAAGGTTCTACTTTCCTCTTATGAATTGAAAACCTATACAACTTAGGAATAGAACTAATAAGTTCCGTTGACTACTTTGTCATACCAACTAAATGCCCAAGTAACCACTATCATCCGTTCGAGATAAGTTTCCAATTGCTCTAGCGAACACACACATCTCAGTCACACCAATCATAATCATTGACTCAACAACAACATAAGAATAAAAGGACTGTGTGAATCGTTCCTTTACATCGACCAAATTTGAGTTATATTGGTTCACGTTACCTTAAAAAAATAACAAATCACACTTGAATCTTACGATGTTAATATTGTGCTAATATGACGGCAATGACAAATCTTAAAGTTACCACATCACAATATCATTTATTATATTCTCTGAAGTTAGAAAAACTACAATCAAACATCACAACAAGTAACTTTAGCAACTATCAACAATAAGTTAGATGCTATGCTCATGACTTATTAAAATTATGTATTTATAACTTCAATAACAACCTAATAAGATATTAGTAATTCTCAACAATTAAATCACTAACAATTAACAATTATTACTCCCAAATAACAACTAAAACCACTTCTATAGTCTACTATGATCACAACCATTACCAACTAAATCTATCACAATCATAGCTAACACAACTAGGCTTTAAAACAATTTGAGAAATTATCCTATCAATCATATCACAACTAACATATAACATAAGAGCACACACCATCAAAATTTCATCCTTAAATTAAACCCTAATTAATTTATTGTTCAAAGATAACATCTTTAATTATTAATCACAAAAAGACTTAATAAAATTAATACATAATCAACCCAAAACTCATAAACTTGGTAAATTCTACTTAGAACAAGAAATTAATTAAATGGGAAAGTAAAGCATGGCTCACAAGGGTGCAACTAGCAGATGGACAAGGAGGTAGGTGGTTTCTGTGTTGGTGGTGACTCACTGTGCGTAATGGGGGAGAAGGAGTCGCGTGGCCTGTCCCCTGCTAGCGGCACAGCAGCCGAGCTGTTGGTGTTGGGAGGATCTGTAGATTGCTGCTGCCGTGGGGAAAGAGACGCAGCCTTGTTCTTGTTGTTGGCTGCTGTGAGGGAGGAGGCTGGTGGTGCTTTTGGGTGGCTCCAGACGTGCGGTTTGAGGGAGTATGGTGTCACAGGGAGAAGAGGAAGAGGGAGAGAGAAGAAGGAGAGGAGGCGTGCGGTTCATTTAGGTTAAGAAAGGGTTTGGTCTCATTTAAAATCCCTAACTCATTTTGTTATTTTATTTATTTATTTTCTAGATTAACTTTCTTACAAAACCCAACTAAAAAAAATCATATTTGTTTGTTAATATATTTTTAATACGATTATAATTATATAATTCGAATCTCTTTATTTTAAAAATCGCAATTTATTTTTAATATAAATGTATTAATATTTATATTCCTATATGAAAGAAATTTATTAAAACTAATCAAAAAAAGAATAATCTAATATAATTATAAAATTTTCAAATATTATTAAAATATTAAACAATAACGTCAAATTATCAAGATTTGGGTTTGTTGATAGAACTTAACGAATTAAAAAAATAACAAGATGATCTTATATTTATTTTGTGTTTAATACTCCTTCCTATTCACCACAAGTGTTCCATTTGTTTTATACACTCTATCCAATGCAGTTATTTAATTCTTAATTTCTCTAATTGTGCATAATTAAAATTTATGAAAAATTGATATGAATAATCCTTGCATTGAGACGAATCAAACAAGATCCCACATAACTATGTTTTAACTTATAAATTAATAATCAAATAAAAATTAAGAGCAAGAGATGAATAATGTTCAAAAAGCAAATGGAACACTTGTGGTAAATAGAAGGAAGTATAAGGTAGGGGCTAAGCTACACCGGGGGCCTGGGGAGGCCCGACCCCCCTTGCCGAAAATGTAATCCTTTGTATTTTTTAGCTTTGGCCTATTTACTAATTTATAATATATAGCTCAATGGAATGAGTGAGTAACATATTTATAACATAAGGTCAAGAGATCAAATCCTAATTTAATTAATGTTTTAATAAAATAATAAATTTATATTATAATATCATTACTTTTTAGTGTGTGTTTATGTTTTTGCTATCTTAACCTTAATACTATCTTTGTTCCAAATTACTTGCAACATTAGGTTTATTACATTATTCATCCAAAACCCTTAATTTACGATTAGTTTTAAGACTATAAGTTAAAATATAGTCAAGTGAGATCTTGTTTGATTCGTCTCAATGCAAAAATTATTAATATTTAATTTTTATATTTTTTATTATATATAGTTTGAGATATTAAGGATTTAATTAGTGTATTGAATTGCATGTAAAAACAAATATCGCAAGTAATTTGGAACGGATGAAGTAGTACTTTTTTGGAGACTTACTACAGGCATAATTGAGTCAAAAAACATTTGAGTTTTCAAAAGTGATAATTATGGGAAAACTTCATCTTTATTTGTTTAATATAATTTTTACTATGCTTCAAATTCATTTTAGTCTTTATGATATTAAAATGTTCATAATGTAACTGCTTTTTATATAGTAAATAAGTTGCTCGTATATCAACTATATAATATAACCCTTCTAATTCCAAATCATGACTTCGCCCCTGGTATGAGGAATGAATAAAAACACAAACTTACAAATAATCTCAAGTGTATTTAATCACACCAACTATTTCAATGAACAACTATTTGTCCAATAGACTACATGATATAAAAGAGAACACATCCTAGAAATTCCAAAAAAAAAAAAAAAAAAACCGAAAAAATCACTTTCATTTGAAAAAAAATTAAGCTTATAATACGAGGATTAGCATTTAATTTGCATTGATAATTCAGGATTATCATTTTGGTTACTTTCCATTTTAGTAGTTTATTGTATGAATAAGTATATCTTTGTTGGTTCTTGTCAAAAAAAAAAAAAAAAAAAGTATCTTTGTTGGTTGGGAAGCATGATTAGTAGTTGGTACGTGAAGAAACTTTAATTTATGAGTTTAATTAATATTTTTGATCAGAATTTCCTGTCTTTACAATACAAATTCCAATACAAAGTTGGTGTATCTTTGAACCTTTAGAAAAGAAGATGATAAAAGACAATGGAGGAAAGGTAAAAAGTTCCAGATTCTACTGGAAGATGCTGAGATTTTGGTTATGACAGCCAAGTTTTTTTAGAAATTCAACTACATTACTTGGAGTTTCTTGTTCTCTATTGGATCTTGTTAATATACTAAGCCAACTTTTTTAGCCCTCTTTTTCTTTCTTTTTCTTGTAGTTGGACTTTTGTTTTTAGCAAGATATGATATACTTCATCTGTCACATGAAATTAATACAATGAAAAAAGATACGAAAATAAAAAAAATGATAGTGACATTACTAAAAGCGAAAATATTAAAATGTAAAAAAGAGACAACCTAAAATAAAAATATTGAATAACTCTAGTAGATGGAAAGAGTATACGATATCAAAGCAAAACTATAAGAAAAAAACCCCAACAGGCTCGGTTTTAAGTTTTAATTATAACACATCATCATCATATCCGATTTATTCCGTTGGAAAAATAATGCACATGTGATCCTACATTGAAGAACTAGGGAGTTGGTTGACTAATATATATACTCCCTTAGTTTCATTTCAAATGTTTCATTTGCTTTTTATACTTTGTCAATGCACTAATTTAATACTTAATAGCGATAATTGTGTATAATTAAAAATTATAAAAACTAGATATTAATAGACCTTATGTTGAGATGAATCAAATAAGATTCTATTTGACTATGTTTTAATGCATGAATCTAGAATAAAACACAAATCATTCCATCAAACGGAGGGAATATATGTGTTTGATGGAGCTACTTCTCAATGCCTGTTCTTAGCCTATTCCGGATAGCCAACCGTTTTTAGTGATTTACTTGTAAACTCTTTTATATTTAAAGTAATTTTAGAATATAATATTATAATATATTTTATTTTAAATTAATTTTTTAAGTGAAATATTTTATCTATTAATATAATAAAGAGGCGCATTTTAAAAGACATGGTAAGTATAGTTTACTCATATGTATGCTTGAACTAGTTGACTAAATAAAGCTCCTAGTGATAAATCATATAAGTATAGTTTACTCGGATGATAACGAAGTAGGGGAAATACAAGTATTATATGAACCGACCTTTACATGAAAGCTAGTAACTAATTATAGGACTGACGTTTTCATTTACTCCTATTGGCTATTGGTACCAAAATGATCTGATTCTTTAAATATTCTTTTTTACACCAATAAGAATTAGGCAACGTCATTCATATAAATCATATTCCATTCTAATTTTTACATCTACTTGCTTTGTCAAGGCGGTTCAAATTAATTATATACGTTTTTAGTCCAATTAAGTTTACTATTAAAAGCTATTTGTTTTTTTATAAGATATCACTTTAATATTAGTTTTAGTGTTAAATTTAAAGAGACAGACAAATATATAATTTATACGAGTAAATAACGTAAGTGTTTAAAAAAGTACAAAAGAAAGGCAAAAACTTTGCACTCTAATCTTGCGCTTGACTTAGCACAAGATCACTCGATCGAGCGGACTATTTAGCATAGTGCAACATGAAAGTGGTGTGCCATGCACGCTAATAATTTGCAAGTTTTTTGGCCAGGCCCATGTTAAGAAAAAATATAGACAAAATATAGATTTTGTAAGATACATAATAAAATCAATAGTCAATAAAAATCATAATACACTATTTTTATCAAGAAATATGAGTGTTTGGCAAAATAGCTTATTGGACAATTTTAGTTTATTTTGATAAAAAAGGGTTGAAACAACTTATTTTTATGAGTAAGTCGTTTTTGAACAAGCTACTTATAGCAACGGATTCAAAATTAACTGGTCAAATCAATTATAAAATCAATTAGACAAAATAACTATTATAACTAACTATCAACCATTTACTAAACACCCTATTATCTTATCACACATGCATATTCCAAATTGTAGATATTATTTCCAATAATACAACAATCTTACAAGGTGAAATTATTTGGCTCATTTCTCTTGTTTTACTCCAGAATCCTAATAATAACACAAGAAACAAATGTGGACAAGCTTCTGGCAAACAAGCTGAGACAAAACCTGCTGTACAGAATACTATGTGTTGATTCTAGTAAGATGAGTTATAATTGACCAATTTGTCAGTAGTTAAATTAATTAAATACCACCAACATACTAAGCATAAAATTGAATTGGGGAAAATATGATTTGAACCCTAATTTTTGATACAATCTAAATGTGCAAATGAAACCAAAAAAACACTGACACAAATAATTAGGGTGGCTTATCTAAATTAATCTTTTGGTTTTTTAGCTGGTCAAATAACTATAAAAAGATTTAATAAATGACTTTTAAATGAGTAATATCTAATTTTTAAACTAAAATCAAGAGGTTAGTTTTTGTAGCTTGTTTCATTGGCTTTTGGATTTAGCCAATTTTTTCTTAATAAATAATAAACAACTAACAAATAATTTTTAGCAAATAGCATAAACAATTAGTTTATCAACCAACACTTCCTGTTGGTCAAACCAGTCAATACCTCCAATTAAAAATTAATTGCAAAACAAGCAGCCCATAATATATTCATCGAGTCAACTCAAGTGTAAGTTGATAATTAAACCATCAAAATATGCTATATACTCAATATGCCCCTTTATATGAAAGACATTTGAAATAAAAGTGTAGATTCAACGCAAACTCTCCTCCTCATCATCATCATCCAACCTAGTATATCCCGCATATAGAAAAAAACTATGGACATGGTCTAGGGAGGGAAGGACGGCGGCAACTCATACCCATAGAGGAAAGTGTAGCCAAAGGAGTCTCCCGGCTCGAGAAAGATACGAGACGTAGGTACAATCGTACAAGGGAAAAAAAGACCTATAAAAGAAAAAAGTAGACCCACCTACAAAATAAAAGGGGACCAAAAAACTAATAAAAACTAATAAACTAATAAAGAAACGAGAGGAGCAAGATGGCAAGAACCTACGAGGACATCAGTAATTTAAAACATGGATATGACGCCTCCAACTACCCCTATCCCTAGTCAGGTTCTCGGAGAGGTTTAGCTCCCGCAAGTCAAGTTTTACCTGCTCATTCCAAGTTCTCCTAGGTCTTCCTCGACTCCTCTTACCCTCTACTATAATGTTTTCTACTCTCCTCACAGGGGCGGCGAGAGTCTTTCTCTGCACATGTCCAAACCATCTCAATCTATTTTCACATATTTTTCAAGAAATAGGGGCTACTCCTAATTTTTCTCTAAACTCTTGGTACCTAATTCGATCTATCAATGTCTGCTCACACATCCATCTCAACATACGCATTTCTGTAACTTTCATCTTATGTTCAAAAAACTTCTTAACAGGCCAACATTCGATCCCATATAGCAGAGCAGGCCTGATAGCCGTCCGGTAGAATTTTCCTTTTAACTTGCTTGGAAATTTCTTATCACATAGCGCCGCGGTGGCTGCACGCAAACTCTCCTCATATCTACGCTAAATATTTCACTTGATATGAGGGTTGAATAACAATCAAATTCATGACATTCCATCTGACATAAAATTAATTTAAACAAAAATTTAAGCCAAAAATCAATATATTAGGAAGAAAATTAGTTAAAAAAACTCAAATTTAGAACCAAATAATTATACTTCCTTCGTTCTATAACACTTACTACTAAATGTGAAATGTTGTATAGAAAAATATCACTATCAATAACGCGCAGGAAGTATAAACTATTTCCTTGACAGAAGAACAATACTAATGGTAATATGATATCATTGCCAAATTTTTTGTTTTTAAAAATGTAATCTGTCCTGAAAGTAAACGTCATACATCGAAATTTTATGCAAATCATGTGAGAGAAAAATGGCTCTTTCCAATGCATCAACTCTATGACTGGCTCTTACCTGTTTCTTTAAAATACCTTGCCTAACAAAAATAATTTATTATTTTTGATATTCAATGTATCATTTGTATGAATTATAATTAGGATTTAAAAAAATGAAAGTCAAAATTTCATATTCATAAAGACGAATGCAACTAAAAAATTCATCAGCTCGAAATGAACCCTAGAAAAAAAAAATCTACAACAAGAAAAAATATTTAAAGCTGAACCCGCCAGTCTGCATCTAATACAAATAATGCATGTGTACTGTATAATGTAACAGCATCTTATAACTTACATTTATGGGTACATACCCTTTATTTTAAATCCTTAAACCCAAAAAAAACGAAGTGTATTATTGGCTTTTGACCCGCATTTTGCTTGTTTTATTCATCATCAACCTCATTTTCACCTTTTCAGTTTAGACACTCACCCACCCTTTAACATTTCTTCCTTTTTAAGCTGTATATATTTGGATCTTTCCTTACATTTTCCTGCATAAGCTTCTTCACATAACCTTAACCCATATAAAAGCTTATTGTGGGAGTTTCCGTTTGGTACTCATATTATTAATTACTGACACTGCATTATAATTTCTGAATACAACTACTATTAATGTATACCCTTTCTAAATTTAGTTACTTTTTGTAATATTCCTTCATATTATGAGTTTTAGACCCATTTTTCTTAATCCTTGCTGATTTTATCCATCTGGGTTTCTTACATTTTATCTCATTTAGTTTCTTGCACTTTGAGTGAAAGGAAAGTTTTAGTTGAAATCTTGAAAAGTCATGTAATTTATAGGCATTTGGGTTTTTTTGTGCTTAGTGATCTTGCTCCTGTAAATTTGGAGTGGTAGATCCACTTTCTGAAAAGCTTAAGTGTTAAAAAGTCAAAATTTCTTTGAAAGTTTAGATCTTGAACTATGGAGGAGACATTTATACCATTCCAAGGAATAAAAAATGATCTCAAAGGAAGATTCATGTGTTATAAGCAGGATTGGACTGGTGGGATCAAAGCAGGATTCAGGTATCACACTTATTCGTGCTGGTTTTTACTATTGAAATACCCGTGTCGCATTGAGTTTGCTGCATTAGCTCGCCTTAAAAGCTCGATTTACGTGATGCAGCAAATTTGAAGAAACATACAAATATACTTATCTTGACATAGAGTCATCTTTTTTTCAGGATTTTAGCTCCTACTACATATATTTTCTTTGCATCAGCAATTCCTGTCATTTCCTTTGGGGAACAGCTTGAGAGAGATACAGGTATGAATCAATCCTGATTTTCTGCTAGACCATTAGCAATAGTTTGTAGGAATCTAGGCTCATGTCTGCCTAGGCCATGACTTAGAATATTTAATTGAAAACCCGATTAATACAATTGTGTAACATATATCAACACATAAGAATGAAAATCGAGTTTGCTTAGCACACACCTGATACTACTATCTTGTTAGAAAAATAGCACACATGTGATCCGACATCGATGATTTAAAGAGAGTTAGACTACTTGATCGACTACTTCTCCTATCACCGATTGGTTTTAGGATGGAACCTTATCAGGTTTGTGTGCAGCCAACTCTCGTCTTATGCAGGGTCTTGTTGTGTACAGGCCCGATAACAGAGTTTGGTAGCATCATGACAGCTTAGTATGAAATGTTTAGATGCTTAATAAACTCAATGAACTGCAGATGGAGTTCTAACAGCAGTACAGACATTAGCATCTACTGCACTTTGTGGCATTATACACTCTATTATTGGAGGTCAACCCTTGCTGATCCTAGGAGTTGCTGAACCGACAGTTATAATGTACACATTCATGTTTAATTTTGCCAAAGACCGGCCCGAATTGGGTAGGAATTTGTTCTTAGCTTGGGCAGGATGGTGAGCTATTATTAATCTGAATGTTCTTTATTAAGTAGTAGCAATCCAATTGTTTTGAGTCTGAGAGTTTGTTTTCTGATTATTTTTCCAAATGTTATCAGGGTTTGTGTGTGGACAGCACTGTTACTGTGCTTTATGGCAATCTTAGGGGCTTGCTCCATAATCAATCGGTTCACCCGTTTGGCTGGAGAATTGTTCGGCCTTCTAATAGCCATGCTCTTCATGCAGCAAGCCATTAAGGTAAAAAAAGTTCAATGCACCCTTTTTGTTTTGCTTGTACTCTTTACGGGTGGTTCTGGACATGTGCAAGACGCTCAACCACACAGATTTTGGTCCGAATTGAAGTGTAAATACTAGATACTAATTGTTAAGAGTGTTAGAACACGTCCTGGAAACTTGAATGTGAAATGAATAGTTCTAATAAAATAGACAACAACCCAAATTTACTCTTGCTATGTCAGGGCTTGGAGGGTTTGAGACTATGTTACTCGGACTCTTAATTTTGCGTTACATATTTTTGTTTGATCCTTGATGCTTGGACATTGGTATGACACTTAGACACTTCATTTTAGGCGTAAAATTGAACATTTAAACGTATCCGACACTTGGACATGTATCAGTATCCTACATCAGTACCCGAGTCCAAGTAACATTGGTTTGAGACAAATTATATCTAAAGCTATGAATTGTGAGAGCCATTGCGTGGCACTTTTACTGATGGCTTTGTTTTGGTTGAATGTTATCGATTCGTTTAGGGACTAGTGGATGAGTTCATCACACCTAAGCGAGCAAATCCCAAGTTGACAGAGTATCTGCCTTCATGGAGATTCGCAAATGGAATGTTTGCTTTGGTTCTGTCATTCGGACTTATGCTGACAGCACTACGGAGCAGAAAAGCAAGATCATGGCGCTATGGGTCAGGTAAACCACCTTCACATATACCCTTTTTCCGAATATGAAGCTTAACATCAAATAATGTATCGAACAGAAACATAAAATTTTTATGGCTCTTATGGTGCCGAACAGGTTGGCTCCGAAGCTTGATAGCAGATTATGGAGTTCCTCTCATGGTTCTAGTATGGACGGGTCTTTCTTACATACCTACAAAAACTGTTCCGCATGGAATCCCTAGACGCCTTTTTAGCCCAAACCCATGGTCCCCTGGTGCATACGAGAATTGGACTGTCATCAAGGCAAGTGCTAATTCCAACTTAGATTGATTGTTTGCGTTTGTTGTTTGAAATAAGAGGTGCAAACACCAACACAATAGTGCCTCTTCCTAACAGGATATGCTTGATGTTCCCGTTCTATACATAATCGGAGCTTTTATCCCCGCAACAATGATAGCAGTCCTGTACTATTTCGATCATAGTGTAGCATCTCAACTTGCACAACAGAAAGAGTTTAATTTGAGAAAGCCTCCGTCTTTCCACTATGATCTACTCCTTTTGGGATTTATGGTATTCATTTTGTCCCGATAATTTTGCATTCTTCCGATTTTTGAACTTTTTGAGATACGGATTGGAATTTTTGTTCTCGCTCTCTTGCAGACATTATTCTGTGGTCTTATCGGTATTCCTCCAGCAAACGGAGTCATCCCGCAATCTCCTATGCATACAAAGAGTCTAGCTACCCTAAAACACCAGCTTCTCCGTAACCGCCTTGTGGCCACGGCTAAGAAAAGCATGAAGTTGAACGCGAGTCTAGGACAGTTGTACGGTAATATGCAAGAAGCATATCAGCAAATGCAGACCCCTCTTATCTATCAGCAGCCTTCAGCTTATGTATGCTTAACTATTTATTTACCTAGTATTAGTTAAAACTTAAAAGCTATGTTACGCGGACTCTTCATTTTGCTAAGTACCCGTGTCCGATCCTTGATGCTCGGACATTGGTATGGCATTTAGACATTTCATTTTAGGCGTAAATATTGAATATTTAAACGTATCCGACACTTGGACACGTACTAGTATCCGGAATCATTACCCGAATCCAAGTAACATAGCTTAAAAGTATTTCCATCAACCTTAATGAGAAATGAACTTAAATTTGTTAATCAGGGACTCAAAGAGTTGAAAGATTCAACTATTCAAGCGGCTGCGAGCATGGGGCACATCGATGCCCCAGTGGACGAGAGTGTGTTTGATGTCGAGAAGGAGATAGATGAGCTGCTCCCTGTCGAGGTTAAAGAGCAGCGTGTCAGTAACCTACTTCAATCAGTCATGGTTGGTGGCTGTGTTGCGGCCATGCCTATCCTTAAAATGATCCCAACCTCGGTTCTTTGGGGATACTTCGCGTTCATGGCCATTGAAAGCTTACCGGGCAATCAGTTTTGGGAACGGATTCTGCTTCTCTTCACTGCACCAAGCAGACGATACAAGTAAGCCTTCGTCCCAACAAAATATTTCATTATATATACAAAATTTCGTTCATAAATCATTGCGACTGAATGAAAAATGCAGGGTTCTAGAAGACTACCATGCAACCTTTGTGGAAACAGTACCTTTCAAAACCATTGCGATTTTCACCGTTTTTCAGACACTATATCTGCTGGTGTGCTTCGGAATTACATGGATCCCAATAGCCGGGGTTTTGTTTCCTCTTATGATCATGCTTTTAGTTCCTGTAAGACAATACATTTTACCCAAGTTCTTCAAAGGAGCCCATCTGCAGGATTTAGATGCAGCCGAATTTGAAGAGTCTCCCGCTTTACCCTTCAATCTTGCAACGGTACTATTCGTGTATACTCATATGTCGAGACTACATTCACAATGATCTGACTGATATATATCGATATTGTATGAAATAAAACAGGAAATGGAGCTGGCATCGGGAACTACTCTTGCTGGGGATGCAGAGATATTAGACGAAATGGTGACTAGAAGTCGTGGTGAAATAAGGCGCATATCTAGTCCGAAGATTACGAGCTCAACAGCAACGCCAACACAAGAGATCAAAGGCATTCATAGCCCGCGTCTTGCAGCATACAGTCCTCGTGTGCGCGAACTTAGGGGAGAAATAAATCCCCAGTCTGGTAGGACAGGGCCAAGTCCGAGATCAGTAGAAACTCGAGCCTTGAATCTAGGAAAAAGTCCTGAAGTTCCTAAAAACTAAAGTTGGAACTAGGGTTCAAGCATATTTTTTCTATTTTTGGTCTAAGTTTTAGGGAGTGTTAAAATTAAGATATGCTTGCAGCAATTAGTGCTGTTTAAATATGATTGTATTAATCAAAATGTATAATCTTCTATGTTATTCCTTCATAAAGCTTGTGACCCTGCCTGTTCTTGATTATACCAGCAAATACTGGGAATACATAATATATTGTTCTTTGACTTGTATATCACTAATTCAATATGTCATAGTTTTTTTAGTGTAAATTTAGAGGGATAGAGGAGAACCGAATGAATTTGGAATCAATACAACCTCATGATATCCTTTACACGTGGATGTAGCATAGACTCTTTTTATACCTTGTGCTGAATATTTCATATACTAAATGAGGGGTGGTTGAGATTCGAATTTGTGACTTCTTATCAAATTGATTTCTGATATCATGTTAAGAAATCAACTTAAGTAAAAGTTTAAACTGATAGTTAAGACTCTAAAAAATATTATATGGTCTGATATTAGATTTGTTATAAGTCATAACCGTAAGTTTGTTAAAGCTTAGATCGAATGTAGCTTTTTGTTGGGGAATTTTTTTCTAGTCATCACAAAAAAAAAGTATATTTTTGTTTATTTTTTATTATTATTTCGTGTAAGAATAAACCAATATACAAAATTAAAGATTTCAACTAAAATTAAATATTGACTTAAAAAATAATTGGACGAACGTATACTAATTAAGATGGGTAACTCAAGAAGCAAATCAAACTTGAAAAATGGGTCGGATCGAGTCATTGTCAAGTTTGACCCACTTTTTCTGATTCATTGCTTGGATTATTTGTGATTTATGGGTCATAATATTTTTTTACTAATAATTGATTCTTTTCAATTTGTTATATTTTGTATTATAGTCCATTTCAATAAATTTGTCTTATTACTGTTTTAGAATATGATTTCACCCTTTAAATACATCTAACTTTTTATATACTTTTTTATATTTAATGACTTCAACCGCTTTAACCCACCAAACCTATTTTCTTAATTTCCGTTTTATTTTTCCATTAAGGCAAAATCAGTTGGATGGAGTAGAAGATGTGTCGGTGAGGGGTTATCATATTTTGATAGAAGAGAAAATGTGAAAAACAAGGAAGATATGCAATTTCTTTCTTTTCTATTTATGTAATGGTGGATGAGAGAAATGGTGTACTAACGAACAAAAACCATATTATCTCTTGAAATTACTCCTACTTTGTAAGGCAGTAACTCACAATTTTTTGAATGGAATTCATAAACTAAGTTTGTTAATCACACCATAACTCAAAAGTAGTGTAATATAATTTGTTAATTAATTAATTTTTTTAATTTATAATTTGCTCAAAATGATTTAAAAAGGTAAAAATCAACTATCATTTTCATTTTTGCTATTTGTAATGAATTTAACAGATAACGTAACACTACTCAAAAGTAAAATCTTATGTTTGACTAAGGGACCTTGTTTAGCTTGCTTGAGTTAGAAAATGTGCACGTTTCATATTACATACTTAGAAGATAGGGATATACTTATTAGGTTAATTGTACTACTTAAATAGTGTAATGAGAATGATTTGTAGTATAAATTTTCATAAATTGTATTGCCATCTGATGTTGATGAAACTTTAATTGTAAAAAAAATTACTTTTTACAATTCCATTACCAACTAATAATACATCTGCAAATGGTGATGCATTTGATTGAATTTTGTGTAAGTAAGATGATTGAAAATCATGAAACCATTCAAAAGATTTTCTACCGTCAGACGAATCATTAGTGTTATGGATCCCAACAATATATGCAGATTAGATATATCAAGTTCAAAACTAGTTTGACAAGAGCTGTCAAAAAACTTATTTGGTAGATTACCTTTAAATTAATTGAAAAATCATCTGTGAACCCAAATAAATAAGCTCACCTAAATTTGAATATATGAAAATGCAATTTTTTATTGGCTTTTAACTTGTTGACTTAAGTTTTCTACCATTGGCCAAATTTTTTTTTAAAAAAAAAAAAAAAAAAAGCTTAATCTTTCAAATAGGTTGTTGTAGCATAGAGCTACCAACTAAGTTGAGGCAGCAAAAACAGGAAGAAAACAAGGTGTTAGTGTTACCCTTTACATAGAGGTTCTTTAGCTTTTCTCCACTATCCACTGTCTTTGGCTTTCAAAATGTCTTTTGACTTTAATCAAAGTGGCACCTGAGCATATCAATTGAACCTTTACCTTACTTTATACAAATATATGGCTCTCAAACTCTCTCTTAATCTTCCATTATTCCTCTTCATCATAGCTAATGATGCTCTAAGCCTCATTTTTGCAAGTTCTAGAGCAACCACAAATGTCAAGATCGATCATTTCATAGCTTCTAAGGTGTGTCTCGTGTCGACGTTCATATTCATAGGATGCATGTTCGAGTTTGTTCTAAATACATATTTTATCCCTACCTAAACATTGAGCGTTTATCTTTTCGAGTTTGTTTAAGATATCTAATTTATCGCTCCCAACGTAAACATACTTGAACACTAAACATCTAACGTACAAAATACAAACATATCATTGCTTTTATCACATGTAATAATTTTTAAAAGACTATGAATAAACATTTGGTAACAGAGGAAGTATTAATCAGTTGAATAAACTGATTATGTCATGCTTGTTGTACATAGTATCATTATACTCCCTCAGTCTCAAAGAATTAGTCTCATTTTTCTTTTTAATATGTTCCATTAAATTTGTCTTATTTCTACTTTTATCATGACTCACACTTTTTTATATTCTCATTTACACATTGTTACCACTTTTCCATAAAATATATCTTTCTACCACTTTTCCATAAAATATATCTTTCTACGACTTTTATTCACTTTTCTTAATTTTTCATCTCATTTACACTTAGGCTATTTTTTTAGGACAGTAGTTCGCTTAAAGTCTGATTGATACCTATCCTACTCTAGTAAAAGTGTGAGCAATCAATATTGACAACTAGAATATGCAAGAGATACAAAAAGAACAATGATTTTCAATAGTACAAAATGAGCATAATAAATAAGAAAAAGAAGCTTTTGTGAATAGTTTTAAGTGAAAAGTAATGGCTAAAAATTGTGAATATGCAAAGATGTTACAAGTCATGTGTTGGTCCAACTACATTCTCAATTACATCTAAGAACAACAGTGATTTACAATTTTGGATTATATGTGAAATGTACATTTCACATATGCATTTTGACCTAAGCATTGATGTTTACATTTCTTGTTTTAATGGAGTTTGGTGAATATCATATTCTCTTATTTCCCTTTTAATAGATAAAACTTTGGTCGCAACTACTAATTATTTTGTGATCTTTGTCGGAATTCTCATTTTAGTGCTAACACTTCCAAAACATGGATTGATGTATGTACACTTCTATTTTCATCATCAATGGCTGGGGCCTTGGAATATTATCTAGCTTTGGATTTAACTTAAAAGTTGACTTATACAACTTTTACGGGTTTTAAGAAATTATTAAAATTGTATATTATATAAAGATTAAAAAATATTAAAATTATTTAACTTGTATAGATATATTAATACGTGGATAAGAAAAAAATATTTGAAACAATTCTCTAAAAAGAAAATTATAATAATATTAAACAGACAAACTAAAAAAAAAGTGTGATTTTGTGAAAGCTTGAGCAAGGGGTGAGAATCTCATAGGACTCATTTACTTGTTAGGGGAAGAACATAACACATGCTGCTGTAAATAAGATAAAGCTGATGCCATCTAGAAGTTATCCATCTATTTTAATTTTATTAATGAATTTAGCATATTTATTTTTTTTATTATAGGGTAAGATGATAGAAGAAGAAATACAAGTAAAAATTAAATTTAAAATATTTTTTTAAAATAATATTTATTTTTTAACTGAAAAAAAAAATTTCTTCAATTTTAGCATATTTAAATTGGAGAATAATTGTACATATTTCTATAATAAAATACTTTTCTATGATCCGTATATGGTATATGATAATTGATGTCAATTATTTTAATGGAGCAAATATTTATAATTTTTTGTTTCGAATTATAATGAAATAATAAAGTAAAATGGTTCATTAAATTATGTACACGTCTTATTTATTTGAATTGTACATGACATTTGCTTTGAATGGTTGATCATAAACATCTTTATTAATTTTATCAATAACAAATGACAATGGTAAGGTTGCTTACATCTAACTCTTTTAAACTTTACCTTAAGTGGGAGTCACTTAATGGCATTAAAGTAATAAAATGTTGTTCAATTTGCCTATTTGCTTTCACAAAAATTGGACGAGATGGTCTCATAATGAGACCGTCAATTTGGGTCGGTCCTATTCACGCGCGTAACAACATTTTAATTTTCTAGACATTTATCAATTTTGATCTTAAAGGTATCAATTTTGAAAATTGATATCTTTAAAATCAAAATTAAAAAATGCCCAAAAAATGAAAAAAATGTCCAATTTGTTACACACGCAAATTGAGCCGGCCAAATTAATGGTCTGATTATGAGGCCATCTCGTCCAGACCAGCTGATTTGCTGTTGGCATTGATAATAAGGATTTTGGTGTAATGGATTAAAATAATGGGAATTTTATAAATAAGAGGTTAAAGAGATTGAAAGTGGTGGAATTATATCTAATCAGCAAAAATTGGGTAAATTGAATCAACGAGTATGTCTATATATAATTATAAGAATTCAATATTTCAAAATGATTTTAAGCCACAAATGTTCATATTTCAATGTCCTTAATTCAACTTTTCGAATTATCTAGGGTGATTCAATACAAAAATTTGATTAGCTCTCCCAAAATTTTTTGTACCAAATTCTTCACTATTTTTTAAAAGATTGTTAGTCGATGTATTGTAATTTTTAAGTAATTTTATTATTTTTTAATGTTAGAGTTATGGTGACTTGAGTGCACCAACTATAATTAGGGATGAACAGAGTTTTGTCTAAATTGTAAACCAAACCGGATCAACCCGTAATTTTAATATTTTGTCTGGTTTACGGTCCAAACGGACCGGTCTAGTTTTTTTTTTTTTTAAATTATGGTTTACGGTGAGGTCTCAGTTTTTCATTTTTCAAACCAGACCAGACCACAAAATGTACTATGACCAAAAATCATAATTTTTTTTATAAAAAAATATGTTGCTACCTAGATATTTCGAGATGTAGTAATTTTTATATAATAATATATACTTAAATAATGTTAATACAATCAAATAATTACAAATTATTATATTTAGTGATTGTAGGTGCGAAATATTTGTATAAAAACATACATTAATTAGGCATAAATATTAAAATAAAAAATCGTAGACCAGACCAAACCAGACCGTTGCAGAACGGTTTGGTCCAGTTCGTTTTGATGATTTAAACGGTCCGATCCGAAATGGAAAATTTTCAGACCGGAATTTTTTGTCTGGTCTGATTATAATGTCAGACCAGACCCAACCGAATCGTGTGCACCCCTAACTATAATGCACATTAATGTGTACATAGAGATGTGAAATTCTATGGGTGTTTAAGCGTGACTTAAACTGGTGCTTAATTATATATGTTAATGTGTAATAGGTATGGGAGTAATAAAGGTGAACTTTGATGGTGACTGGTGAGTAATGGTGTAAATTAAGTTTGTGATCAATAGACTTAATGAGGAATTGTAAGAGTTGGTAATGCAGTAGTATGCTCAAACAAGGCACTCACAAGCTACTCATTGCCTTGAACGAGGCACGAGACCAATAACTAAACAAAAGCTTCAGGAATACAGTGTTTGAACAAGCGCTTGCTATGCTCGAACGAGCACTTGGCAGCAGCAAGTCAATGGCAGGAACAGAGGATCTGCTCGAACAAGCAGATCTGTACAGCAGTGCATAGGATTCTGTCTTCGTGTGTTCATATTCTTGGAGCTGATTATTTTGCCATTTATTTTTAGCCTTAAGTATGCATTATCATTAGTGTAATTAGCTCTATAAATAGAGAGCTTATGTGCTCATTTGTAATCAACTAATCATTAAACACAAACCCCTAAGTCTGAACATATAGCCTATAATTTCTTACTTTCAATTGTAATTCTCCCTATGTTTTCATTTGTTCCTCCAATTTAGTTTTTGCACAATTTTCAATGTAAATTTGGAGTCTTAGTATCTCTAAATACGCATCATAAAAAAATATAAAAATATATAATAAAAAGTATACATTAAGACGAATCTAACGGCATCTCACATGGATATATTTTATCATCTATATACTTCCTCCGATTTTCAAAGGTTGTTACATTTATTATAGCAACAGATTCCAAGGAGAAGGTATCTTGCCCATATTGCCCCTGATTTGAAGTACTTCACTTCAAATACTTCAAATTTTTTTTCAAAATTTTTTTCAAAATATTGAGAAATTCATTAGGCAACACAAGTTTTTTCCAAGAAGTAGCCCCTTCTAATTCTAAATCTTCAACCATCTTTTTTTTCACTTGTTCTTCTCTATGTAGCATGTCAACTATAGAAGTCTTTCTTTTCCTACCCTTCATAGCTACAAAGTGAAACCCCAAAACCCTACTCAATTGCTGAAAATTCAAAACCCTCAAAATTGAAAACTAATGCACAATTGAAAACTGTTATAAATGGTGTGACTTGAGTGCACATTTGGTGTGTGCATTCATATAGTGACTCTTGGGATGAAATCCCATAAGTTTGTCATGAATGGGTGTATTAAGTTGAGTCTTGATGATTGTGATTTATGATGGTGATTAAAAGTATGGATTGATGAGGTAATAAAGTATGAGTTATTCATGGAAGTTATGGGACTTAATGAAGAAGTGCAAAGGTTTAACTCTTGATGCTCCTAGGATGCTGTTTTTGACTCTTCATATACTTGGGGATGTTTCATTATCATTTATTCATAGTTTTAATGTACTTAATGTTAATTAGTGAGATCTCTCCTACAAATAGAGAGCTCTCATTCACGTTGTAATCATCCACAAAATACACCCCAAGCCAAACACTAATCTATATCTCTTCTCTATTGTAATTCTCCATATTTGAGAGTTCTTTGAATTCCTTTTGATAATATAAGAGATACTACACACCGGAGGACGTAGCCTTAGTTGGGTGAACCTCGTTAAATCTTTGTGTCGTTTTATTGCTTTATACTACAAACATTGATATCATTGATAGCGTAATTTGTTTGTCACTAAAACTTCATACCCTCTTTCTTGACAATATTGGAGTTTGAAACACATTGTTCGAAATCTAATACATCGTCGTTTTCAAAAACCTAAAAAACAAAATCGAAACCCTAAAAGATCGAAATATACTATCCAAACCCAAAAAATTCGAATCCCTACATATTTCCACAGTAAAATCCCCATACAAGTTGAAAAGCAACAACTATATTTGCACCCAATGATTGATCGAACACCATAATTGAAAAGATGGAGAAATTTTAATTGAAAACCCTCAACAAATTCAGGGTTTTAAGGTGAAGAGTTCATGTTTGGAAGAAAGAAAATGGGAGGAAATGGGTTTATTCAAAGGTTGGGGATGAAGTGGGACGACTTTACCACCTTTCTTTTAATGCTTAATTAATTTTAGTTGGGAAATGGAGTAGTTGAGGATGAATGAAGTAGTTGGGGAATAATTTTTCTTTTAATGTTTAATTTTAATACTTCATGAATTAATGAAATGGGTTGGGAATAATTTTTATTTTAATGTTTAAATAAGTAGGGTAATAAAAATAATAGTAAGGGTAAAATAGTACTTTTAACAGTTTTTTTTTAACCAAAAATGGAAAGTGTAGCAACTAATAAGATAATTCCATTTGAGGAAAGTGTAGCAACTATATTAAAAACCGGAGGAAGTATGTCTTAAAAATCTTAATCCAATTTCTCTCTCCAAAATAGAATATTCTAAATGGGAATAACATTAGGAAACGGAGGGAGTACTTTATTGTAAGAGTTCTTGTAACTCCATTGTTCTAGTATAATTGTATAAACAAAGAAACTACACACCTCCGAGGACGTAGCTTACATTAGGTGAACCTCGCAAATACTTTTGTTTATTATATCTTATATGCATTTTAATTTCTTTCAAACATTGTTATTTCATTGAAAGTGTTATTGTAACACCCCGAGATTTTAATGACGTAATTATTTAATATTTTAATAGTCTATAAAGATTTTACAATTATATTTAATTATTTTTGAAATTAGTTTTTTATAAATTTCTCGCATACATGAATTTAAATGTTAACTTATATATATATATATATTAAAAATATAGTTACGATTTCTCAAATAAAGAGGTTCGAACCAAAATGACTATTTTATTAAAATGTGTGAGCCACGAAGGCGAGTCTCTTAGTTGGGTCTCGCAAGAAAATGAATCGAGATAAGAATAAATAAATAAATAAACGTAATAATAAATAAACATAAAAATAATAATAATAATAAAAATAATAATAATAATGAGTATAAAAACGCATAAAACCCTAGCTCAAGCCGTCACTCTTCTTTTTCCTCTTTCTTTCTCTTCTTCTTCCTTCCTCCCTCACTCCCGCATTTTCCCCCTTCCCGCACAGCAGCCCGGCAGCCACGAGGACACCAGCAACCCCTTTTCTCCCCTGCGCCACCAGTGAACGACCAGCAGCAGCCCGCCTTCTCCTTCCCGCAAGCAGCAGCAGCAAGGCTGCGTTCTCCTCTGACCAGCAGCTGCGTTTTCTTCTCGCCACCGCAGCACACTCCCTCCTCCCTCGCTGTGGCTGGCCGGCAGCAGACCCACGAACAGCCGCCAATTGCTGTTCGATTTAAGGCCCTCTCCAGCCCTTCTTGGCTTTCGTGCACCACCACCACGACCTTCATCCTCCTCTTCACCATTCTTGCTAGTTTTGATCTTTGTAAGCATCTCACTTTTCAATTGATTAATTTGCTAATTTTAATTAGAATCTACCATGTTCATGAGTTGTGTGTTGATTGTATATTGTATTAGTCTCATTGAATTATAGTATGGGTAGTAGTTAAAAGAATTATCATTGAAATAAAATGATTAGGGTTTATTTAGAGATGTGATTACTAGTAGTGTGTGTGTGTGTTTGTATACTACTTTGGTGGTGTGATGATTTATTCAATAATCTCATAAGTAGTTTGAGACTTTGTTGATTATTATTGTGGCAATTAGTAATGTGTTTGATTACAATTGACTATAGGAATGGTTTTGGTTGTTATTTGGGAGTAGGAGTTGCTAATTGTTATTGATTTAATTGTAGAGAATTGCCACTACCTTATTGGGTTGTTATTGATGTTGTAAATACGTAATTTCAATAAGTCATGAGCATAGTGTCTAACTTATTGTTGAGAGTCGCTAAAGTTACTCGTTGTGATGTTTGATTGTAGCTTTCCTAGCTTCAAAGAATGTAATAAATGGTATTACGATGTGGTAACTTTAAGATTTGTCATTGTTAAATTGATGGAAAAACTTGTGTTATTGTTGAATTGACGATTATGCTTGGTGATTGAATGAGATGTGTACCTTGTCATGAACGAATGATAGTGGTTACTTTGGGTTCTAGCTGGTATGACAAGTAGTTAAGAGAACTTATACGTTCTATTCCTAACTTGTATAGGTTCCCAGTTTATAAGAGGAAAGTAGACCCTTAGTTGGGTGATTTTCGTAATTTGTGGTCGTGCAGTGACGCTTGCAGGTAAGTACACGCAGTAACTGATTCTTGCATGCATCTTCAATATATTTTCCTTGCGTGATAATATTATACGAGCTAGGTTGAATATGATTTGCTATTTAAATACTGTTAAGTTTGTGTTACAAGTGAAAATCAGTTGTAAAGATGGTAGAGATTGAGTTCTGATATCGCGAGAGTAGAATGTTGGATTATATGAGATGGAATGGGAATGAGTCCCTTATTGATGAGATATTAAGTTGGATGTTACTGTGACTCAACTGGATTGGTACCCCAGTTGGTTTAGTTCCCGGAGGCATGGATCATCTATATATGGTCGTTGTACGGGGGTATGATCATACTTTGCCATTGGGCGCCGGCATGGCCGTCACCGCCCTTGGCTGAGGTGTTGCCATGTGGGTCTTGCAAACCCCAATATGGTGGCCTGTAGTCACAAAAGATGATACGTGGAATTAAGGAAGAAATAGAAAATGGTGAAGGCATTGAGAAGTGCACAGAAGTGAGGAATGGTTGGAGTAGATTTTTATACATTGGAGTGTCTTTCTTCCCTCGTTTTGTTGAATTGATTGTTGGTTGCATATATAACTTGTTGCTAGATACTGACGTGTACTGCTTGTTTCCTTGTTGACGGCTTGTCTCTGATGGCCCTGCTATGACACGTTTGGTCTATGACTTTACGTTGAGCAGCAGGGGCGTCGTAGATAGGTCTTGCAGGTTTTGGAGTTTCCTTGCATTGCATATGGGGGGGGGGGATCGAGTGAGAACCTTGACGCGTGCCCTGTTCGAACCATTTTTGACGCTACATGTGATTTCGAATTGAAAGTGTGTATGTTTTGGTTGAGGCATGAGTCCTCCTTTTGATGTAATTCGTTCCGCTGCAAAGAGTTATATCGTTTTATATTTTGTTATAGTATCTTGAATGGCTTGTACAGTGGATTATCTTTTTGCTTGGAAAACCCAAGCGTTTACATGGGAACCACGATCCATGCTTAGCATGTCGACAGAGGTCTTGGCGATGACCTTTCCGCCGTGATTCTGTTACGAGGCCATTGATGCCTCTTCATTATGATGATTTATCGTTTGTCTAAATCTTCGTCGCGTCAAATTTCAAGGCAGATGCTGCCAAAATTTTTACTCACCTTTTTAAAGTTAATAATTAAAGTTTAACTAAATTCTTTTCTTTTTTCTTTTATGTAACACCCGAATTTCCTCCCGTCCTTTACAGTTTTGGTTTCGTTAAGGGGTCGGAAATTCTGGGGTGTTACAGTTATTTGTTCATCAAGATACTTCATCTTGTGATATCAGAGTTTGAGAATTGTTTCTTAGACTCTAATCTTACTTTCATCTCATTTAATTCCTTGATCTCACCAATTTAGTTACCCAAAATTAACTAATGAGTAATATTTTATTCAAAAAAATTTGGAATATGAAATACTGAAATGTATGATTATCTCTATTAATTTTAAAAATATAACTCTTAAAATTTTATTACATTTTACTTTTTCTCATTATCTGAGGTATTTATTTAATTCTTAATATCTTTAATTATACATGATAAAAATTATAAAAAAGTTAATATTATTAACTCTTGCAATTAAACGAACGAATAAATTATAAATTAAGAATAATATACAAATTAGAATCAATTAATGAAATATATCCAGAGGACAATTGTTGCATAAGTATAAAGTTACTAAAGAGTGTATGTGTATCAAGTCGATATGAGCTCACTCAACTTGACATGTTGATGTGCCAAATCATGTTGGATTTCATGTCAACTCAAGTCATTATTTCAAGTTTATTGAAATATTCTGGTGGGAGAACATTTCTTGAAAAGACGATTTTAAATAAAGAGATTATTTTTTATAATATAAAATTAAATGAACTATTTAACCTATAACTCTCGATGAGACCATCTCGTACAATAATTCGTAATTTTTTTTTCTAGGGTATTATTTGTGAAGTTTCTTACTAAGTCGTACGCTCAATCTGAACCCTTATGCTCATATTGCCTGTATAGTGAGGATAGATCAAGGAGGAAGAGGATAGCCAACAAGGCAACAATAGTGATAAATAAAAATAAAAAATAAAAAAGATATTCCAACACGAGTATAAAAAAATATTTGCAATTAGAAATTTATCTTGGACCTTGGACTCAAGGATCTAGAGCCGATCCAACCGCAATTTAAAGGTCTGAATTTACCTATTTTGAACCCTAAAAATTTGTGTTGGAGTTGAGTTCATAATCTTAAAGTTTGAGTTTACATCCCACATTTAAGACACATATCCAACTCAGATGACCATTTTACATTTATTTTATAAAAACCAAGAGTAATTCCTAAAAACCTAATTTCCTTACCATTCAACCTATTCCTTCTTCGAGTCTTCAACCATTTTGCGGCATATCCTGTTATCGAATAGTTAAAATTTATTTTAATTCTCTTAAATAAAAAAGCCATATTCCTAAAAACCTAATTCTTTTACAACTAGCCCATATCTCATATTTTTGGTTGTTCGATTAATGAAAATATATTAAAAAATCATTATTAGTCATAAATGTATTATAGTTTTATACAAAGGGATGAAAATTGCATAAGATACTTTGTTATGATTTTTTTAGAAAAAAACAAAAACATAGTTGTAAGAATATTTTGTATCAAAAAGGATTTAAAGAAATTTTTTTTTCAGTAAATAAATTCTTATCAAAAAGGATCAATATACCATTTTAAAAACTTTAACAAAAAGAAAAAATTGCAAAGTAACAAAAATATAGTAAATGGCAATAAAAAAAAAAGTAACATGATTAGAAAAGTTTGAAAATAGTATATCAAGTCAGAATAATCGGATTTGAATATTGGTTGGATTTCAGCGTTTTTTTTGAATTTTTCAAGTTGAGTCAATTTTAAATACGGGTCAAAACTTTCTTAAGACTACCTGCCAGTTTTTGTTCGGTTTTCAAATCAATTTTAAGTAGGATAAAAATTTTACTAATTACATGCAAGTTTTCCCAACTTGCCCAAATAAAAATGATAGAAAATCTCTAACAATCACCTCTAAATAGAATTGAAGGCAATCTCTTATGTCTTGTTTGGATTGATAAATGAAAAATCAAAAAAATTAAAGGCAATCTCTAGCAATTTTGCATATAAGGACTTAAAAAGAACGGTTTTCAAAGAGATTATGTTTCTTAATTTTATTAATTATTATAAAAAAAACAATTATTCTTGTAAGAGACCGTCTCTTAAAGAGACGACCTCAAAATAAGAAGTCCAAATCTTCAATTCTCTATATTTTGTATTAATTGGGCTATTTAGCCCATATATAGTACATCTCTCGGAAATACTGTCTCACACAATAATTTGAGTATAGAAAATAAGTCTTAATAGAAAAATAACATCGTGATCATTTTTTCTTTTCCTTTCCCTCCGCTTTCGTGAAAAAAAAAAGACTCCCTCATTATTTGCTCCCTCCCCTCTCTTTTCTTCCTTAATTTTTGATCTAGACTACAGGTATTCATTCAGATTATCGGGTCAATTTTGATTCGGGTGTTACAAGTCGGTTAAATCTGGTCTTGTGTCGACATTGATCTTTACATTATTTTAAATTCATTTTTAAGTCGGGTTAAATCAGGTTCGGTGTCAAGATCGAATAAATATCGGGTCATCAAGTATGTTTTAAACACCTCTAATCCAAACAAATTGTTAAAAATGCAGAGAATATGTTCATAATATGGCAAGTACTTCACCCATTAGAAGCCCAATTTCAAGATAAGTATACTTCTGATATCCCTTTAAAGAGTAGGAAAAAGCCAGGCAAATGGATATCTTCAAAAGATTAGATGGGTTGTAATTTGTAAAGGATCATTGTCCATGGAGTTCATGCCAAACAAAAATTTAATATTTGAGTGTATCTTTTGTAGGGATAATCAGCCTCTAATTTCCAACCAAAATTAATTTGGTGAAACGAAACCTTAGTAACAGCACACTTTAGAAACCTTCAATCCAGAAATTATTTCACTTGTTAATTTTAGAATGTCCGAATCTTCACAAATCCTACAAATACTTTGGTCATGGAACGGTACTTTGGCCGCTATAGCACAATGATTCTACCATTATATTGGATCACAAATCCGAAACCAAAAATGCTAGTGAAGCTATAGCGAATCGGCTAACTAGACCAGAGATATAAGACACTACGATTCCAGATAAAGGATCTGCACACACTAGCACAAATGATATTCTTTAAGGATTAAAAATGGTACAAGGTGCCTACCTTCCTCATGGTCGATACCAAAAAAGATCGTAGTATCTAAGACCTTCAAGAAGAGGAATTCCAAATCAAAGACAAAATTCATGTGCAAATTGAGATCAAGATTGTAATGTGTTGCCCCTCTTCACACTGTTTTGCTGCACAAACAAGTATTTGGGATTGTCTTAGTCATACTTAAACTGATGTTCAGAGATTTAAAACTATCAAAATAACAGAAGTTACAATAAGATCACTCTCAAGCTTTCTTGAGCTTGAATCATCACACAATTGTTTCAGCAATTACCTAGTTTGCCTAAGTGCGACGCTTATCATCGTCTTCTTCGTCATCATCAGAGTCTCCACTTTCACGGAAACGTGGGTTTTTCTCCTGCAAATGCAAGAGACAAAGGCAGGCATCAAAATGACATCTTTTGCATATTAGCACACTCAACAGAAAAAGAGACTGTGGTTTACCCCCTCTGCCTTTTAATGGCAAAAAAGCCAGATGTAGCTGTTTATTTTTACAACTCGAGATTGTATAATAAGGCTTCTACTTCTATGTTGATCAAGCCATTGCAGAAGAAAAAAACTAGAAAATAGGCAAAGTTTAAAGGAAACACAAAACTCACAGGTCTAGATTCATGATCAGTCTTTCTACGTTGTTCATGCTCATTTCTCTTTGGCATATCAACAGAAAGATGACGATCATCCTCACGATGTCGCTTTCGATGAAAATCTTTCATTACAGAAGATAAAACAATTTAGTGATATTAAATAAACAAAGATGCAGTGTGAAAGATACTTAGGCGGGAGCTACCTCTGCCATGCCGATAAGAGCCACCATGACCATGGTTCCTTTCATGTCTACCATCTGCATATTCATTATTTAATTGCCCCATGAGTGATACTCACCACATCATTCACCATATGAAGACAAACATTAATAGCAAGACCAATCATGTAATAGCCATGTGTTATTGTTGAACTTTATAAAATTTTAAGCCTTTATTTGACTCCTTTGATTCCGTGCATTGTGGAATCAAACACAAATACACAGAGGATGCAAGATATCCTGACAAAAAAAGGGATCAAGGAACTTACAGCGGGATGGCATAGCTGGCTGAAAAGCTCCCAGAGATCCAGAAGCATAATCTACAAGTGTCCTTGGAGCCTCAAGCTCTCTCTGGACCAATTTTCCATAACCACCTCTTCGTTAAACTTGTCAAGGAAACAAAACTAATTTTCACCACATGACAGATCAGCTACCATCTAAAGCGTATTATTTTACTACAGTCAATCTTCTCTTAATAAGAATATAAAACTTGTATAAATTTACACCAGTAAGCTGGATTGGTAAAAAGCACACACAAATAGGGTTAAGGGCCTTACGGCCACAAAAACCCAAGCATTATCTGCACCAAGAGAGAGGGTAGACTTTAAAATGCATTGCAGTCGTTAGTGCCTGGTGTAATATATTTCAAACACTATCAGAGGTCAGAGCTAATCTTCCTCTAATAAATGCAGCATTTGGCTTGATAATGTTAAGGAATACTAAACAAAAAGTAACAAGCAATGTTAAACAAATTCTTCAATGTTAAGTGCATTTAAAGAAGTCTCAGTTTTTAATATTGTTGTGTCCAGCATTATAGTACAAGATATATAGTTCTTCGGTTTCAAATTATGATTTACTATAGTAACATGGCTCATTTATTATCTGCTCATGTTTACTATCAAGGGTCAATTGGAACAACCTCTTTCATATTACAAGGATAAGGTTGCGTACATTCAAGTATCCAACAGCCCCACAAGATCTGAACAACACAGAAACAATTACCAAACTTCTCCATGAGCCAATAAGGATAAATATTTACTGGTTCCAGATTCCCCAAGCTAATCCTTTCCTTTCTCAATATTCCATTCCCCTTAAAACATTTTTCGGTATCAATAAATCGCCTAGCATAAACCCAAAAAATGAATAGAATTCGTTGTCATAAAGTAAAAACTTGAAAAAGGATATCAGGATCATAATCAGTACGATATTCATCACGCACCTGCAAAAATGGGCAATATAAGCATAACCAGAAAACAAGGCCTGAAGTCCTGAACTACATGGAGAAACTAAATGAAAGTGAACAACATACCTGACCACCACTTCGACCGCGTCCCCATTGTCTGCCCTCTTGGAAACCCCAGTCAAAGTCCACACGAATAGGGCGATCATCAAGAATTGTCCCACTTATATATTTTACTGCATCCTCAGTGTCTTCTCTAGAGTAGTATCTAACATAATGACCGACAAAAAAGATCAATCAGTTCAAATTTTATGCAAATAACAAATCACAAACTTATGCCAAGTAATATTTGAAACCAAAAGTTGATATTCAGATACAAGTACATAATGAGAGATTTCAAAAGCACGGTGATTTAAGAGCAAGAAGAAAAAGGGGTTGGAAAAAAAAAAGATAACTTTCATCTTTGGGAAACATGTCATACAATCTGCTTGTGTCAAAGAATAACTAGTACAGATTACAAAATCTACAATACATTTAAAGCAAACAACTATGAAGAGATGTGGTCAGTGGTCCTTACAATACAAAACAAAATCCACAAGGGGTTTTTGAATTCTTATCCAAACCCATGATAATCTTTTTTAACTCTCCTACTCGAGAAAATAGCTCATAAACTTGCTCTTCTGTTGTATAGAAAGACATGTTTCCAACATAAACAGTTGTTGAGTTCTTTAGTGCTTCCTCAAATTCTTCTTGATTCCCAAGAAATCTCCTATCTCTATAAGCTGAGAGCTTATTTAGATCCTACGATGCAAATAATTAGTATAAAAAGGTCACAGAACATTAAAGACCAACAAATGTACAACTTTATAAACCATAAATTCAAGAGAAAATAACGACGCAGGGCAACACCAACGCTTTGCAATTATAAGATCAAAAAGTTCAAGTTAAATGATTGTTCAAGGTTAGTTCCAACCGATAGTATTTACCATGTATCAACAAAATTATTCATCGCCCAATTAGTAGCATAGCTGTATCTTATAGATACCAATAATCTCTTCATATACAAATATTAGACTAAAGGGAAATCAGTTCAGCAAGATAACAATGAAACAGAATATCTGTTCTAAAATGATATGCGTGTAATTAGAGGTGTTCATTCGGTTGATCGGGTCGGTTTCGGACGGGTGTTATTCGGTTCGGTTGCATTTCAAATCGGTTATTTTTCGGCTGTGTGTTACAACGGGTCACACGCGGGTCGAGTCGGTTAGTCACGGTTCGGTTGGAGATCGGTTATTCAAGCTATCGGGTTAGCATCAGTTCGGTGTCGGTTGAAGTTCGTGTCGAGTGTCAATCGGTCTCGGGTTGTCATCGATTACTAATTGGTTCGGTTTTTTCGGGTACAGATCGGGTTCGAGCTTTATTTTTCGAGTAGTTATCGGTTACGGACAACTATCGATCGGGTCAATATCGAAATAAGTTAATAGTCGGGTTTTTAATTGATGTATGCTCATTTTATGGCAAATCAATTTATTTCAATTAGTTTATATATATATATATATATATATATATATATATATATATATATATATATATATATATATATATATATATATGAGACTTTTATTTAATAATGCATCATGTTGCTACTTTTGATAATTGGTTGAATATTAAAACTCAATAATCGAAACTCGATTTGTTTGAATGAATAAGAATAATCTAAACTATCTCGTAGGCTATTAGTTACGTACTTAGACTTATTAGCGTTATTGACTTATTGTCTTATTGAGTACTCTAAAGTATAAACTAATAGTCTCTTCAATTCAGAGTAATTATCTCGATTTCTTTTTAGGCTTGTAATTAACCTATTAGAAATTTAGAATATATTACTAGAGGAGAATTTATGCAAATTCCAAATGAGACATTTGTTTTTTAATTAGAGGGAGTATAAGCTATTAGAATATATATTACTCTATTACACTAATAATCGATTGTATTTCTAAGTTTGATAATTGAAACTTATTATATATAATAAAGTGAATTAGATTAATAGTAATCATAACCATTTTATATGATATTATGTATTTATACTTATTAGTGACCATGAATACTTTAAAATAATAAATCTATTACACTAATAATTGATCGTATATTCGTATGTAATTTAAAGCTTAATAATGTTTGGAACTATATCTATTGGAGTGAATAAAACTAATACAAACTATCTTATAGAGTTATACTTATAGAGTTATAGTTATAGACTTATAGACTATCATTGACATTTGACTGTTAACTCAATGTTATTACTTATTACTATTAGTTATTAGTTATTATTGATCTTAAATACTCTAAACTCTAAAGTAATTTATAGGCTATTATTAATAATCGATCGTAGATTCGTAATTCAAAGTTCACTTATCATAATTCGATCTATTATAGATTATAGTAAATGAAACTAGTGTAGTACTCCACCTTTTTTGTTACTTTGAATTAAATAGCCTAAATTATGTAATTTGACCAAATTCAATAATAAAAATATTTAATATTTGATATAAAATATTTATATTACTCAAATAAATTATTTTAGATATAATCATATAATTGTCCAATTTGATGATAAAATGTTATTGGTTATATTGATAGCACACGGATAACGGGTTTAAGCCGTTGGATTTATAATGGTAATATCTTATCAGTGGTCAAGATTGTGCCACGTCGCCGGATAAAGAAGGGATTTGGTTCTTTTCCTCATCCTGAAAGTGAATCCTGAATTCCTGATACAATACTTCATTTCCCAAATCCCGCTCGACTAAACCCTAACCCAACTCTCTCTTCTTCATCCTCTCACTGAAACCGGCGGCCCTCTTTCAATCCCATCCGTTCTCCTCCAATCCGGCTGGTAGAACACGTTCATCTCCGGCAGTTTACACTTCACACTCTCACGGCCCAAATACCCAACAATCTTAAGGCAGTCGAAGAAACCCTAGTTTCTTCACCTTCACCGTCATAGCCGCACACACTGATTGAGTTTTGCTTTGAGTAAATTGATGAGGAGGCTGTGAACTTGATTAAATTTGGTGAAGGAAGGTAAGGGCTTATGCTATTGTCTTTGAAAGTTATATTCATTGGGGTCATTTTTTACTTTCTTGGCATGCTTGAAGTCTGTATTTATGAAGATTTAGTTCAATTGTCTTTTGTATGCAACCTTATCTGCTTTGGAAGGAGCCCCATCATGTAATTGAAGTCTGTATTTATGAAAGTTTAATTTCTGTATGCAATTCTCTTCTGTATGCAATCTAATCTGTATTGAACTTGTGTTCTTTCTTTTATTTTCTCCATAGAAGTGCCTTTTTGTTTTGCAGTGTGAATTGTAGTTGTTATTCTTAATGGTAAGTACACACTTAGACATAGTTGATAGTTATGTATATCTTTATTCAGAATCATTTGTGTATAATGATGATGATGTCTGAGATTGGTTTTAGTTGGTTAGGTTCACATAAGGATATAAACACTCAAATAAAATCTTAGATAGTAATGGATACTTCTAATAAGGATAACTGTGAATCTGTGATATAAATTCATAGAAAGGGGATTTGATATTATACTCTTAAAATGTATCTGACGTATATCTTGTGGCTTATTTCTAAAACTGACCTAAGGACTTGAAATTTACCCAACCAAATATGTTGCTAATTATGAATAACATTGCAAGCTTCTTCCATGTACATGAACTTACTTTTTCCATATTATTACTTTTTAGGTTTTAGTCTGAATGTTTGATTATGCTTATGGGTTTTGAATTTCTTCTGGGTTTCATCTTGATGGGTTGAATTGCTTGTGAAAATATGCAAAACAATGGATGCTGAGGGAATGATCAATGTTTAGGATTGTACCTACGATTAGTTCGTATTTTCTTGGCTTTTTTGTGTTGCAATTCTTTAGATTCATCTACGATTGTACCTTTGTATATTACTTGTTTGATATATGGAGTATGAATGTAATTTGAGTGAGTACAGCAACGCATTACAAAGGGCAGTTGCAATCATAATTTATTCTGTGGCATGGGTATGAGTTAAGATTATTTGTAAACTTACAGTGTTAAACTTACTTTTTCCATATTATTATAGCTTGGTTGAACAAACATTGTTTGTTGTTGCTGCACAGACCTGCTGAGCTGCTGCTGACTCTTGCTCTTTCGAGGTTGCTCATTCAGCCCACATCTACTAATACTAGTTAATAGCTGCAATTTTTTGTTCATGTAATTTTTTCATGTAATTTTTTTTTCGTTCTTTATGTAAATTGTTTTTGAATATTATTGACTAAATTTTTTCTTTGTCACTCATTTTTAATAGCTTATTCATATATTTAAATTTTTGGTGGATGTATAAGTGATGGATGTAAATTTTTGGGGTTAAAAACTTAATATTTATATATTTAAATTTGGTGGATGTATAAGTGATGAATGTAAATTTTTGGGGCTTAAAGCTTGAAGAATTGGTGGAATCTTATTGGTTTATAGTTGATTTGCTAAAATATTTATATATAAACTTGTTTACAATCTTTCAATATTAGAAATTAGTTTTCAAATATTCAAAAAATCATAATTAGAAAACTGAAATTGGATTCGGATTTATAACAGTTCGATTAAGAATCGGTTCGGGTTGGTATCAGTTCGGGTTAAAAACAGTTCGATTAATAATCAATTTGGGTTTGTACCAGTTCGGGTTAAAAACAGTTCGATCTTAATCGGTTTTAGTCAGGTTGCATTCGGTTACGTGCATACTTCGGGTCGGATTTGAATATGGTCGATCATTGTTCAGTTCGGGTAACATCGGTTAAGGTTTATATGTCGGTTATAAAATTCGGTTGCAGTTCAAGTTCAATTTTGGCCTTTTCGGTTATTAAACGGTTCGAGTGAAGTATCGGTTCGGGTAATTGCGGTTCGGTAAACCTAAAAAACTTACATTTTTTCAGGTCGGGTAATTATCGGTTCCGAGTCGGATTTTCGGGTCGGGTTTGTTTTGAACAGCTCTACGTGTAATAAACCATTTCTACCATAAGAATTAGAACAAATTTCAGAATTAAGTATGTTAGAACTAACTCTAGTGAAGATAAAAAGCAAGTTCAAAAATGATAAAACTTTTTGCTTAATAAGCATGAAGTACTGCTTATCAAGAAACAAGTACATTGAAATTTGCATTCCTGAAGGCGTTTTCAAGGCCTATCAAAGAAAAATATTTTGTGATTGATATAGTCATCTAAAATAGATATTGGAAATGCTCCCTAGCCCGAGTAACTTAGAAACTATCCAAACCTTATTGAGATCAAAAATAACTTTTTTATTACCGCACAAGGAATAAAAATGAGGCCGTTCTGTTACATAACGGTATGAGCTTACAGTTCCACAAAACCCCATTACGTAAATTGTGATTCAAGTTCATAGAGTAACCGCCATTATAGTTGTTATTCTCAAATACTAGCCATTATAATCCTTTTTTAACATGCATAAGGTTCTAAAAGGTTTACTATCAGCTTTAATTTAAATATTGTTCTTAAAACCTTGTGAATATTTTAAAATTAACAGTTCACATTGCAAAGTGTGACGCAACACATCCGTGATTTTGATTCTAACACCGCAAATTGTTTCTCAATTATTTAAATCATATTAAACAATAACATATTGGGTGGAGGGTCTCACCTTGAACAAAGAAGCCATTTATGACCACCAATAAAACAAGAAGAATTGAAAAGGTTCCTCTTTTAAATAATTAATCCCTGCAAATATAGCAAAGTTAGTAACTTTGTAAAAGGAATACATTGCCTCTACCATTTTAATGATAATGGGCTTAAAAACTTATCGTATTTCTATTTCTTATGTTACCTTTAAAATCATGGAAACCTTAGGATTTCAATTGGAATTCCCTCAGGTCTCCAAATATTTACCATATCCATGCTAAAAGATACTTACACAAACCCCCAATGTAAGAAAATGCTTTTAATTGGCAGCAACTACAACAATCTCAAATAAATATGAAACGAAAATGCTGAATATGAGGGATCCAAAAGGTAAGTTTTGATTTCAGTAATAAGAGGTCAACCTTTGAGAGGTCAGAGCTCTGCTTGGAAACGGAAGGTAAAATAAGTTCCAAAATGACTATTCCTAATGCCCTTATTCCTATGTTTCATACCCTATTTAACAACACATAGGCAGCAGTATTGTAATGAAATGTACAATACTGAAATTCCCTTCCAACATAATTTGCATATGCTTTGCCTCACCAGCACTAGTATTGCAACTCTCACACCATTGATTTTCCCCACTCTTCTCTCATCTTACATAGGTGTATTTCATATTTCAAGTAGCTTGGAAAGGAATAGAGCAGACAAGCATCAATCTCAACAGCTTCACAACAAATAAGACATGTAAAGTAAACCATTTTTTGTGCAATCCCTCCTATCTCAAAGATAACTAGATGTGATGGGAGCTAAAGAACAATAAAAGAAAATGATCTCCTGTGCACAAATTTTATGAATTATAGTTCCAATTAATCCTATTAACTAGGCATGCTACCGAGTGGTTGAGAATGAACTATAATATAGGTCACTCCAGGCACTGATCTTTCTCTTCCTTTTGTTGGGGGGAGAGGTCTTCCATATTACTGAGTACACAACAATATGGATACTCATTTTAATTTTCCGAAAATCATAGAGAAAAAGAATGCCAATCAGATAAGAAGTCCACTTGTCATTACTATCTAATAAAGACAAGTATCCTATTTTTAAACTAGAAATACGTAAGTTATCCAACAAAATGAATCCCAAAGGTAAAGGTAGTTGACCCACATCTGACAGCAAATTAGCAACACTTAAACCGACATTATATTGTCCCAATGCCATCAAATGGCTCTCATGGTCTCACTCTCACTTAAGTTCTCATAGCCAAGGAAGGTTCCTGGGTTTTAGCTTCTTCACAGTTCACACACACAGGCTAGCCTACTGTCATGGTGCTAGAGCAAAGACCCTTAGCGTCTTAAGGCGCCTCACACGTTTTAAAACTATGCTTCACAAATGTAAGTACACATGATTTAACTAGTTATGTTATTCTAGACTATAGACTACTACAATTTGAAAACAAAGAACTATATGTTCTACTCCAATCTCCGTCAACAATATACATAATTAGCAAGAGTTGGAACAACCTTAAACACCATCGAGTCATAACATAATTAGAAGGGCCAATAGTAATGCATTTGACGAGAAAATCAACTCCTTCCTTAGTTCTTTTACTCTTCTACTCATATGTCTAGACTCCAGAGTAATTTTCACAGTTCAAGAAAATCTAGGAGAGAGTAATATCACTTCTTAAAATTGTTCAGTAATCCATATTTTAAGTGAGTGATGGTACTGAGATCCATAAGGACAAAACAATACATCTTGAATATGACTTGCCAAACAGGACAGAAAGCAATGCAAATCAGAAATATTGTTCAAACATACTTCATGGTGATCACTAAATTCATCAATAAACAACGAAGAATAAAATAAACTAGACAGAAAATAAAATACTTTTTATGAAGTCTACATAAAAGCAAGTCCAATTCACACTATTAACCAAACAGCCAACAAATATGCAACTAAAGCACAATAACTATCAATACACTAGGGAATTAGAATTTTTGAGGACATAATGTGGATATCTAATTCAATATCATCACTCAATATGAAGCCCGGTTTATCTCACAAAGTAATAAAATGCGAAGCAAGGGCACATAACTAAGGGTAGAATGGCCGGCATTCAATAGAAAGGAAAAAGCTAAATACTAGAAATTATAATGTGCTATATAGATGATTATGATTATTCTGCAGATCAATGCATTCTTCTATCTCTTATTAAATTGCATGAAGAAGATATCACCAAATGTACTTGATAGAGTATAACATTTTTAGTTTAGTTGGTTGCTTGACATAGTATCCGAGCCAGCATGGCATAAGAGTCACGGTCTCACATGTCACGGTTTTGAATCACATCCACTCCTCATTTCAAGTGGAATATTCAACACCATATAAGAGGATGGAATTTGTTGTATCCACACTTTTAACTCCAAAAGGCTCTCAAGGGGCATGATAGAATATATAACATATCTTAGAAGTCTCAACATTCGGTTGAATTGGTTCCTTGACACTACTAAACATTACAAACTCTCAGAATTTCCAAGTGCTAGCAAAACTTCAATCTACCCCCAAATTCCATCCTTTCTTACAAGATTTTTTGTCAAGTAACAAAATTTACCTTCATCAAAAAATTGAATCAAAAGCAGTACCTTGTTACTCAAAAATCCAAGCTCAGATATCAAACATATAATCTGAAGCCAATAACAGAGATTTCTAAAAATTTAAGGTTGCAAATTGGGCAGTGTACACACTAAAACCCTAATTTGAGGAATAAATAGCCGGACCCGAAAAAATGTGGATCAAATATATATCTTAATTCACAAAGGGAAAATTGTTGAAAACTACCTACAAAAACATCAATTTTATGAAAAACTACCTAGAACAATTTTTTTGTCAAACTGTATCTAAAAAATTTATTTTGTTTGTCAGAAGGTACATCACCGTTAAAGGACGCCATTATTATGAGAGTGTTCGAAAATCAAGCCTTCAACATAAACAGTAAATCAAATTTTCGAAACAAATCAAAACTTACCTGAGGAAAGAAGATTAATAGAATGGAAAGAGGATGGAGTTCATGACAGCTTTGGGAAGATTGAAGAACAGCGAGTTTCTTTTCTCTAATTGATTTGAGGAAAGTGGTTATTTGGAACCCTCGTGCTATATTCTAACTTTTGTATTTATTTATTTTTTTAAAAAAAAATTGAAAAGCTAACGGAAATTCAACAATTTGTTAGTAGTTATCTTTTCATAAATAAAATAAATTTTTTAGTTATTTTTTTTGACAAAAAAAAATTTATTCTAAATAGCTTACTGGCTGAAGAGCTAGATGATTTGCATAGGATGGAAGAAGCTTACTGGCACCTACACTCAAGAGTGAATGAATTGAAAGATGGAGATAAAAACACAAAATACTTCCATCATAAAGCCAGCTCGAGAAAGAGAAGAAACTTGATTCATGGCCTTACTGATGAAGAGGGTTGCTGGAAATCCTCAAAGGTTGATATCTAGAGACTGGTCATTACCTACTTCGAAAGCATCTTTGCCACCAGTTTCCCCCTCGGGTTTTGCTGAAGCTCTTGAAGTATGAATGCGCTACTGGATGTAGAACCAACTCGTGAAGAAGTCTGCGATGCTTTATTCCAAATGCACCCGACAAAAGCCTTAGGTATTGATGGTTTTCATGCACTTTTCTTTCAGAAATTTTGGGATATTTTCGACATTGCTGTTGTTTCTCTTGTTAAAAATTAGTGGAGAGGGAATGTTGATTTAAAACCTATTAATAAAACTTGTATTTCCCTTATCCCCAAATGTAATGACCCAAAAGTTTTGTCGAATTTTTGCCCTATTAGCTGTTGCAATGTTATATACAAGATTATTTCTAAAGTCATGGCTAATAAAATGAAGGGGTTTCTAGGGATATTATCTCTGTGAATCAAAGTGCTTTCGTTCCTAAGAGGTTAATCACAGATAATGCACTATTAGCTTTTGAAGCTTTCCATGCAATGAAGAGATGGGGTAATGGGGGGAATGCCACATTCGCTTTAAAGCTTGACATGAGTAAAGCCTATGATAGAGTGGAATGGAGTTTTTTAGAGGCAGTGATGTTGAAGATGGGGTTCAGTGATGCTTGGGTTGGTCGTATTATGAATTGTATTTTACTTGTTTCTTTCTCCTTTAAAATCAACGGTAAAGTGTGTGGTGATGTTATTCCTTCTAGAGGTTTGAGGCAGGGTGATTAGATTTCTCCTTATTAGTTTATTATATGTGCAGAGGCTTTCTCAAAGTTAATTTCCGCTAGCATCAATAAAAAAGAGATTAAGGGCATACGTATTTGCCGTGGTGCTCCTATCTTATCACATTTGTTCTTTGCAGATGATAGTATTCTATTTGCTAAAGCATCGGTGCAAGAATGCTCGGAGGTAGCTAATATAATTAGCAAATATGAGAGAGCGTCCGGTCAAAAAGTGAATTATAACACGACCGAAATTTCTTTTAGCAATGGCGTACATCATCAACTCCGAAGAAACATTGTGGAAGTCCTGGGGGTGAAAGAGGTCGACCGTCATGTCAAGTATTTGGGCTCCCTACTGTCATTGGCTGTTCTAAGAAGGAAATCTTCATGTGCCTTAAAGATAGAGTGTGGAAGAAACTTCAAGGTTGGAAGGAGAAATTTCTATCAAAGGTCGGTAAAGAGATTCTTATCAAATCGGTTATACAAGCCATCCCTATCTATATGATGAGCATCTTTCGATTACCCTGTGGCCTAGTTGATCAAATCCATGCTTTATTTGCAAATTTCTGGTGGGGTTCTAGCAATTCACACAGGAAAATCACTGGCATAGCTGGAGTCATATGTGCTTACCAAAAACCAAAGGTGGGATGGGTTTCCGTGATTTAAAATGCTTTAACACTTCCTTGTTAGCGAAACAGTGTTGGCGGCTTCTTATGGGTACAAACCCTCTTCTTCTCGAAGTACTCAAAGCCCGTTATTTTAAGCACACAGATGTCATTGATTCACACAGAGGTTTTGACCCAAGTTTCACCCGGAAAAGTATTTGGGGAGCGAAATCTCTTCTCTTGGAGGGATTAGGGTGGCGAACAGGAAATGGTCTTAATATCAAGGTGTGGCACGACAACTGGATCCCTATGGGCCATCGGGTAGTTCCTCCTTGTGGCCAACCCGATATTGTTGAAGATTTGAGGGTTGCGGATCTGATCGACTTTAATAACAGAACTTGGGACGCCGATGCTCTTGCTCAACACTTTGACACGAATACTGCTGCGGCTATCCTCACAATGCCTCTATCTAATCGATGGCCTTCCGATAAGCTATACTGGTGTCTAAACAAGAGCGGTGTTTTCTCCGTGAAGAGTGGATATTGGTTGGCTCTCCTTGGCCACAATACCGAGTCGGATACCCCAGATTCAGTAGAGATAGCTAAACTGTGGCGATTAATTTGGAATGTTTCAGGTCCTCCCAAACTCTGTCAATTTCTATGGAGACTATGCAAGGGATCTTTGGCTTCGAAGATTGTACTATATAATAGATATTGTGTGCCCTCCCCTACTTGTTATAGATGTAGTAATGAAGACGAAACCATTTTCCATGCTCTGTGTGATTGCCCCAAAGCCGTGATTATATGGGAAAAACATGCTTCTTTCTCCCTCCTGACTGACGCCTCCCATGAGTCCTTCCCTATGTTTCTCTCTTGGATCCATGGCCATACAACAAAGAAGGATTTTGCTTCTATTTGTGCGACGCTCTGGGCTGTCTGGTTCTACCGCAACAAACAGGTGTTTAAGGGTGATAATGGAGATCCTGTGAAGTTGGCATCTAATTTCAACCGGCTGGTGGCCGAGTATAATGTATTTTCTTCAAAGGTTGTTGTTCATCATCCTAATCGCATCCTCCATTTCGTATTCTGGACCCCACCGAACCCTGGTTAGGTAAAAGTTAACTTCGATGCTAATGTGGCAACGGGAACAAATCGGGGTTCGGGTGTCGTCATCCGTGACGAATATGGGAAAATGTTAGTGGCGGGGTCAGAAGAGTGTTTTCCAACTGGTCTGTGAATGTTTGTGAAGCTGCTGCCGCACACTTTGGTATTGAGCTGGCGATGAGGTTCAGCCTCAATCATATCCACCTTGAAGGAGACTCTATGAATGTAGTGTCGGCCATTGAAAATAGAGCTGAGGGCCTTTCTTCCATTTATCTCATCTATGATTCTATTTTTGCGTTGAGTTCGTCTTTATTGAACTTTGGATGTAGCTATGTCACAAGAAATGGCAACACGTTAGCCCACTTAGTAGCTAGATGGGATACGGAGTTGGCCAATGAAAAGATTTGTATGGATCCTTTCCCCCAAGGTCTCCAAACCTTAGCCCACTTAATTTTTATCAAATACCTCCATCAAAGTTGACTTAATTAATTAGTTTAAACAGTTGACTTATGAACCAATATTTTCAACCAGTCAAATTAATCAATGATTTCATACAACAACTCTTAACAACAGTCATTTGTTAAACAATCCATTATTTATGAGTTTTTTCATTTTTATTTTTCTCTGTGAATTTAGTTAAACTTTTAGAACTTTAGGTTGATAGAATAATGTTGGTTATAATTGATTTGGTATATAAATTATAATTTTATAAAGTATAAAAATTCACATTGTAATTTATGATAGAATTAGTCAGAGATGTAAATGTGTATGTTAGAATTTAAATGTTTATTTAAATTAAATTACTAAAAGATAGTGTATATGAAATAATGTTTGGGCATAGATGTTTATGATTGAGGTGTTATGATATTGGATACGATAAAGCTCCTACCAAGTGAGTGTTTCATGTATTTTTGTTGCTAGATGGTGCATGAGTGTATCTTAAAAAGTGATACATATTAATTCTTTTATCAATATAGAATACATAAAATAATCACATGCCAAACAAAATAAAAACAAAGACAACAAGTTAAGAACTAATACAATGGATGAAATTCATTATTGAATTTCTAATAAAAATCATTATTGAATTTTGTAATTCATTGGTAAATAGCAGGAATTTTTAGACTTTTTAAATATGAATTTAAGTTGATGTGAAGATCTAGTAGATGCTATATACTCTAGCAAGTTACCCTTAATATCTTCCTTTAATTGCTAGAGGGCTCTGGTTGTTGGCGGAAGCTTTTAACCTTTGCGATAAAAGATAAATTGTTTTAATATAGTGGACACACAAGCTTGTAATAGATTTTTGACTTGTTTTTTAAGGAAAATTTACTACTTTAAAAAAAAAGGGGCCTAAAACTAGAGATAGCAGGCGAGTATATTTACAGATTTTGCACCACATCTGCTTTAAATTTTATAATTTAAATTTTATCTTATTACATTACATGATGCAATATGTGAAAGAACAAAGAACAATCTCTATTCCAGTTTTTTCTTAGTTAGAGTATGTCTGATTGAATTTGTATAGCTCTTTAATTTCCCCACTTAACTCACATATGCTCACAATTGACTTACCACGCCAATAGCAGTTACCAAAGATCTAATGTTACATCTTATTCTAAGTAAAATGTCTCTATTTTTGAATACTGATTTATTTGTATTCTATTCCTTTTTACTTTTTTGACATGCATATATATATGTTCTCATTGTATCATAAAATTACTCTTAAATTTCACCCATAAGATAATTCTTCTAATGTGAAGCTGGGTTTTTCCATCAAGCTTTATGATGATTTTCATAGGGCTAATGCCAATTTATTTATATTTTTATATATACTTAATTTGATATTGAATTTTCTAGTAAAATGTAGTAAATGCTGGGAAGAGAATGTTCTTTCTTTTTAGAAACTATGGTTTGTATTAACTGTGTAATTGCACACAAAAATTGTAGGTTGATAGAGCGTTGTGCTCATTCAAGCAAACATAATGTGTTAAGAGTCTACTTTTTAATGCTCCTTCGTGTAAAGGCTTTGAGAAATTCTATATGTCTTAGAGTCTTTTGACTCTTCCAGCCTAAAACCAAAGCTCCAAGGTTAGAGAAATGTGTGGTGTACAAACAAACTTATTTTACTAGTTGTTAAACTTTACAGAAAAATACGTGTCTCTATTAAGGAAACTTCATTGGATTGAAAATCAAACATCAGAGTGTGTTTGAGAGTACCTTAAGGTACCTTTAAATACTTGTGCTATGTCTCGATCTTAGCACTGTTTGTGTGTGTTAACTCAATTTTTTCTTTCATCTTTCATCATTTAATTTCTTTACTTTCTGTGTTGAAATTCACGACAATAAAGCTAACATGATAAAAAGACGAATCTCTTACGTCGAGTGTGATAGAGTATTTGTTTTTTAAATGAGTATATAATTTAAAAGCACAAGAAAGATCTTTATTTTGATTATTAATATAATTTTTAAGGAAATTTTGTTAGAAATTACCTATAAAAATAGTTTTTTTTAAAAAAAAGTTTTTTTATCAAAAACTATACATAGATTTTTTTTGTCAAACACTACATTGAAAAAAAATTATTTCTTTGTTGAAAACTATTAATTAACGATCGACATTTAAGTTTTCATTAAGTGTAGCATGTGCAATTCACCTAAGACATAATTAATAGTCTTTAACAAAGAAATAATTTATCTAGGTAGTTTTGGCCAAAACATTTCTTGATAGTTTTTGATAAAAATCCTACTTTTTATGTAGTTTCTAATAATTTTTTCTTTGTTATATTATTAACAAAATTAACTAAATAAGAGGGTCAAACGTAGTACATAATGTAGTATGTTAATTGCACAAGTATCTAGCGTGGAGTTCAATAACTGCAAAGGATATATGAAAGCGAACTACATCTTCACTTTTGCTTTGCGTTTGGAAATTTTGGGCGACTTAGATCTCCAAAAATTTCTATATTTTTTCTCTTGTTCTTCTCACACACTTTTGACAACACTATACTTTAAAATATTTGAATATCTGACAACATAGTGATAATATATAGAATGGGGATTCCCCTTTGTGGATATATTTTGTTCTTGCGGTCTTGCATTTTTCCTTCTATTTACACAAGGAAATTTTTTTTGTTAAGACGACTACTCTATTTATTTTGTTAAAAACTACATACAAAAAGTTAATATTTCTTTATTAAAGACTATCAGTTATTTTTTAGATGTCTTACACATGTTACATTATTGAAAATTCAAATATTTATTATTAACTTGTAGTTTTTAACAAAAAATAACATATTGTGAGTAGTTTTGAAAAAAAATATTATTTTTGATAAAAAAATCTATTTTTATAGGTATTTTTGACTTTTTTAACAACCACCTTTTAATTTTGCAAATAAATTAATTGTATACAATAAAAGGAATGTAATAGATCAATCACACCTGTAACCAAAATTGTAAGAAGAGATGACCTCAAATAAAAAAACCTATATTCATATTTTCTCTTTAATTTATATTAATTGAGATATTTAGCCCATATATTTAACATGTTTCTCAAAGAGACGTAAAAATTTGCATTAGTCTAAACTACACTATTCAACCCCAAAAGACTCATTTAAACTTTAGAATTACAATATCATATCACAAAAGGAAAAGCACACATATCTAAAATAATTCCAAATATACTATTTATCATGATGAGGTATATCTCTTTTTTAAGAAAGGTGGCACTTAATAGAAGTACTCTAATAAAAGTAAAAAGAATAAAAAAAAATAAAAAAAAACAAAGGTCATATAAATTAATCATAAATCTAACGGCTGAGATTGATTATTGCAGTCTAGCAGAAATCAAAGGGCAAGATTAAGGTCCAACCCAGTATCAAAGCGATGCGTTTTCTGAGTCTTGAATCGATCAGCGTTGATCTCATCATCATCGTCATCGTCATCAACGTCATTTACCTTCCTCTTCCCAAATTTGTTCATAGAAGTATAATTATAATTATCTACCCTATTATTATTATTATTATTATTATTATTATTATTATTATTATTATTATTATTATTAACACAATTACAACTACGGTGCAGAAAATTAGTACAAGACTTATCAGATTTATCCTCTTCTTGATCTTGATTATCTTGTTGATAATGATTAACATCTCTGAAATCTTCCAATTTAAACGAAGGCATCGAAATTGCGTTACTATTATCAGATCCGAATCCTTTGATTTCATCATTTTTCTTCAAATTATTTTCAGAATTTTGATTCTGCTGTTGATTTTGACTCCGTAATTGAAGAATAGTTCTATGATGATCTTCTCGAGCTTCTTTGAATCTTCTGATTACCTCGTAAAATTTGTCCATCTTCTCTTCATCTTCAAATTCATCTTGTGCTGCTGCTATTGTTGAAGATGAATTCATCAACTGATCTTTCTCCATTTCTTTATTCAACAATAAATTAAATCGATTTTATAATTTAACTCAAACTAGAAATATAGAATGGGGTGGGGATGGGATAATAGTGCAGTTAGATTATTTAGGTTATGAAATGTGCGTAGTAAGAATTGTTGTTGGACTTGCAGGTGAAGGTTTTGGTCTATTAATAATCTTAATACGTAACTCACACTCCGTTTTTTACATTATATAATTTTTTTTAAATTAGAAGTAGATTGGAGAATCTTTACCGATAAAATGTTAAATCGTAAAGAATTAGTCATTTTAAGCTTGGTGAAAATAAACCTCACGGTAAAACTTTCGCCCATTACGGTGAACTACTCTCTCTATTTTCATTTCAAAGTTTTACGCGCCATACCGCGGTCTGGTCGCACATTTTACATGACTATACTGCGATTTGATCGCGCGACTGAATTCTAGAAATCTCTGCAAATTTTAAACGGTCGTTATTTCTCGTTTAATTCTCAGAATTAGGCATATAATATGTCATTAGAAAGCTCTTGAAGTCTAGTTTTTAATGGTGCAAACCTTGTATTAATACAGTTTTTGTATAAAAAGTTATGCCCAAAAGATTGAACATATATTAAATTTCAGCACAAGCAAACTTTAAACGATCATCATTTCTCGCTCGATTATTAGAATTGGGTATATAATATATCATTGGAAAGATCTTGAAGTCTAGCTTCTAATGCCGCAAACATTGCAGTAATGTGATTTTTCTATCAAAAGTTTTGGCTAAAAAAGTTATCATGTATCAAATTTCAAAACAAAACGTGTGATTATGTTTATTTTCTGATTTAAAAAAATTGTTTTCTTTTTTTAAATTAATATTTTTTATTTGAATTTAACATTTATTAATAAATTTAGTTTTAGTAATAATAATGGTTGATTTTATAATTAAAAATAAATTTAAGGGCATTTTAGTAATTTTATTATAAAAGGGGGTGACGACCCAATGAAAATGATGACAAACTTTAAGGATTGGGTAAATAAAGAGTTAGTATAGGTAAATAACAGTTATTTAGAAAGTAGTAAATCACTTTTATATATCTTTATTTTATAAGATGGCTTTTGAGATTTTTATTTTATCTTTTTCTTATTTTATTTATTTTAGTATTTTGTATTTTGTCATTTTGTGGTTATTTGCAAATAAAATTTGGATTTTCATGGTAAATAAATACCTAACATAGTAGACGCGTGGGAATCTGTTATAATCAGAATGACGTAAGTCGGATACCGTCATTATTACCTTAATTTACATAGTGAAACAGACCTTTGGAATAGATTGACCAAGACCATTTCATAGGCTGATTATGATTTTTACATGGACTCGTTTCATAATACGAATGATGAATATTAAATAGTGTAAAAATTGATTTGGTGTAAGTAATATTTAATGGAGGAAGTAAGTATTACGAAAATAATTACTTTTAATATGTTCTTTAATGAAGTTTCCACAATAAATATTCATGAAAATTAAGAACAATAAAATTTTTTAGATAGTAAATATATTATTTTATTAATAATAAATTTGAAGTAGGAAAGTAGGGATCATAACAAAAAAAAAATACTTCTATTTTCTTCATTACACTGAAAAATGGGAAATTGTTTTTAACACTATTTACTTATTACTCTTAAATTGTATTTTAAGTGAATTCTTGTTTGATTTATCTCAATGCAAAGATTAATATATCCATTTTTTATAATATATAAACATAATATAATAAAAGATATTAAGCATTGAACTGAATTGGATAATGTGAAAAAACAAATGTTCCCTTTCACCACCACATAATTTGCTTTTAATGAGGTATATTTAGCAATATTTAATTTAAATGTCATTGTTTCAAATTTCTAATAGTATATATAGTGGTTTCAGTGATATTTATTAGATACTTTAGCAACATAATAAAAAATCATACTAAAGTTTTTCGCAACATAAGATCTAGTGACATTTCTCATAAATGTTACTATAGACTATAGCAACAATTATACATGCCACTAAAGGCCAAATAAAGTGTCATTAAATCACTTTATAGTGAAACTTGAAATAAAAACCAACAATTATTACACTAAAAATATAAATCAGTGACATTTTTTTAATGCCATTAAACTCAATGTCGTGAAAAGTTAAATTTGTTGTAGTGTTTTTAGTGGAATGGAGGTATTATTAATAAAGTTAATGATAAAAGTATGGAGATTACAACTAATAATTTTTTTATATAAAATTAATTAGTAACATATGGAAATCATAAGAAATATAAAAGAGTTAAAAATGAAGCTAGTGGAATATACGTGAGGAGTGTTGACCATAAACATTATTAAAATATTAAAATAAAATAAATATTATTATTTTTGTTCAAAATTTGTGAATAAATAGAATAATCTTTACGGGAACAACAAATAAAATACCCCAAAATGACAAATAAGAATTTCTTTCAGAACGGAGAGAGTAATTTATAGCAAAATATTATTATCATCCTTAAATAATAATTAAAGTGAAAGAATTAATAAGATACTCTCGTTCTGATATAGTTGCTATGTACACAAGTATTTTAATACTGTTTGTTATTAAAAAATAAGTAATTTATGGCTGATATTTAAAAAAATTATAATTAAGTAATATCTTTTTTGAATCGTTTAATCCTCTAATTGTGTAATTAAATATTAAAAAATATAATCAAGAGATTGTATAAGCAATTTATATGTCATTGCAACTCTTCCTTTTATAGTCTCGCTTTATAATATCTCTTTAACTTATAATGTATGTATATCCTATTTTTTCTAATTATAGGACTGACTTTGACAATAAGTTCATTCTAAATTAACGCAATCAACTCTTAAACAAAGACACATCAACATTTTCTCTGCTACCAAACAAAATTAATGATAATTTTCAACAATATTGATAGTTTCCAAACAATATTTCCGCTACCTTAATTTGTGTGCACTTAAACTTAAGTGTTACTTGAGTGTAACTAAAAAATGGAAAGGATGTACTGTTTGAAAATAATGTCTGTTCTTCTACGAGGTCTAATGCATTAATTTAATTTTTAATATCTATAATTATATATGATAAAAAATTATAAAAATTTAATTTTAATAATTTTTATATCGCAACGAATCAAATAAATCTCACTTAACTATGTTTTAATTTATAAATTAAAAATTAATCACAACTTATGAATAATAAATAAGTAGTACAAGTATTTCTAATATTGCGAATAAACAAAATAACTATATAAGTTTCCAATACAAGATTAGTTTTTATCGTATTTTAGACTCTAGTCCCAATTTCCCAACTCCCAAATGAGTCCTTGTGCATCATACAATTAGCCATTCTTCAAACCGGCCATTGACTATATGTAACCGTTAATTTTTAATTCATTATTAGTTTTACAATTGAAATTTTAGTGAGAAATTAGCATTTTTATGATTCTTTGTGTGATAATGACATGAAGGATTTTTATGGACCTGAATTATATTTTTTCAGGTTAAATAAAGAATTTCTATAGACAAAAAAAATAAAATTTATCATTTTTTAAATGATGTAAATTAAACTAAACCTCTAACACAAAAGTATAAATAAATAAAAGTTTTCAACTACTAAAGATAATTAACATGAACCTATTTTTTCAATATTTTGTTGATTATTCACATGGATCTTATTGTCCATCTATTTATAACGTTAAACTGATTAGTTTGGTTATCAAATAACTACTTTTATTATTTTAATGGAAATAGTGATTTTTAGGATGTTAATATTGTAACTTTGAATGTTGAAATAATCACTTTAGAAGTTAATTTTAAATCTTAAAATAATATAACTGATTTAGTTCTTTAACCTACTTTAATACTTAAATTACTCAATTAAGTTGTTTAACACCCACTTCCGATTGTAAACCTACACATAATTCAAGGGGTGCATTCAGATTTTTTTTATATAAAATCTTGATTATTTTAAATAAGAAAATGATTTTCTAATATATTTACTAAGGGCGTTTTTTGCATGTTATCATAAAAAATAATGCACCATGAAATAATAGAGTGAGCAATTAGCATTACCTTAACCAGAAAGGATATCTATCAAAGCATTAAAAACCTAATCAAAGAGATGCCTATCTATAAAAACAATAAAGTCAAAATTGCTTCGTCATGAGTTGGTTGCATAATTTAATTGAAAATGACAAAAAAAACTTTGATCTTGTAATAATTCTAACTGAGAGTAAGTGAGATAATAAGAACTCAAAATAGACATATTATTTTTAATTTGATTGAGAATAAATATTTCAATTAAAAATGTTGTGGATCATAATTCAAAATTTAATAACATGAGACTCAAAAAAAATGACTTGATCTTAATAATAAAAATAAATCACATCAAAATGTAATTTAATTTTACCCGTTTCTTAAATTTTTTGTTTATATGTTAATGTCATCAATTTCAAGTCATGATCCATAAGGGGCTAACCTAGGCTACTATGCTTATGTTAGATTTTTGTGTATCGGATTTATGTTATCTGACTGAAGTTAAATATTCGTTTTAGGATAGAGATCCCCTACAAGTAAAAGGAAAAAGGAAAAATAATTTTTCTTTACGTAGTGATCACAGTTAAATTTTTGCGATAAGAATGTGAGTAAAAAGTTTTCAAATTTCAATTAAATCAACCAATAATTTTAATATCTATAACTATTACTAAAACAAAATACTACTGACATCATCATTATTTAATATTGTTTACGTGTCACAACCTTAACAAAAGTTTTCTCTTCAAAAATCAATGATGATGTCATTGTTATTATGACTAATATTTATATCTTTGACTTTATTACTTTCTAACTAAGACTGTAATATTATTATATTGATTGATTTTATAACTTTTAGGTCACATCATTTAATGTATATTAGAATATCATATAAGTATTTTATTTTATTTTTTTCAATTATTTATAAATTTTTTTTAAAATTTTATTTATTAAATGAGTGTTATTTAGTGTATTGGATATTTTCAGATGGTTAAACATAATATACTTTTATTAAGATTTTTTTTGATTATTTATATCATTAATTACTTAAATGCAATGCTTAGTTCTAATATGATTTAGATTGTGACTATCTTTTGTGAACCCCCAAGACCACCACAGACCACGACCGACTCACCACCACAGTTACAAGACTAGGATTGTAAGATCTTTAATATCAGAACTTGGCATTCAAAGGTAAACTCAAGTACATTTTTGCTCTTATTAATTTGTTGCTTTTAAGTATATTTTGTGATTAGGTGTTGTTTTGTCCCCTTTCAATTTTATATTAATACTCTTTTCCTCTTGATTTTGTTTGCAATTTTAATTTATAGTCTTGTTGTTTTTTTTTTCAATCGGCCCTTATCCAATTTATTTTGTTTTGTTGTTTGCAATTTTATTTTGTTTTACATCTATTGTTTTTTTTTTATTTTTTTATTTTTTTTGTTATTTTTTGGTGTCTTTTAATTAGGCTCCTAACTGTGCATCTCGTTCATTATTACATCGTTGTTTGTAATTATTTTTATAGCTTGTCGATTGGATCTTAGTTATTCTTTTCGTTCATAATTATATTAGTATTTGTTGTTTATTGTTTTTGTTACTTTCAATTGGGTTTTTAGTTATTCTTCTTTACATAATCACCTTGTTATTTGTTGGTATTTTTATTGGATGTTGGTATTGTTGTAAAGCCCTAACCTCTAATCGCTAGCCTTCTATAGCAAACCTCCACCCTTTTTTTGCTTTGGGTGTTTTTGGTTGTGAGTAGGCACCCTACCAGCAAGGCAACAACCAGTTTCAAATCAACAATCCAACGAAGAGAACATTGACAACTTCGACGGCTCATCACCAGGGTATCCACCAGCTAAGAGCATTGTCCTCTTCCCTATTCTTCCTTTCACTTATCTTTTATTTATATTTATTTATTGTGTTTGTTTTAGTGCACGACCTATTTTTATTTATTTATTGTGTTTGTTTTGGTCAAGATCTTTTGTGTGATATTGGTTTGGTTGTGCTTAAGCTAGTGTTTCTTTTAGAGGTTTTTGTCAACCTTTTTACCTTTGTCCTTGGTTACTGAATATAGAGTTAGAACGCAATTATGCTCACCTGAGGTCAGGTCCAAGGAGGAGGGGGGGGGGGGGGGGGGGGGGGGGGGGGGGGGGGGGTCAGGGGGGCAACGTAAGCAGAATCTTGAACTGAGAGTGGGGACTTGGAACATAGGTACCCTAGAAGCCAAGTCGTTGGAGTTGACCAATAAGCTTTCTAAATACAGGATTCATGTGACATGTGTTCAAGAGACTAGGTGGAAGGGGCAAAAAACAATATGTATAAAGGGATGTAAGTTGTGGTATCCAGGTTTGGACGACATACATAGTGGGGTCGGCATCCTAGTGTCTAATGACATCTTAAAGCAAGTGGTTGAAGTAAGGAGGTGTAATAACAATATTATGCTAGTTAGGATAGTAGTGGGGGAGGAGGTCATATCGATTGTCAGTGCTTATGGGCCGCAAGTTGGGTTCAACGAGCAGGTGAAGCGCGAGTTTTGGGATAACCTAGGAGACCTTATTAGTACAATCCCGGAAGATCAGAAAGTGTTCTTAGGAGGAGACTTCAATGGACATATAGGCAGAGATGCAGACAATTATAACCCGGCTCATGGAGTGTTTGGTTTGGGGGCAAGGAATGAGAGTGGGGAGAGTTTGCTGGAGTTTGCGCTAGCCAAGGAATTCGTTATAGCAAACTCCATCTTTAGGAAGAAAGATGAGCATTTAATTACATATAAGAGTGGTGGGCATGCAATCCAAGTTGACTATTGCTTAGTACGCAAGGGGGATCGGGGCTCGCTTGGATTGTAAGGTGGTGTTGGGTACAAAGATACCCACCCAACACAGGCTTTTAGTGCTGGTATTTAGGATAAGGAAGAAAATTGTAGAGAAGAAGATTGATTTTAGGGGAAAGATCATGTGGGGGAGACTTAAAGGGGATGTGGTCACAACCTTGTCAAGTAAGATAAGTTCATTGGGCTTCCCAAGTTAGTCTGAGGATGCGAATGAAATGTGGGTGAATATCGCAAAAGCCATTCGAAAAGTGGTAGAAGAGACATTGGGAGTGTCGTCAGGGAAACTAAAAGTGTTAAAAGAGTCGTTGTGGTGGAACAATGAGGTGCAGGAGAAGATAAAGAATAAAAATAAGAGATTTAAGGAACTTATGAGATGCACAGAGGGGAGGATATGATACAAAAGAGAGAGCTACAAAGAAGCAAAGCGGGCGGCTAAGAAAGCGGTAGTAGAGGCAAAAAGTCGTGCTTATGTGGACTTCTATCAGAAGCTTGATACTAATGACGGGGAAAAGCATATTTTTAAGCTGGCAAGGACTAGGTTCAGGAAACAACGAGACTTAGAGGCAGTGAAATACATCAAGGATGAGGGAGGACGAGTTCTCCTGAGACAAGTGGACATCAAAACAAGATGGCGCCAGTATTTCTCTCAACTGCTCAATGAGACTAGGGGGCCAAAGGAGGAGGATAGTCAAACTTCTGACGTCCAAAGACCACGGGAATATGGGTTAACGAGTGATATGACCTCAGAGGAAGTAGGAGAAGCTCTCAAAAAGATGGGGAGAACAAAGGTAATTGGGCCAGATAACATACCGATTGAGGTGTGGAGGGGTTTAGGAGAAGAGGGCATTCGTTGGTTGACTAACCTTATTAATGTTATCTCAAGGACACATAAGATGCCAGAAGAGTGGAGGAACAACACACTAATACCCTTGTTTTAAAACAAAGGCGATGCACAAATATGCGGGAACTATAGAGGAATTAAACTTCTTAGCCACACAATGAAATTGTGGGAAAGAGTGATAGAGAGGTTAATCAGAAAAGAGATGGTAATTAGAGAGAACCAATTTGATTTCATGTCAAGAAGGTCAACTAAGAGTTTAGAGAAAAACTAAGGGTTGCCCTTATTTCGGCAAAAATGCACAAAAGTAGATTGAGGTGGTTTGGACATGTGCAGAGAAAGACTTTCGACGCTTCTGTGAGGAGGATAGAGAGTATCATAGTAGAGGTTAAGAGGAGTTGAGGAAGACCCAGGAGACAGGGGTAGGTAGAAGCGCCTTATCCATGTTTTAGACTACTAATTCTCCCTTCGCTTACTTGTCGGTGTTTTTATTCTCTGGCTTTTATTCGTTGCTATTACTATTATTATTGTTTTCCTTTTTTTTTTTATTTTTTTAACCATCTGCATTCTATTTATTTATCTTATGTCTAAGGGTCATGCTTGTGTGTGATAAGATGCAGACTTGCGGAGTTCGCTTTAGCCACACTCGGTCCCATCAGTTGCAGAATCTTATCTTATTCTTTCTCGAGTCGGGGGACTCTTCGGTCGCGCTCTCCTTTATAGGTATGAGTTGCCTCCGTCCTTCCCTCCTCAGACCCTAGCCATAGTTTTCTATGGGCGGGATATACTGGGTATGATGATGATATTTATCTTGAATTAAATTTTCAAAATTATCTGCACGCACGATGCAAATATATGATACAAATCATACAATATATATAATGTATACAACTATTCAAAGTGAAATGAGATATAACTATAATATAAAATTCATTTCTTCAAATTTTAGTTTCTAAAATAATACAAATATGTCGAAAAATTTAATAAAGTGAACTAATATTGTTTTCTTATTAAAACCTTTTAAGTTACAAAAGTAATTTTAAAAAATGTCTTGGACTCAATTGTTCCTAGCTTTAAAATCTAGGGGGGGCTGACTTTGTCCTCATTTTAGGTCCATCTTTAATCATTTATTTTCCAAAAGAAAAAGAAATTTATTTAATTTCAAATTTAATTATGATATAAATAAAACTGCTAATTATAGCATCGTGTTTTACATGTGTGTCGCATTATAATATAATTGTGCCTAAAAAAGTTGCACCACATTATTTTTTAAAATTCTATGACGATGCCACTCTGAATCATTTGTTTATCATATATAGTACAAGATAAAATATTCCTTTCACACAAATAAAAAAATAATGAATGAATAAATAAATAGATAAAATAAAGTTGGTTGGGGAATTAATAATTTTCAAAAATTAGAACACGGACAACCTTTTGAGGATTATAATCTGAATATATATTAAGGCTAAATTTTGTTCTCAACGTTTTATGATGTCCTCATACAAAAAATAATCCTTAAACTTTGATAAGAAAGATGAAAGGCTAATTCTAGAAGAATGATTTACCTTGAAATTTCTCTTTAGTAGTCACCCAACGTACAAACTACTCCATATTCTCATCCTTAATAAAGTTTCCACTAAGAAAAAATTCACAAAAAATAAGAAAAATAGAATTTTTAAAAAATAAATATGTTATTTTATTAAAATATATAAGTTTGATGGAGGAAAATTGGAGACCATAAACATTAACAATATGAAAAGAAAGTTAGTGGAAAAAATATGAGGATCACAACTAATAAAAAATATATTTTTATAAAGTTAAACATGTGGGAACCATAAAAATATAAAAACGTTAAAATAAAGTTAGTGAAAGATATGTAGAGATCATGAGCATTATTAAAATATTAATATGAGGATGAATAAGGTTATTTATGTCCAAAATGTGTGATATAAATAGAAAGATTCTTTATGGAAATAACAAATTAATGAAACATTCTAAAATGGCAAATAAGAACTTCTTAAGGAACGGAGAGAGTATAAATTAAAGTTCTTACAAATATATATAAAAGATCGTACTATCTTTTATTTTTAGTTTGTTCTACCGAATTTGCTCAATTATATTGTTTTAGAACACGATCCAACTACTTTATTAGCACATTTTTACTATTAATGTTTTTCTTGACATTTTATGGGTCCTAAGTTGGGGGTGTTCAATGGGCAGAATACGGGCCGTAGTGGGCATAAAATATGGGCCAGGTTGAATAAGGGCCATTTAAACTTTATATAAGCTTTAAATGGGTCAGGCTCAGAAAGCCCAAACTAGCCAGATCTGACCCGTTTTTATTTACTAAAAATTATTATAATTCCCATTGATCAATTTATAATAATTAGATTATCATTTATAATAATTATATTATAGAAACGTTAATAATCAATCCCTTAGGCATTGTCCTCTATAAAAAATAAATTATCCATCAATTTATAATAATTAAGTCCCTTTATAGCACACCTCCTTTTAATTATAATAGAGTCTGTTTTCATCTCGGTCTATTTTCAAATTGGTCTTTACAAAATCCTTTTAAAAATGGGTTGGATAGAGAATCAAAATAAGGGCTCGACCCGTTGAACACCCTTAGTCCTAAGTAAAATGAAAGATATGGACCCTCTTTATAAAGGGTTGCATTGATTATGGTTTTTGATTGGTGCTTGGCAAATTAATATAGACGAACCCCTATATATTATGATAAACTAGTTAAGTATTATGAAAATGTTAAATTTGTCAATAGTTCATGCATATAACATGTCAACCTAAAATGAGTACTCATCTTATTCTCATTTTATTCTAACTTTAGTGTTATTTATTTTGTGAATGTTGTGCATATTGTACTAGGTAAAGCATATATCGCATATAATCATCCTAAAATAATGTTTTTAAGCTACGTAATAAAATAGATAAAATTAAAAAGGTTTATTTGAAAATAGTTTAGAGGGATATATATATATATATATATATATATATATATATATATATATATATATATATATATATATATATATATATATATATATATATATATATATATATATATATATATATATATATATTTATATTATATGTTAAACTCTTTTTAAAGTTAGTAAGTTTTTAATTTTAATTTTTAAACTGTCAAACAATTATTGAATAAATTTCACAATGGCAGTGGTCTAAAAGAAAGACAATGATATAGCGGACAAAAGGACAAAAAATATATTACATGTTGTTTGCTGACTGCTGTTATCCACATCGAATTAATATTTGTTGATTTTTTCGTTCTTTTAAATGTTATGACGTAGATTCTTGTTGTTCGTTGTTAGCAACGGACAAATTAATTTTTTTCTCTTGTTTGCTGTTAGTAATAGAGAATAAACTATTATCCTAAACTCGGACACAAAGACACTTATCTTGAGGATTAAAATTTTGTTTGTTTGTTTAATTTTCCACAATTATGCAACTCTTATGACATATGGGTTGGAGGATTGAAGCAAACTGTACAGTGGATTGTTGCTGCTATGTCTGTGGTCGATCTGTCTAGTGAGCAAATTGGGCTGTTATATAGTTTATGGGCCCATTAGCATGTGGTATGCATATTGGCCTCATTTGGTGGGAGACAGATGGGGCCTTAGAATCATAGAATTCGGGTCAGATCTTAGGTGTATCATGTATGTATTCAGTATTGGCATGCCAGTTTTTTTGGAGCATAAATATCTATTAACTATTTTTATGAGAAACCACTTTTTAGTAATACCAACTCAAAACAAAAAGGTTTTATATTAACAATTGTATTATTAGGCTAAGTAATCCATATATAAAGCATATCTCACAATAAGATTGTTTCGTAAAAAAAAACCGTGTGATCGAAATTGCTATATTTTATTTTTAACTAATATGGTATATGGATTGATTAGCATATAGTAATATCACCCACTTAGGATGCAAAATAAATTCTAATAAAGCCATAGAACAATAATTAACGTCAAATGACAAATCACTCACAAAGTTGTTTTTTAATAATTTAAAAAGTTAGAATAATTGTAACAGAATTTTATATTTTATATAATATTTATTAAGATAATTATGAAAATAGGATATTATGTGAAATGGATTATCTCTATATTTAAAAAAAAATATTTTATACACATTTAAATGGGTGAGAATATAATATCAATACATGTCATATAGTATCTTACGTTACCATAACGGTGTGTTTGATATTTGGTACTAAATTGTAGAAATGGTAATAAAAAGTTAGGGTAATTGGGAATAATATCTCTTGACAAATATGGCCATGCATATTCTCATTCAACAATCTCATTTTCTTTGCAAAATTCATTTCAATTCACTATCATTTTAAAATGTGGTATTAGGTCGATATGAAAAATTGTGAACAAAAAGCTTTTATATGATCAGACTTTCATTACCATTAAAATGACATGATACATATTATGAAAATTTATATTACAAATCATTCCTATTACTATCAATTAGTACCGATTACCAAACGGACTGTAATTGTCATGATCACATTATTATAATATTATATAATGATAACTTTCTAACATAAACCAATCCATGCATAATATGAGTACTATTGATTAGGGTTGATTGGCATATGGATAAAACAGTATGATTTGTTGTATTATTGCAGTATCAATAGATTGGCATATGGATATAAACTTTAGACAACGAATAATTTCAATGTCAAAAAAGTATAATTAGGAGGATTAAAGCAATCTATACCATATTAATATATTTTGTATTTTTCAATTACATGGTAGGCTGAAAGTAGAGAAAAATTAAGTGAAAATTAGACTTAAGACTTTTTAAGAAAGTGGTACTTGTTCTCTAATTGAGACAAGACCAGATGCTCAACAACCCTATCTTCTTTTCGACTATATCAACTATAAGACTCTAATTGAGACAAGACCAGATGCTCAACAACCCTATCTTCTTTTCGACTATATCAACTATAAGACTCTAATTGAGACAAGACCAGATGCTCAACAACCCTATCTTCTTTTCGACTATATCAACTATAAGACTCTAATTGAGACAAGACCAGATGCTCAACAACCCTATCTTCTTTTCGACTAGATCAACTATAAGATTTTAACCATTAAATTGATTCAATTAAAAGTCAAAAATAATGCCAAGACCATAAAATTAAGATACATGGAGTTGGAAGCTTGTTTTTATTGGGAAATTTCAAGATCAAGGTTTGGCATTTGGTATGGGGAAACAACACACATCAAATTAAGATACATGACAACATGTTTTTATGTAATAAAGGATAGAAACTCTCATGTTTCTTGATAGTTCTATCCCCTTTTCTCAATTGAGACCCATGTAAGGACAAAGACTCTAGTTACTTTACATGTCATGTTCAAAGGTTTCATTAAGAACAATAAAAATATAGGTTTTCTTTTTCTTTAATAATTATTTCTTGATATTTTTTTTTCTTTGGATGGTAGAATTATGGAAATAATTTAAGTAGGACATGAGGATGCTTTTGATTATGTAATGTTAATAGTGGGTAGATGTAAGAAATGCTGACCTTGCAAAGTTTGAGTTAGTGGGTTAAGATTCCCATTCCATTTTCTTTTACTCATTTTAATTTCTATTTTAATTTGTTTAATTAATTTTGCATTTTTTTCATTAGTTTCACTTTTTTTTTAATTTTATTTATAAATTTATACGTCTCTCCAGTTTAACCACTTATTTCTAATACTATCAATTTATTTTTTGTCTTATTTTTCAACTCATTTCTCATTTCATTGAATTTTGCCTAATTTACAACTTGTACAATATAATAACAATAAATAGCATGCCCTATCCCTTTGAGACATTCTCTCTCAAATTCCTTCTTCTTTTTTTTTTTTGCCTGATTTCTAGTTTTGCTTTCAGTGCAATTCTGTCTTTGGTTCTTCCTCCTTACTGCTGAATTGCAGTATGCAGAACTACCTTTTACTTTCACTTTCCAAGGAGAAAATACAAAAAGTAATTCCCATTTTCCCTCTCTTACTAATCATGATATTCTTCATTTTCTTTTTTGTATTTATCAATATGCTCATTGTTTGCATTTATACATAGTTACTCTTTTCCATATTTCTTGCTATAATATAAGATTAGATTCTTAACGTAAGAATTATTAATATTAAATTTTTTAAATTTTTATACATATAATTAAAAATATTAAGGATAGAATTAATGCATTATATTACGTGATAAAATAATTTTGAAAATCTCTCGTTCATTATTTAGGGGCAGGGTTTTCTTAACAATTGTTGTTAATTAAAGTTATTGATTGGTTTTACCAGGTGAAAGTATATACTGATAATACACTGATAAGTCAGCTCTTTAAGCTTACTATTATGAAAGTATTTGACAAAAGCTAATTATTAGTCATTGACCGTGCATTAGTAAATAAGTGAGTAAAAAACCAAACACTAAAGCTAATGAAAAAAAAAACTACTCCTAATGGTTTTAAATTTTTTGCTTTTAACTTAAAAATCAGTTTTTCCTCTGACTTAAAAATCTTTTACAAAATACGTTTTTTGTTGTTTGACCAACAAAAAAATTTTAAAAAAAACAACCAAAACCCAATAAAAAAGCTATAACCAAACTGAACTACACTAAAATGTTTTTTCTGTTCAAAAATACTTACGAAATTTACGCAATTTGATGCACTAATTTAATTATTGATATGTCTAATGCTATAATAAAAAATTATAAAAATTTGATAGCAATAATCTTTATTCTTTATATTGAGACGAATTAAACAAGATTTTATTTGACTATGTTTTAACTTATAGGTTAAAAACTAATCACAGATTAATGATAATGAATGAATAGCGTTATATTTGTAATGTTGTAAGTAATTTGAAATCTTAGCTGTTTTTTTTTTTAAAAAAATTGAGTTTATTTTACTTTATTATGGACAAATTATCAGGTAAACATGGTACATCATTAAGTACATCCGAGTATATTGCATTTAAAAATGCAATAATCATTTTTTAAATGTTTAGAAATAATGACTAAAGCAATTATAAAACTATTATGATCAAGATAATAGAAGGCACTCTTATTTCAGGGAGTATATGGAAAGTACTCTATCTCACTATAATTAACTCAATTTATATTTCAAATTGTGATATGAATGAATAATATTAATAAATAAATCGTTTGGGCTTCAGAGTTACAAGTGTGTCTATAACATTTGAAGGGCTTAGGTGAATAAATGAATAGAATCATTCATATATAAATTTAAAAATATTTAAGATTATTTGATTAAAAAAAATACACTAAAATTCAAGATACATCAATCATATAATAGAAAAAATTTATTCATTTATAATGAAAGCAATTTGTTTTTTGTGCTTTTAAGTAATTTAATTTAGTATGTCCTCATCTTACACATAATTTTACTCTTGTGAATATGAATACGCCAAGTAGATAAAAAAACAAAAAAAATTGAGTAAAACAAATTAACAAATAAGCATACATATACCATGCAAGAAAAACAAGATTACAAGTATTAATCGGATACGTTATAATAAACCCCAAATTAAAAGATTTAACCCATATAACTTATTACGTTAATTCCACAATTACATCAAGCGTACGCACTCTCAATGCTCAAACTCACTATCGAGAGTTTGTTTGTATTTGCCCTCAATATCCTCCTTTTTTGACCTTTAAACCCTCTTTTATAATAAGCCTAAGAGGTTAAAGAAGTCATTCTCAATAATCCCCAAAATTAACTTTGCTCAAACAAGTGTATTCCAACCCTGCTTGTTTGAGCAAAGTGTTGCACTTGCTACTTTAATGAGCGATCATTTTGCTTGTTTGAGTAGCCTTTATGAATGTACGTAAATTTTTATTTGCTCCTCTAAATGTTCAAAAATCTCATTATTAATAGATAATTCGTTTTTTTTTTTTATAAAAAGGAGCTAGATCGATCATAGAGCAGATAATGCATCCACTATTGACCAGAAGTATACTCCCCAACAGCCAATTGGAAGTATCCTAATTTGTGATGATAAAGCTGAAAAGAAAACCCAATTATAATTTACATACATCAACAATATATATGCATAATATGCAATGCATGTACCATGAAATGAACATAGGCAGAAGAAACAGCAGATGACAGATACATTTGATATGCATGATACAGTTGATATGCATGTTTATTATCAACTAAGTCAACAACAACAAATCATGGGAACGCAGTCCAACGTCCTGCAATATTGCTTGCTCATCATCTCACTATATTATGCACCTCATCCATCTTTCACTAACACTTAAAACGGCATGGCATTATACTCTAAGGAGATGATTAAATTGTTTAGATAAAATTAAAATTTAATTAAATAAGAGAAAATAGAAGAAAATATACTAGTCATAGAAAAATGATATGTGGATGGTTAATAATTAAAGAAATTAGTGGTGGAACTATGATATCCTAGATTTAGCTTGAAAAAGGGTTGATAGATTACTCATATAAATAAGGTGCATCTTATTTTCATGGGAGCTTATTTGCTAAGAACTCCACAGTTAAACCTATTTGGTGGGGAGCAATTTTAGGATGGGTGTCTCTTGGGAAATTTTCTTGGGTGCGCACGAGTGAGGTCTAAGTGTGCTGGAAAGACTTGTGTTGGTCGGTGGGGCTGGTCTACAATCTTCATAAGTAGTCATTGGCAATCCAAAGGGCTGGGGTGTTACAAGAACAATTACCTAACATAAAAACGTAACAAAATTAAAGGGATGGACTAAAATAAAAATTGTTACAATTTATTATGGATGAGAATATAAATTATTAAAATCTTTATATATGGAGGGTGATTGCCTGATTGGTTCATGGTTTTTTATTTAGTTTTTGGTTGATTTTTAGCTATTGGCTTTTTTGTTGATCAACGGCAAAAAAAATATTTAGTAAATGTAAGCCAGCTGAAAAGTTAATTTTAAGCCAAAATATAAAATACTTCAGTTAGCTTTTTTGGTTGACTTTTGGTTTATTGACCCATTTATTCTTTAATAAACAACCAACAGTCAATATATAAATTTAGCAAACGTCTTTATAAACAACTGGTTTTATAGCTAGTTTAAAGCCAACAAAAACAAACAAAATTTTCAATTGGTAAACAAACCAACTAAAAAAGTTAATAATCAACATCATATATATATATATATATATATATATATATATATATATATGTGAATAACAAGGACACGTAGGATTTAAATATTCATGGTTTGATGATTAACAAAATCACATGTACTGTGTATCAATATGATTTGTATGAAATGGATTTGAATAATGTTAAGAGTTTGATGACAGAACGCAAAAATTCAAAATAAACTGCAGCATGAGTGTTGGAATAGAGTGGGAGTTAGAAAAAGAAGGAAAAGGTAAAATGTTAGGTGGAAATTAGGAGTTATGCCCGTGCAGTCGTGCACCGACTCATAATTCTGCTTTATTATGAACGTAGTCAATCACAATTGAGAACCCTACGCTTTCCATTCTCATTCCTATAAGCCTACAATATTCTATTTTACCTCAAAAATATAAACATAAATAAAGTCAACAATCATTTAACTTAGAAATATAATACTCCTATGATTTTAATATTTTTTTATTTAGAAAATTATCTAAATTAGTCTAATGACCAAAAACTTGCCGATTTAGGGGTAGGCGAGGTGTGTCGCATCTAGGGTTTCACCATTGAAAGGGGCCGCAAGCTCTTAAGTATTAAAACGACTACATGAGTGAGGCTAATAGGCTATAATAGCAATCATCTATGGAGATGATGCCACTCCGATGAAGAACATGAGGTCCGTTAAAAAATACTTCTAATTTTTTAGGGAACTCAAAAGAGAAGTTAAACCACTCATTTTTTTTTAATCAAATTACTAGACATAAGAAGACTATATAGAAAATTGAAATGAAAAATGAAATAGAATTCACCATTTTAAAAAAAGGCAATAATAGAGTGCTCCAATTATTTGATTCAAGTAAAAAAATTAATCTGAGTGTTCTAATTGAATTCGAAAATGAAACTGAAATTGAAGGGAGAAGGTAACATATCAGAGATATAAATTAAGAATCTTTAAGAGACTGATCAAAGATAATCTTTGGAAGAGGGAGGATATTCCCGCTTGGATCCCTACCTCTTGAGGGACTACATGTGTTGCTTAGCACTATTATTAATTTATTATTAGTAAAAATTACCTAAAATAATTTAATTTTTTTATGATTTTCTTATAATAATCATATCTATTGATTAACTATAAATAATCTCAACTTTTAAGTGTATTTTCCTAGAGTAAATTTAGTAATCTGATAACTTGCTATAACAAGCTTTATCTTTCAAAAAAATATATATTAAAATAAAATGTAAAAAATATGTTGAAAAAAATTCTAATTTTTTTATTATTCAGAACTTTTTATATATATTTTAAAATTTTTTCTCTAATTGTACATTAGTTTTCACTTTACTTTTTTTTGGTGAATTACCTATTGTAACGGGTCATCGAAATAACCATGTTTACTCTTAGCAAATATCCTGTAAAGTTGAGATTATTCACGGTTAACTTATTGGTGAAATTATTATAGGAAAATTATAAAAATATTAAATTATTTTAGATAATTTTTCCTATCATTAATTTCTATTAAGGACTCTTGAGAGCTACGAGCCAAATTGCAAAAATAACAGGGCTAAGATGAGAAATTTATTTCCCATATATTTTTTGCTTGAAGTATTTGATACAACTAAAAATTTATTAGTCCAGTCTAGTTGACGAAACAAACATAGTTAATGTGTAAAAGGTATATGAATTAATTACCTTTACATTTATGAATTAAAAAAGGATTTCATATTTATACTCCTTCATGTGAAATTCTTTGTTTGTTAATTCGATCTTTCAATGACTTCAAATGGCTTTTCTTATTTAGGAGATAGTGTGTTCTATAATCAAATACACTTAATAAAATAATTTTGATATTGCACAAACATGTACTCTATTCTTTTAATTTGGTTGTCTCATTTAAAATATTAGCCTTGAGTTTGTAAGAGGAGCTTTCATGTCTCATATAAGGGTGTTTGGTAAATAATTTTTTGGTTAGCTTTTTAGTTGATTTTTGGTTTTTGGCTTGTTGGTTGGTCAAATAGCAAAAAAGTGTTTGGTAAATGACTTTTAAGTCAACTGAAAAACTGACTTTTAAACCAAAATAAAAAAGTTATTCCAATTAGCTTTTCATTAGCCTTTTTGGTTGGTTTCTGGCTTATTGACACATTTTTTCTCTAATAAATAGCCAACAGTCAATATCTAAGTTTATCAAACATCTCCATAAACAGCTAAAATTTTCAACTAGTCAATAAGCTAACTAAAAAAATCAATACCCAACAACCAACATCTAATTGACAAGTACACCCATAATCATAAAATAAATTGCATTATGTTGGACTTGTCATTGTTCTTATTAGCTCTAACTTTTAAGTGATAATGATATTATAATTATAAAGAAAAACTTTTCAAGCTTAAAAATTTAAATAATAGGCCAACCAACTCATTAATCATTATATCATTTACATATGTAGAAGTATATACAACTTTATAGAAGTATTATACATTTTCTGTGCTTTTTAATTTGCACTATTTTTTATTTTAGTTTGTCTTATTTATTTTGCATCTTTTTTTATATTGGTCATAATCTTTTTTTGTTAATTTTATTCATAAAAGTATTATCTTTCTTTATTTTAACCATTCAATTATATCAATTATTTGCTTTTTTATTCTCCAATGCAATTCCCCTTCTCACTAAATTTTATCCAAAAAACGGAGGGCGAGTAACCAATGAAGAACGGCTATTGAAGAGGACGATCTCATAGGAGTAATTGTTATGGCAACCCCGTCCCGGTCTATGCGCGCGCATTAGAATTGAAAACTTCAAGTGTCACTCATCTAAAGTTCCCGGTTCTACTCACTTATCTAATACCCTTTCCTTTGCTTTATAAGATTCTGTTGCTTAATTCCTTTTTTTAAACTGTTCTTTTTGAGTTAGTTTCTAATACAATTATTCTCACTATTTTTCCCTTAATTTTATACTAAGTAATACTCCTATATTTTTTTTTATCAAATATTTAATATCTATTTATCTATATATACTAACATATTAAAAGAAAAGTCAGAAACGACGTATGTCATTTTCTTATTTATTTTTATTTTGTCTAAATATTTATGGACAACAAAGTATTTATCAAAAGTTATATGTCAAAAATGTGTTTTCCTTAATATGATGTGATATATTACAACTTTACAATCATACATTTATCATAAATAATTAAATGCTAACTTTGTCAAAAATTAAGCAAATCAAATAAATTTATAGAAGTACTCAAACAAGTAGTTTTGATTGAATTAACCATAACGTTTGATTAGTCTTTTAACCAAAAATTATATTAATTGTTATATTTGAAGTATATATTTGAAGTATTAAATTCAAAAATTTAATAAAATTCGTGTATTTGCATGCATAGGCGATTCACATCGGCCCCACATGCCAATAATATTTTCATGGGTTTGCATTCAAAAAAGCTATTACTTTGATCATCAAAAAAAAAATTATTACTTTAAAACGTAAATGTAAATTGAATCAACTCAATAAAATAATCACACTGTGAGACCATCTTATTTGAGAATTTGTGTACAAAATTTGCTTTTATAACATTAGTGTCGTCTATATGATAAATTATAATCCAATTAATAACCAAAGAATTGAACGTGTTGCGTTATAATCCACTTATAACTGTTAGATATTCATACTGACGATTATAAAATTAGATTGCTACAATAATCTGATCACAACATAATACGATCCTGCGAATTTTTGTAGGAAAATTATAATATCTTTTACATATATTGTGTTTGGATTAGGGATGGTCATGGGGCGGGTCTGGAGCGGGTCTGGCCAGACCCGGACCCGGACTCTTTTTTTTTTGGATCCAGAACCGGATCCGGACCCTAAGGGTCCAAATTTTTTAGACCCGGACCTGGATCCTACGGGTCTGACAGGGTCTAGGGTCCTTAATGGGTATTATACAAAGCCTCTTTGATTTGTCAAAATTGAACCTTTTTCGAGTTTTTTTATATTTTTGTAAGCAACTTATTATCGTATTACAAATACTTGTTCGAGTCCATGAAATTCAAATACAAAATAATTACTAAAATGTAAAAACACTTGTCTAAATACATAATTAAAAATCAAATATAAAAGACTAAATAAGAAACATAGTTTATATTCCATAACATTAAAAATTACAATAAATTTTGATCAATCTTCAACTTCCTCAAGATCCAATTGTGCATTCATCGCAACATTTCACTTAAATATAAACCACATTCATAAAAAATAACACAAAAAAATCTTTGCATTCATTCATAATATCAGAAATTCAGAATTCAAAAATATAAAATTTAAAATTTAAAAGTTTAGGGTCCAGGTCCGGGTCCGGGTCTTCACCTTAGGACCCGGACCCGTCAAAAAATTTTTGGATCCAGACCCGGATCCGACGGGTCTCAAAAATTAAGACCCAGACCCTTATAAAAGGGGCGGATCCGGGGCGGGTCCTACAGGGTCCTGGACCCATGACCATCCCTAGTTTGGATAGAGAATATAAGGGCAAAGAAGGGGAGATATTTGAAAGGATGAAGTATTCCTTAATTGGATAACAAGAGAGGGGATGAGTTTAGAGGAAAATCATTTATTTTCCTTTCTTTTTCCTTCCCATCCCTTCTAATTAAAAAAGCGTAATCTATCTCCTTACACCTCCTCTTTCGTTCTTTTTTCCTTTCCCATCTTTTCTTTTCTTTCTTAATTTGCTATCCAAACATAATATAAGAGTTTGGTCGAGTGATCTCTATTGAGATGCTGAATGTGCTAAACTGAAAAAGTAACCTGATAGCACCAAAGGCTCACTATGAGTAATTTAGCAGTAGTAAAATACTTATCTGTCTCATTTATTTTGCTTTATTTTTTATTTTAATTTTTTCTAATGAAATTTTCTCATTTTTATTTTTGAATACCATGTCACTACTTTTACTTTTTGTATTCTCTTTATTTTCAAATACCAAAACACTTCAAACCTTTATATCTAATTTCTTAATTTTCGAAAGCTAATGAAAGTAAGTAGCTTACACAGAAAAGTATTAGAGTAGATAGTGAATTACATAGCAGGTACCATAATCTAATTAAGTAATTATAATTGTAAGGTTAAAATGCAAAGCAGTTTGTCAGCTAAGAAAGTGAAATTATGATTATACAGACACTATGAGCCGCAACCTCTTTTTGCCACACTTGCTCTTTTTTTACTCCTTAGTTCTGTGTGACACTATCAGCTACACTAGCCAACTATCATTTCTTATTCTTTTATGTACCAATAATTAATACTTAAATACTAACACTAATTAACAACTTTAGTGTACTTGTTTAAGCTTTTCGAGGTGATTTGTTTAATACTCCTATTAACATCAACAGTTTTTGAGAATGATTCGATTTCACTCCATTAACACACTCACAATCATTTATGAAAAAACATTATAATCTTATCCGTCCTATTTAATTGAATTTGCTACGTAAGGTAAATCAAAATGAGAGTTTTTAAGATTATGTGTAGTATATTTGACGTTTGAAGAGATGGGTGATAAAATGAAATATAACATATTATAGGGTTTTAAACATTGGTTTGAACTTTTAGTTAAATTAGTTCTTTAATATGATATTAGAAATCAATGTGATTATCAGTTTGAATCTCATCTATTACTCATTTAAAGTGAAATGCTGAGCCCCAAGTATAAGAAGAGATTACGTCGAGAGTCTATTATGCCCAATCTTACACTTTTAGTGAGTCAATTAAAAGCTCTTTTAATATGTCGAATTTTGATGACTTTGACTCGAGAAAATAGGACTAATGGAAGTCAATTTTGTAATGCTTGATAGAGAGTTTTGCTAAGTTAGCTCTTGCTCAAAGGTTAAAAATCAACAGATCATCCAAAAAAAAAAAAGTTGAACGTAACAGAAAATCGGCAATAATAATCTATCAGAAAAAGGGTAGGTATAGAGAAATGAGAATGCCAAAAATGAGGGCTATCTAGGGCCGAAAAAAGTTTGGTCTAAACTGTAAACTAAACCGGAATTTTAGTATTTGGTTTGGTCTACGATTTAAATGGTCTTGTTTGGTTTTTTTTCAAATTAAATCACGGTTTACGGTCTGGTCTCGATTTTTTTATTTTTCAGATCAGATCAAACCGCAAACCGTACTATGGTCATAATTTTGTATTTAAAAAAAAATTAAGTTGCTACCTAGATGTTTTAAGATGTAGTTATTTTTATATAGCAATATATACTTGAATGATATTGATGTTATCAACTAATTACAAATTATTATATTTATTAATTATAGGTGTGAAATATTTGCATAAATACATGTATTAATTTGGATGAAAATATAAAAGTAAAAAACCGTAGACCAGACCGTTGTAAAACGGTTTGGTTCGGTCCGTAAAATTTTCAGACCGGAATTTTTGGTTTGGTCTGATTTTAGTGTCAAACCAGACCAAACCGGACCGTGTTCACTTCTACGGCTATCAATACATGATGTTGCATTGATATTGGACTGACCACTAAAAAACACATTTCCACCCTTTTTTTCCACAAATAATGTTCAGAGAAATTAAGAAAAATATAAATTTTTAGATGACAAATAAATGGAGAAAAATTTTGAACCATGAACATTAAACACATATTAAAATAAAGTTAATGGAAAAAAATATACGAATCAGAACTATAAAAAATATTTTAATAAATTTAGTGGAAAATATGTTGGGATCATAAACAATTTAAAATTGTTAAAATATAAAGTTAATGAAAAATATGTAGAGACCAAATTAAAAATAGTAAATGAAAACAATTTTAAGAAACGAAGATCATAGTACTTTTAAGATCAATAACTTCATTTATCTAACATAAACTACAACAAAAGAGATACACACACTGAAATGGACAGCACAAAACAGAAAATCCATATCAAAGCCTAACAATTGACACTACATAACAGAAAAACCTGTATAACTATTTCGTCAGGAGAAGAGACTAAAATATGCTTCTCCCTGAATACAAAGCTCAGCACACCCTAAAATGTATATACAATGTAATTCAATCTAGGTCGACAGAATCGAAAGGTAACTCAGCAATGATCGATGCCACTTTCCAAGATCGGTTGAGGCGGGATACCCTCTTGCAAGCACGATACAGGAGGAATCGTGAGCGACTCTAAATAACCATAAGCGTTCCAACAGAAGGGATCCAACACCATTTCGCCAACAGCAGGAAGAAGCTCGATATCAGCAAGCGTGATGTTGGAACAAGGGATTGCGTCACTGCACGCAAAGTGCATAGGAGGACTTCTAACGTCGTAGGTGCCCTTAAGGCCGGAATACAGAATGTCGTTCACGAAAACAGCAGAAGATTGGTTGTTACACCCTTTTCCTAGGCAGTAGAATTGATCAATTATGATGGGATTCCTTACGGTGTCCATACGAATATTGTCGAATGTCACCCCTGATACTGCCCCGGAACCTCCTTGCCATGTCTTGATCCTTACTCCGTTGCTGGTTTCTCTAATTAGTGAGTCTCGGACTGTGATATTGTGCACACATGCCCTTGAATTGTGGTTCCCTAGGCTCCCAATACTGATCCAAAAACAGAACTCACAATTGATATTTTGACAATACCATGTCGAGGAACCAACTCAACCAGATGCCTAAGCTAACGGTTGCAGCCCCATGATATGTTATACACTAAATCAAAAGACGAACAAAAATTTTAGAGGTAGGAACACAAACCTAATCCCATGACCATGTGCACAAGTGATATTTCGAATGTCTACATCATAGCAACCAGAGCCGATTGAAACACAATCATCGCCTGCATACACAATCATCGTCATGGAATTATGAAAACGAAGTAAAATTGAGGACGATAGGGGTAACGATCATGTTATAGTAAGAGACTAACCATTGGAAATGAAGGAATTATATATTTGGACATTGTTGGTGTTTTCAATATGAATGCCATCGGTGTTAGGACTCAAGGTCGGAGCTGTGATATGAATCGACTCGATGTGAACATTGTGACAAACATCAAACCTGAAATGAAATTGAGGGCTATTCTGAATTTTAAGGCCTTTGACTGTTAAGTTAGAACTCTGAAAGAATCTAATGGCCTGCACACATCACATTATATAGTATAAAGATTAGCTTTATGAAATAAAGATACAACTCCATTCTATGTTACTTGGACTCGGGTACTGCTGTTGGATACCGGTACATTTCCAAGTGTCGGATGCGCATAAATATTCAATTTTACGCCTAGAATGAAGCGTCTAAGTGCCATACCATGTCCGAGGATCAAGGATCGGACACGGGTACATGAAGCAAAATAAAGAGTTCGAGTAACATAGACTCCATTTATATTAGCAATAAATTTGGATCAAAATGCAAATAAAATACTTACAATAGGACTTTCACAAGGGCCAGCCAGTGTGGTTCCATTAGGTCCCTTGTGGGGCTTGCAAGGAAGCTCCCACCACTTTTCTCCCCTTCCGTCAATTCGACCGCCTCCTTGGAGTGACATCCCCTGCACTCTGTAGAATACTAACCACTGATGCTTACTAAGGTTCTTGGGCCATTCTTCGGGTCCATCTGGTGGAACCACTGACCCATCAATCTGTATCCCAAATTAGGCAAAAAAAGTCCTCATTAGGAAAAGAATGAATAAGGTAATTGTACTTTACTACTTTACATTGCTCCATAAGCTAGCTGTTAACGAGATGTTTAGTAAAAATTAGTTGTTTGTCATTAGCGTTTACTAGAAAAAAGTGGGTTGGCTTAAAAAGCTGCACATTTTAAGGTTGTTGGACCAGACAAAATGCTAAAAGTCAAACAAAAAACTAATGAAAAAGTCGTTTAATAAACACACCCTGTAACGTAACCTTGACATGGAAAAGAGAGTGAAAACGATTACCTGAAAAACAAGCTCACTTTGACAAGGCCCAGTGAAGATAGTAGACTGAATCATGAAAGTGTGCCCACTAGGAGCAAGTAACACAGAATTATCAGCACTACTACAAGCAGCATCCCAAGCAGCCTTAAAAGCCTCCGTATCATCTACAATCCCATCGCCCACAGCACCGAAACTCCTAACATCAAAAAACCCGCTAGGAGCATAAACTGGTGCAGCAGCCGGAGGCTCATCGGGCTGAGGAGAAGGTGGCAATGAAATCCCCGATGATGGAGGAGAATAATGATGTCCATGCTTGTGTCGTTTAAACGAGTGTTTATGGTGTCTAGCATAAGAGCTAGAAAATGCACAAGCATATACTAAAAACAACAATGTTAGATGGAATTTACCCATCACAAATAATACACTTAGATAAGGTAAAGAACAAGTGCAACAACAACGGCAAAACAGAGCCTTAATCTCAAAAGACTGATCTCGGCTAAACAAAGAACAAGTGCAACAACAACAACGCAAACCCTTAATCCCTAAAGAACAGGTGCAACAACAACAACGGCAGAGCCTTAATCCCAAGAGACTGATCTCGGCTAAACAAAGAACAAGTGCAACAACCACAACAATGCAAAGTCTTAACCCCAAAAGAACAGGTGCAACAACAGCAAAGTCTTAATCCCAAAAAACTGGTCTCGGCTAAACCAAGAACAAGTAGTGAAGTATGATTGGATATAGATATAGGTAAAGAATAAAGAACAAAGGACATAAATTAGGAGACCTGAAAGGCTGGCTTAGAACCAATATGGTACAATACTCTATATATAGTTATAGAAATGTAGGTAAGTTTGTTTGTTAACATAAACTTGGGATAGTGGGAAGAATATAATAATGGCACAAAAACCGACCAATTTCTATACAAGCATGCATGCTTACTTTTGAAAGTGAGTGGGATGTTGCAGAGAGACGACGGTTAAGGCAAAGAAAAAAAAAGTAAAAATAACAAAAAAAATGCAGCAAAGATAAATGTGGGCAAAGGGAAAGCAGATTAAAGACCTCCCATGTTCTACCCATTACTGCCCTTATTCACTTTTTGTTAAGGGTATTGGTCCACAACGAGCCCAATTCTGGGTTTAATTCCTTGCTATATTAGTCATTTTATTACTATTATGTACCCTTAATATAAGTTTATTTGATTCTTTAAGGAACCTTCTTACAGTTTCCTGCCCTAAATTGAATGTCAAATTGTGACTGTTAGATTCTCTATTGGTTATCCAACTGTATAGAATATTCCTCTGAACTTGTAAAGATTATAGTTAAGCTTAGACAGTAAAAGAAATGGTGCACACCACCATTCTCATGGGCAGAGCAAATATCGACAAATTCTTTGAAGGCTATGTGTAATTTTATATATTTTAACAACTTTATATCTTTAGACACTTAACATAACTACGTAATTTGATATTGTCCTTAAGTTTTCAGGGTGCTGTGCAGTTAAACATGTCCTTTGATTCATTCTATATTTTTATGATCTATGCTCGGTCTGAACTTTAAGGATTTTGTATTTTTCAAAATTAATCTTTTAGTTAAGAAGAATACATGATTGGCACTAAAAACCTTGGTTTGTACTGATTGTATTGTCATATGGTATCGGTCACACATGAATTAATTTACATCAAAGAGTGGGTGATGGGCTCTGCAAAGTGCAAGGACTCACCAATGCATTTGTTTATACATCCTCTTATTCACTACTAATATTCTATTTGGTTATTGCACGTATGTCAATGCATATATTAATCTTAAATATCTTGAATTGTCTTTTGGCATATGATTTATTGGTTGGTCAAACAGTTAAAAAAATGTCTAATAGATAACTTTTAAGCCAAAACCCAAAACTTCCTCATATGAATAGTTTTTTTATTGGATTTTAGCTTTGTGATTCACTATTTTTTAATAATCAGCCAACAACCAATAACTAATTAATACCAAACATCTCCGTAACGATGACTTAAACAGCTAACTGACCATACTTCCAAGAGGTTAAACCAATCAATAGTCATTTGTTACAAATCCTAAATAAGATTAGCCCTGCCTAACCGAACTAGTAATCCTAAAAAGAAAAAAAGCGATCATGCATCAGCATGGAAACTCAATCGTAGGTACACGTTGGAAGATTATTTATCGTTTTCTTATGAGGAAAACAAAATGTCAGAATCCGAGTAACATAAGTATCGAATTCTGGCCAGTAAATAGTGCTGTGTTACAACTTAAAAAGCAGTTATGTGCAAATCTAAAGAGTAGGCTATGCATTACAGTAACTTTGAGACTAAAACAGTAACACATCAAAATTTAGGGTAAAAGGTAGTTTGGTAAGCAGGTCCATGTTTGTGCACCTAAGACAGAAAGCATCTGGGATCAAAATGCACACAACCTGCAGCAGGACCGCAACGTAGGAGAAGGCAGAGGCTCAACGAAATTCAATTGGTCCCCTCTACGACTTTTGTGGTTCGCTTTGTGTCCTCAGAACAAAAGCAGCAATAGACATGGTAGATTATCTGCTCCTTTTACAGAATTTCTACCCAAAGTACATTTTTGCAATACCACAACTTTAACTTTTTCCCTTCCATTTTATCCTTGACAAACACATTTTTTCTGATGGAGTATTTGATACTCCAAGGATGAAAGGATTCAGATCACCTCATTAAATTTGTGTACAGTCAACTCGCTTCTTATTTAGATCTTGTTGTATACAAACCAAATAAAAAATTTATCATATCTATGATCACAAATGACACACGAAAAATAATGAGTGATTAAACATGATTGTTACTTCGTAGTTAACAACAAAATTAATGCGTTATAGTTATAGGCTTTCTCTTCCACCTTGTAATAAGGGTTTAATTCTCATCACAGGAACGAGGATGAATTCAACCCCCTCATGCTTGAAAGAGCATGTTCTGGATGAGTTAGAAGGTCACTATACCATGAGCAAAGTTAAAAAGCCGGGGCAAGGCCCGACCATTGGGCAAACGAGTGTTTGGATCACGCAGCTCATCAAAGAATGGATGAGTTAGAGCACCTAACTCCATTGTACAAAGGCATACGGAAAGTCAAGAACAAATTCACCACTTTTAGCTAGTGGTAATCGAGTTCATTAAAAGTATTCCATTGCCCCAATGCCATTAAGTGGCTTCCACCTAGGGTGGGGTCTAAAGGGCTCGATGTACACAACCTTACACTTGTTAGTTAACACCTATGTTACTCGGACTCTTTATTTTGCTTCACATATCCGTGTCCTTTCCTTGATACTCGGACATTGGTATGACACTTAGACACTTCATTTTAGGCGTAAAATTGAATATTTAGATGTATTCGACACTTGGACACGTAATAGTATCCAACAGTAGTATCTGAGTCCAAGTAACATAGCTTAACACTGACAAAGAAGTTTTTTCTGAGCGATCCTTGATGGCAAACATTATGTGCACTTTCACATAAATAAGAAGTGCATATGATTCAATAAGCCATTTTATTATAATGAAAAGAAAATGGAAAATTTTCATACTCACGACCTTGTGGAATATCTAGGTTATAACATTGCAAGTGCACAATTAAGATAAAGTAAAAGCAAAAAAAGGGTAGAATTTAGCATACCTTGTGCCATGGATGAGCTTTAATTTGAGGGAACTTAAATTCGGTATAGTTTGGATTCATACATTTAATTTCTTCCCTTGTTGGATATCCAAAACCTGCGTGATAACAAGCCATAAAATCATCTTAAGCACGCGATCAAGAACAAATTTTATAAATTTAAGAAGTATCACGATCAATGCCAGGCAAAATGGCGCTAATTGAGAATAGCACCAGCTAGCCTAAGTGCCTAACATCACACCTATCTATGCAAGACAATGCCTTTTACAATTCTCCAAATTACCATGCTAAGTCTCAAAGCTACGACTAGAGGTGTTTATTCTGATCATTAGGTCAATTTCGAGTTAAGCGTTTCAGATCGATTTAAAATCGGAACTTGTGTCTATATTGTTTTTTACATTATTTTAAATTTATTTTAATGTCGAGTTCGGTTTCAACTTCGTGTAAATATTGTCAAAATTTGTTTTTAGGCCATGAAAATTGAAAAAGATAGGTTTTGCACTCAAGAATGACTTCATAACATCATATTGCCAAAATTACCTGGATTACTACTCCAAAGGATCCTTGTCCAAAATTGAATATGTTATATGCAATTTTTCATAATATATTTACCATTAAAACTATTCTCAATTTGATCTGCTATTATCGGCATAGTATAATAATATAATTAATAAATGAAATCCCAGTATATAGATTAATGAAATGTGTATAATATATTTTTTCCATTCCCCTGAATTAGAAAATTCAATAAACATGAAATATCATTTTTAGATTCTATCCAAATATAATGGGAGTATCAAGCCAAAATATTAGAAATTAATCTCAAGATCATAAAAAATAGAAGTTGGTTAATGTAGAATGTTAAATATAGGATATTTCTTGACATATAAAGTAAATATGGAGTATTTTTAAGATTCAATCTAAAAACCATTGGAGTATCAAATCAATGAATATTAGAAATTAATTTTTGAGATCATTAAAAAATATGTTACATATTCTTACATGTTCTCCTCATGCCTGACGCTTAATATTTCACTTTAAATGAGGGGTGATTGGGACTTGAACCAGTGCCCTCTTGTCACGCTGGTTTCTGATACTTTACCAAATAATCAACTCAACCAAAAGCTTAAGCTGATGGTTGAGGTACTATGAATGATATATTTCACAAATTCTTATACGAGGCGGTCTCATCGTAAGACGTGCCTCATACTTTGATTAAATAGCCTAATAGTAGAACTTTTAACATACTGCATTATAAACCTTTTGTATGAACTCGTTTGTTTCAAATGCAAATTATACACATATATTTTATAAATATTTTTCCATGGGATATATATACCAACAAACTAAATCAATGTGTATGATAAATATTGTGTTAATACTTGTGATTAAGCTTATTATAAATACTACCCTAATAGTAATTCAAATTTCACAATCCAAATTCATCCAATATAACATCTCAAAACATGGAGAAAAACAACCAATTTATATATTTCTTGATCATTTTTACTCATCTTGCCATCACAATACATGCACAAAACCCAACCTTAATCACAAAAACATGCAATCAAACATCTAATTACACTCTTTGTGCTTTAACATTAAACTCAGACCCTGCAACGGCTAATGCCAAAGACATGAGAGATTTAACCATGATTATGTTGAATCATGTCACTCAAAAACTAAGTGATATCGAGAATCATATACAAGGTCTTATAAGAAACCGTCAAATTGTCGAGGAAGAAAGATATCTTCTTAATGTATGTGATCAAAACTATAACTTTCTCCTAACAAATTGGATTGTTAAAGTAAAAGATTGTTTATCAAAAAGAGATTATCAAAAGGGTCCATCATATGTACGTGCGTACGATATCGGACCTTGTCGACGAGTGCGAGAAGAGTTTTGCACCAATCAAATCTCCTATTTCTGTAGATAGTAAGATGACTTTTGAGATTTCTAAGGTTACATTTGATATTGTAGTTTATTTATCTGGAAAACCCCCTTTTTGATTAACTTTAATGAAGTACTCCAATGACATAATTTGATTGTAATCTCAATAATTTAGATGTTACTAATAATAACTAGGGGTGTTGAACGGGTCGGATTTCCATTTTCAGCCCTTATCCGTTCTATTTTTAAAAGGGTTTTGTAAGGCTCGGGTTGAATATGGGTCAGACCGTAAACGGGCTATACTATAATTAAAATGAAGCGGCCTATAAAAGAGAAAATACATGATGCATAATTGAAGAATAAGAAACACCGAAACTTTACATATACAAGGGCTTTTTTTTATTTTTCACCTAGGGCCCAAAAATTGTTAGGAACGACACTAAAAAAGGCTTAATATGGGTTGGAAATGGGTTATACTTCCTCTGGTTTTTAATAGTTGCTATATTTCTGTGTTTCACGTTATCCAATGCACGATTTTAATCTTTAATATCTTTAATTTCATATGATAAAAAATGTGAAAAAGTTAATATTATGAAAATATGCATTAAGATGAATCAAACAAGATCTCATTTGACTATATTTTACATAATACATGGAGAAATACATACCAAATAAGATCATTTGATGAACTTTAGCTGCTACAGAAACTGTATCAACTATTAAAAAGCAGAGGAAATATATTATAAATGACAATACCAATAGGGATCATTAATATTTTTTCAATTTAATTATTATAAATCATAAATTAATTATAAATTGATAATAAATTGGGATTAAAATAATTGTTAGTACAACTCAAAAAAAAATTGTTAGTAATAAAAACGGGTTGGGATGGGTCGAGTTGGGCTTTAAAAGCCCAGCCCATTCAAAGCTCATATTAAGTTTAAAGGGCACTTTTCCAACCTGACTTATATTTTACTTAAGCTCGACCCGACCCTTATTCGGCCCATTGAACAGACTAATAACATAGAATTGTAAATGTAAAAAATTGTTCCTCCTCCTCATCATCATCATACCCAGTGTATCCCGCTCATAGAAAACTATGAACAGAGTTTGAGAAGGGAAGGACGGCGGCAACTAATACCCAAAAGGAGAACGCGGCCAAAAAGTTCTCCGACTCGAGAAAGAATAAAATAAGATTTTGCAACTGATGGGACAGAGTACGATTGAAGCAAACTCCGCAAATCCTGGTGATATGTAGTAAGCACATTATTCGTTTTGAAATACTTACAATGGATTGCAATATGTTATTTTGTATGAGAAAATTTCATCATCAATTACAATTACAAGTATAATGAAAACGAATGAAGTATTACTATCTATATAATATGTTGCAAATGATTAAGTAGTTTAAACTTTAAGGTAATATAAAACAAAAAAAAATGAAAGATAGGTTTTCTAAGCATTACATTTACAACTTTTACTAATTTTTGGATTAAAACAGTTAGAAATTGGGACAATTTGTTAAAAATATAATTTATATGTGATCCCCAATTGAATAAGTAAAGGAGGTTTAAAGTTGCTAACATATAAGCTTGATGGGCTACTATTGCTAATATCAATTAATTTTAAGATGAAACCTCATTTGATTTATATACAACCAACTCTTCTCTTATATGTGTCTTATTATCTACAAACCCTTAAACAAATTTATCACAATTAGATTTCAATGGAGAGGATACAGTGACAGTATGAGACACTGGATATTTTGAAAAAGGAAAATATCTTGTACAATAATCGCACTAGCCACCACCCAATTGGTTAAGGTAGACATCAATATCAATAACATGGCAAAATATCTTAACATATACTTATAGTATATATGGAGTAAATGTTTAAGAGGAAATAAAAATTAAAAAATAAAAATAAGGTTTTTGAAGAAAAAAAATAAGAGAATATTAATGTTGTTAAAGGTTGGAAAATAATTATAAAGTGATGAATAATGAAGAAATAGAATAATTAATCTTCTCATTTTCGATAAGTATTTATCCTTGTGGGATGAATTTCTCCTTCACCTTTAAATAAGATTGATCATCCTTATTTTCCTTCGTCATCCTTTTACCGCTATAATTCACTTTTTATCATTCATCTTTATTTACCTTCATTTGTATAGTTTGATTTTTATTTTTCTTTAATATTATTCTCAAATACAATGCAAGCATACCCTTGGTAACTACTCCTTCCGTCTCAAAATATTGCAACATAGTTGTATATTGTACAAAGATTATAAAATAGTGAAATCATTTGAATTGTGTAATGATAGTAAAAAGAGATAAAATATACGGATGAGAATAAAAAAAAATAATAAAGACATTTTATAAAAGAAGATTATAGCAAAATAAAGAAAAAGATCAAATAGAAAAATGTTAAAATATCTTAATTAGGGAGGGTAGTAATTGTTTGTGGTTCCATGAATAACGTATAATGCAACTAATCCAACTAGAAGGGGTCCAAGATCCACGATATCTCACAGTCACAATAGTAATATTGGTTTTGGAGAATTAACAAGAAGCAAATTCCTGTGAGACCGTCAATTTTATGCCACGAAAGGAAAAAAGTCTAATTTAATTCTTCTCATTTAAAAACCTTAAACTAAATCTTAAAATGCCCATATACAAGTTCTTTGTGTTAGCAAAAAGTGAGACCATGACAATCACTTAAAGCCTCTTCTCATAAGGTTTTATATCTTTGACGCATCTAACCTAAGGAAAAAAGTCTACTCTAAACTTTAACGTAACCTCAATTATGAATTTACGATAGTTATATGACTATCATTAAACAAGTTAATTATTCAATTTATATTCAGATATATTTTTATTATATTATAAATAAGGCAAAATAAATTTATCTATACCTTGTAAATAAAATTTATATTTCTTGTATATAATACACTATTATTTAAGACTGCTATATTTTACCTTTTTAATAAATGCTTTATACATGAAATATAAATTAGGTGAAAAATAAAGTAGACAAAGATTAAATAACAATTTTGGCTTATGTAGGCTTGGTTATCCTCGAGGAGATCTCACCGTAGCACTAATGTACATGTTACATTATATCCTTCCATTACAAAGGTATTTATAATGATCGAAAAAAGTAATATCAATTTAAAAGCTCAAGGAGTTATGATTGCCTTTGGATATTTTGTGTTCATTTCATGATACGATTGATGCTGGAGATCATTAGTATAACCGTTACATTATGTCTAAACTTTGCATAGAAGGGAGCAAGACATTATAAATGCAATGTTATTTGTAACTCTGATTAGGAGAAATTGTAAACTTCGATTGTAAATTTTAAAATAAATAGTGATTATATTTTTTTGTAGAAGATTACCTTGTTTTTTTCCGGAAGTTACCAATCTTTATCACTTTTGGGTTGAAATATTTATTAGTATTATTGATTTACAACTTCAAGAGCTTAACAATCGGTTCAATGAGGTTAATACGGAGTTGCTTGTTTGTATAAGTTGCATGTGTCCTATTGATGCGTTTGTTTCTTTAATAGACAAAAAATACTAAGGCGTACTTAATTTAATAAGAATTCGATTTAAACTTGGTTGTTTTACAAGTGATATGCAACAAGATGAAAGGATTCGGAAGGTGAATAATCTCTAAGTAAACTTTGTATGATGCTTGTTAAAACACAAAGGATCATGCTTACAAGTTAGTCTTATTAGCTTCTAAGTGACAACAACAAGCGTGGAAGGAGTGTTCTCGATGACTTATGTAAAGAACAAGTTGCACAATATAATAGGTGATCAGCTATTGAATGATGGATTAGTACATTTATAGAAAAAGAAATATTTTCTATAGTTTAGGACAAGGAGATCGATTTAATAATTGATCGTTTTAAAATATAAAAACTCGACTAATAACCTTTTAATATGTGTCAAACTCTTTTTCTATGAGACCGTTTTACAGTGTGACGGGTCTATATAAAAGCCCCATTAGGAAAAAACATTAAAAAATAATAAAAAACTGAATTTTCACTTGTACATGAAGCAATTTTTTATAAATAGTTTGAGCGGACCCAATTGAAATTGTTTCGAAGTCATCTCACGGTGAGACAACTTCAATAAAGAAATATTATTTTTTTTATTTTAAAATTATAAAAATACAACTTCTATTTCTTTTTTGATACCAACTTCTATTTCAATAAAACAAAAATTTAGAACTTGAATTGTCATGTAAAGTAAAACGATTGAACTAAAATCAAGGGATTTAGGTAAGCTTTTTATTTAAAAGATATGACATATTTTCAAGAATTCCGAAATTTTATAACTTCCTTAACAGATTTAGGGTTTTTTTTTTTTAAAAAAAAAAAGACAACATATAATTTTCAATAAATTCGGGAATTTATAACATTTTGCTTAAATGTTCAAAGAAAATATTGACGAAATACTCCATAAGAATCGCATATTTAATCGGACGGTTCAATCTATAAACACGTGTGCACTTTATTTAACACATGTGGCCGCGTCGTTCCCACTAGCTTCCCATTATATTTATATATAAACTTTCCTTCTCTCATTTAGTCGGTTTATCTGCAATTTTTGCTGTTCTTCTTAAGAGACCAAGTTTTGTTTAACTAAAACTCAATTTCAGTTTGTTTTTGCCTTTGATTATTTGATTAATTGATTGATTAATCGGAAGAAAAGCCGTTTGGTTTAGGGTTTTGTTTATCGTGAATTAATATATAGCTTGTTAGGGTTTGATCGTGTGAATTTTAGAATTCTTGTGTTTGGATGATATAAATCAAGATGGTTGCAAAAACTGAAGCTGCTTGTTCTATTCCCAATTTGGATTCTGTTCTCTCTCTTTCTCAAATTGTAAGTTTTTTCTCCGAATCGTTCTTTTAGTTAGGTTCTTGAATTATATGATTTTGGTCAAGATCGTATGCTATTATTTGTTTATGCACCTTTCGGTTCTGGTATTTCTGGGTAGATGTCATGTGTTGTATTGTATTTGGTTTCTTTGATATATTTAGTTATGGGTTTTTCTGATCAAGGATTGGGAATTTGATTAACTTTGTGGTTTTTATTTGGAATTGGGGTTTTTATGAGCTGTGTTAATCTTGCTTCGTATTGGTTCGCCATTGATTGGATTTCCTTAGTGTTTCTTGGGTTATAAGTTGATTTTATGAATATGCTATAGCTGATCTCAATTTCATGTGATGAATTTGTTCCTGGACCCCAATTTAATTGAGAATTGTAAATTAATAAACAATTTGTTCATGGACCCCAGTTTCATGAGATCTAGGTAGCGAATTGTAGCTTAGATAAAGCTAGGAAGTTTTTGTTAGAAGAATTGCAGAATTCTTTTGTATGAAACTGGAAAATGGAGTATAGAAGTACACAGATTTTTTATGGGCTTAGTAGAATTGCGAATTTGATTTTCGATTCTGATGGTGAGGGTTTAGAGCTGTTAATGGATTAGATCAATGGCTCTGGAATTATAGGAGTCTGAATTTCGTGGATGAAGTTACTTTTATGAAGAAAGCTTACTCGGAGCTGGTGATTTATAGGCAGAGGCAAGCCAGAACTTTAGGTGAAGTGACCAAAAACTTTCATATTAACATCATTGAAAGGGTTTTAAGTGAGGGAGTCAAAAGTTTCTGGAGTTTAGAGCTTTTGAGCAACTATGTGTCAATCATGGAGGGATCAATGGGAACTTGTGTGATGACTGATGAGTTTCATCACCATGGTCTGTGTTATTAAGGGTGTTTCACAGTTGAATTTATGATTCTTTTACGGCTTGTTTGGTAGGTGGTAATAAACAGTGGTAATAGGAATGAAAATTAGCGTAGTTTTGTTAAAAAAATCTCTTGGCTACCTTGATGGTCATACTTGTCCAACTTTAATCATCTTATTTTCTTCATAAAATTCATTTCAATGCATTAACATTAGGAGACGTGGTATTAGATGGTAATGGAAATTTATAAACAAAGAAATTTTTTGTGATCAAAGTTTCATCACCAATGGGAATGACATTGAATTTTTGATGAAAATTTATATTATAAATCATTTCCATCACCAACTTTTAGTACTACTATTCAAACGGGCTGTGTTTTCTATTTTTACAACAATTTCAATGTGCTGGTATGTTTTTATGTATCTGCGTTGTTAAAATTCTTGAGATATTAATTTGGTAATTAATTCTATTACTACAGGATATAAGGACTCCGGAGACAGTATCAGATAATTCTCTTGGCTCGACCTTGTTACAATATGTGCCAACCATTCGCGCAGGAAGCTTTGTTGATATTGGGCCGCGTAGGTTCATGGAAGATCAACATGTGATGATTGATGATCTATCTAAGCATTTGGGCTCAATGATAAAATGTCCTAAACCAAGTGCTTTTTATGGGGTTTTTGATGGCCATGGTGGACCTGAAGCAGCAGTATATATTAGGAAGAATGTGACCAGATTCTTTTTCGAAGATGTTGATTTTCCTGAATTCTCCGAATTAAATGATGTATTTCTTGAAGGAGTAGAGAACTGCCTTCGCAAAGCCTTTCTTCAAGCTGATCTAGCCCTTTCTGATGATTGCAGCGTCAGTACTTCTTCGGGGACAACTGCTCTTACAGCTTTGATTTTGGGAAGGTAAAATAAATGCAGTATTGCATTTTCCTCTGCTTTTTCGATCAAATAGTTACATTTCTTGTAGGATTTCTCATCTTTGTGCTTGCGCTGTTTCAGGCATTTATTGGTTGCAAATGCTGGTGATTGTCGAGCTGTACTTTGTCGGAAAGGAGATGCCATTGATATGTCCCAAGACCACAGACCAACATGCCCATCCGAAAGGAGAAGAGTCGAAGAATTAGGTGCTTACGTTGATGATGGGTATCTAAACGGAGTGTTATCGTTGTCTAGGGCTCTTGGGGACTGGGATATGAAGCTACCAAAAGGCTCTGCCTCCCCTTTGATCGCGGAACCTGAACTTAAACAGATGATGTTGACAGAAGATGATGAGTTCCTCATCATAGGATGTGATGGTATCTGGGATGTAATGTCAAGCCAACAAGCAGTTAGCCTGGTACGGCGTGGATTAAGACGACATCATGACCCAGAACAAAGTGCAAAGGAGCTTGTGAGGGAGGCCTTGCGGCTGGACACTGCCGACAACCTTACAGTCATTGTTGTCTGCTTTTCCTCTTTGGATCATGAGAGAGAGCCATCAGGAGTGTTCAGGCCTCGAAGATTAACGTGCAGCCTCTCGGCAGAGGCCTTGTCTACTTTGAGAAGCATAATGGATCCGAATGACGGTCATTGATTTTGTTGGTGATTATGTTTTTGATCGACAGATTAATTCCTTATTGCTGTTTATAGGCTGCTTCAGTAGAGTTAGAAAAAGCGGCTGGCAGTTTTGCTAGGGTCTATTCGTTTTATAAGGAGTATCTAATTAGTAATTAGTAATTTGAAGTTTTTAGTGTCTTAATTTGGGGCAGGAAAGCTTGATGTGTAAATGCATTTCAGGGTTGAGATTGGATGGAGGTTTAGTGTCTTAATTTGAAGTTTTTTTAGGATTTTTTTGGCTGCGGTTTAAGTATGGATTTCCCTATTCTTTATTTTATGAATTACTTCCTTTTTTAGTCAAATGTTTGGTGTTTCATTTGGTTTGCACACTTACTCCTTTACTAGATGAGTTGTTTTCTAAATATTTTTATTTATAGGTGGTTAAAAATTATAAATTCGCTAATTCTTAAATGGGATGGCCTTAAGGTGAGATTATTTTTGTTGGGGTCAAATACACATTTTTTGTCTTTAAGGGATCACTTATAACGTTAAAGTGATAACTTACAATTTTAAAATAATTATTTTGTAGTCTTTGAGTGATTACTTGTAACTTACGATTTTAAAGTAATTAATAAGTAATTAATTAAAGAAATTGGCTAATTATATGGGTTCGTCCCACGGTGAGAGTGCCGGGAGACGATTTCATACAAGATCAGCTGTTATAAAATATTAATATTAATAAAATTTTATGGAGAGGATTGGGCTTACCTAAGGGAGAGAAGATACACAAAAACTTGGACGAGACGGTCTCATTATGAAGCCGTCAATTTGGGCCGGTCCAATTTGCGCGTGTTACAACATTTTAATTTTCAGGGCATTTATCAATTTTGACCTTAAAGGTATAAATTTGAAAATTGATATCTTTAAGGTCAAAATTGATACCTTTAAGATCAAAATAAAAAATGCCCAGAAAATGAAAAAAATGTCCAGGTTATTACACGCGCGAATTAGACCGGCCCAAATTAACGTTCTCATTATGAAGCCATTCGTCCAAGACCAGCTGAAAAAGTTAATGAGTATAAATTCATAGTATTTGAATGGACCGGAATACAAGGAAATAATTAAACCCAAAATTTTCTACTGAAACTTGTGTACAAGATATATAATTTATGGAGATAATCTAAGTAAATAACGGTTATTTGTAATATTGATAAATTACTCTTATGTGGAAGAATATAATAGGGTGGGACTTTTATTTATTTTATTGGTATTTATTTTGTCCGTTTGTGGTGATTTTACAAATTATGATTATTAATTAGAAATTTCTAATAATTTATGTAACTAACTTATTAAGCAATTTTTGAATCAGAATAGATAGATTAGTTTAATTTGAAAACAGTTAAAATATTCAACAAGATTCAAATTACTTCAAGATCATAAAACATATTACTATTGTATATGCTCCCTTTATTCTTCTATATTTGTCAACATAGATCCTAGAATAATCAACATTAAATAAATAATTTAAAATTAAAATAATTACACAAATATTTTTAAAAACTTTTTAAATATTTATTACTATTATAATCAATTAACACAAAAATACATAATTATGAAAAAATTATTACCGAAAATTCTAAAAAAACCATAAAATTTTTACATGATTTGTTGAATGTAGTCATACAAGTAATAGATTATCTATGCAAACATTATTTCAATAAATTTTGTTGTTTTAATTTACTTTTATTATATATTTTTATGATTTATGAATGATAAATCAATGAAAAATGATTTCATTTACCTAAATGATTAATGTGTTGTCTAATGATAAAAATTTTAAATACATCTTAATGGTGTAAGGTTGAAAATTAAGCAAAAAAAGTATAATTTTATAATATATTGTGAGTAATCAAATCAATTTTGAATAGAAGATCTTTTATAAAAAAAATTTTTTATTATAGGTTAACAGATATTCAGAAAGATATTATTATTTATTATAGATTAATATATAAATATTATTGAATTAAAATAAAAAAAATGGTAAAAAAATTTATTATAGCGGCGACACATGTTATAAATTATTTTTTATTAGTATATTAGATAGAAGATTAAATAGTGTTAATTCAAAACTTGAAAACTCTAAACCTCATATCCCCACATTAGTTCAATTACAAACAAAGATTAAGTAATTTACTTGTCAAGCTGTATATTACACTAAGAAATTGTGATCAGGCAGATTATAACGGACAAATCACATGGGTATATTCTAAATTGCAGTTCAAGTTTTGACTTTAACCTTACCTTCTTTATTTTCTACTCTATTTATTTAATCCCCATATTTCAAGCATCTCAAACATTGCTTGTAATAATAAATAGAGTAATTACATTACAACAAATATTTTAACGCCAATCAACTCTATTTTTTAAAATGTAACGTAATAAATTCAAAATGAAATATGAAGTATGATCTATAAATTAGTTATCTGATAAGCTATAAAATACTTTATATGTTTTTAATAGTTGTTATGTTTTTGTTTTACGCTATTGAATATAATATCATTAATTTCACATAATAAAAAATTCTAAAAAGTTAATAATATGAAAATATGCATCAAGATGAATCAAATAAGTTCCTACTTAACTATGCTTTACAATAAGTATCAAAAAATATATGCTAAATAAGATCAATTGATAAACAATAGTTACTACACTAACTTTTGCAACTATTAGAGACCAAAGGTAGTAAAACAAAAAGATCAAAGTAAACGTTTAATGAATTTGATGATAGATAACAATAGTAGCTAGAAGTATAAATTTTTTCCAAATTTGATCAACATAACATAATTTGTTACCTAATTTGCTTTCGTATTCGCAACTCATTCAAAATGGTGAAAGAGCCTACAAATAAACCGACAATCACAATTTGCGTTTCCAATAAAATTAGTGAATCATATGACGTTGAATTGTTACATCAATAGATTAAGTAGGAGGAGTTTGACTACTAACGGTAAATCCCCCATCAACCACCAAATTATGACCATTAATAAAGGCAGATTCATCAGAAGCAAAGAAAAGAGCAGCTTCAGCAATATGCTTTGCTTTCAAAACAATCCCCTTCAAGTGAGCTAATGCACAACTGTTTGCTTCAAGCTCACTCGGGTCCAAATTATATGCATTACACGGCAATGGGGTAGCAACCCCAAATGGAGATATACAATTCACACGGATCCCATACCCGCCTAGTTCGCTACTCGCTGCTCGAACCAACCCCACAACCGCATGCTTGGAAGCAGTATACGCATTCGGGCCAACACCACCAAGACAAGCTGACACACTTGCTGTGCAAATAATAGACCCACGGATCTTTCTTGACACCATGGCTCGACCCGCGTGTTTTAGTGTGGCTGCAACTCCTCGAACGTTGGTAGCAAATGTGGTGTCTAATTGGGCTAGATCCAAGTCAAGGATACTAGTTAATGGGCCAATTATACCCGCATTGCTAAAAAGGATGTCTAAGGATCCATATTTTTGTAAAGTGAAGTTGATGGTATCTTCTACTTGTTTTTCATCTTTGACATCACAATGGAAGTAACTTGCTCTGTTTGTACCAATGGATTTAACCACTTGTTGGCCTAATTCGTCTTGGATGTCTGCAATTACTACAATGGCTCCGTTTATGGCGAATAGTTTTGCTGTTTCCTCGCCGATCCCGCTGGCTGCTCCGGTGATCAGAGCAACCTTGCCTTCTAATCTAAATCATGTTAGATTTATTAGAGTATATAACATATTCTTGGGTCTTGACCATCAGTTTAATATTTTGGTTGAGTTGGTTTCTTGACATGGTATCAGAAGTCAATGGGACAAAATGCCACGGGTTAAAATCTCAACCACCTCTCATTTAAAGGAGAATATTCAGCGCTAGGTACAAGGAGGGTCTGTGTCGTATCCCCACTACTAGCACAAAGAGCTCTCGTGTGAAAGGTGTGTTAGAGCATATAACATATATATTATGTGACATCAACCATCAACTTAAACTTTTAGTTGAGTGGTCCCTTGATGAGATTCAATCATGCTAATAAAATGTTACTAGGTAGTACACAATAGGGTATTTGACAATTTTTTTTTTTTGATTTTCGTTCTCTTTTGGTCATCGATCAATCAAACAGTAAAAATAAGTGATAATAAAAAATTGACTTTTTTCTATTGATTTTTTGACATTTTCACTTACTTGACTTTAATATGATAAATAGTGCTAATAATCATAATGCAGCAAGTATTATAGAATAAAAGAAATATAGAGGATAGTGAAACTATGAACATACCTTGACTTTGACATGATTATGACTGATGAAAAGGGAGAATATCAGAACAGTGGATCTATTGAGAGTTTGCTTAACTGCTTCTGTATTTGTGAACGAAGAGAGATCACCTTTAATTCTTCAGTTTCCTTTCACTTACATATGTATATATAGCTACTCAACTTGTAGGGTGCTTAATATAATTTTATTATTTGTGCATTTCTAATAGATTCAGTTTCCATTTCTTTTCTTTAATTTTTCTGTCATGGGACTAAAATATTTATAGATCTTTAATTCTGCCTTATAGGAGCAGTGAGCAGTGGCTCAGTGACTATATATAATTAAAAAGAAATGGATATTTTTAAAATAATTGCAATCATAATATATACTATAAAAAAAATATTGAAAAATGATAAATATCATTTTTAGGAGAACCTTGAAAAATGAAATTATTTAGTGGATGATAGTTAATTACATGACAATATTTATATAATTTAGAATCTGATTTTTTTAAAAAAAATGAAGCTAAATCAGGTAAAATATTTATAGAATTTATTTATAGAAATTCTATATGTTCAACTTCTAATTTGATATATTTACTTGAATGACAAAGTGGTGTATTCGATACATAATTTTTAAAAATTAGTATTTAATTTTTGCTTTAAAAAAGTCATGTATTCGATAAATTTAATCATGATAATATATACATGCATTAATAATTTTTGAAGTTATATTTTTATACATTTCATACTAATAAATTCGTATATTTTTAAGAGTTTCTATAGTAGTACAGATATTTTACTTACTCTAATGCTAATTTGACCATTAATATCTTTAATTATGTATGATAAAAATATATAAAAAATGAATATAAATAATTATTACATTAAGACAAATCCAACAAAATTTTATTTGAACATGTTTTAATGAGATAAATGAATATTGTAAAAATCCTAATATTGTATTTATTTTGGAACCAAGGAAGTATGAAGATAGAAAACTTGTATTTTGATAACAATATGCATGCTGCAATTAATATTTAGTTTCTTTCAATTTTTCAATTATATGTTGATTTCAATTATATGCTGATATTGATAATAAATTCAACTCAATTTAAGAGAAAACGTGTGATACGAAAATTAATCATTCAATAATTATTTATTTTGCCTGTCATCACCGTCCAGCAGCCACAAATGGGTATAATTTCCTTGGAAGTGAAATAATTGGCATAATAATAATAAGCTAATTCTTATAAAAAAAAAAAAGACTTACAAGGTGATGGAGTAGTGAATTGAAATTTGAAATGTCGGTTAAAGTTTTAAATTCAATGTTTCAATAAAAAAAAAATAAAATAAAAATTCAGTTGGGGTAGCAATACGTTGCACCTAGGCCCTAGCTAAGTAATGAATTAGTATTGGTCACTTTTATGTTTTATCACAACTCACGTATCACATGGTTGCATCAACTTCGCACTACTAACCCTAACACTATCTTACCACTCTGCTTCCAACATTTATAAAATGCTTTGCATTTCATTGTTTCGTATTCTTATTTGCCTACTTATTTGACAGTGTTGTTCTTTATAATTTTTGGGTTATAGGTGAAAAATAAAAAATGTGCTTTTATATAAATAAAATTTCGGTTATTTTCTCTCTAACTATGTAGTTTAGTAGTTATGTGCTTAGCTGAGAAACCTAATGTTGCAAGTTTTATCCATATCGTTAGAAGCTACTTATGCAACTACTAATTTTTAATTATAAGGATTAACTCAATTTAAGCCCCTTTATGAGTTTGGCTCTAGGCGGTTGCACCTCAAAATTATCTTATGAACGGCCCTGTTATTTGATGTCACATTTTTTAACAGCTAGTTTCTTGAGAGACCATCTCTTTGAGAGACGTATTTCAAGTCCAGCCCATTAAAGATTAATGCTTACTTACTGTGTTCTTAATGCCTACTTACATTATCCTTAATGTCTACTTTTAATATCTTAAATGTCTACTTATATCATTCTTAATGCCTACTTATAATATTTTAAAATATATATGATGGACAGAACCAATTAAAAATAATCTTTCAAAAAGAAATTCTCTCACAAGAACTTATTATTTTTTAATTTTTGCCCTCTTAAAAATTTCTGAGCATTCACTTTTCTCTCTAAATTCATTAATTATTTCAATCAAAATTCCAATTTCTTGCAAATTGAGCTTCAGGATGTTAGACAAAAAAAAACTCGTTAGATAAAAAGTTTCTCAGTTCCACCATATTTGCTACATTTGACTTTTTATGCAATTCAATGTGTTATTTTGATTATTTATATATTGAACTATATACATCTAAAAATTATAAAAACTTAATATTATGAAAGTATGTGATCAGACGATTCAAACAAGATCCCATTTGACTATATTTTTTCTTACACGTTAGCCGCAATATATGAAATAAGCTTGATCGATAAATAGTGTCAAAAACCCTTATGTAGGGACTATTTCAAAGTGGAGGAAGTAATTTCTTTTATTGCTTATGTTATCTATATATGATTAGAGCTGTTCAAAACAAACCCGACCCGAAAATCCGACTCGGAATCGATAATTACCCGACCCGAAAAAATGTAAGTTTTTTAGGTTTACCGAACCGCAATTACCCGAACCGACACTTCACTCGAACCGTTTAATAACCGAAAAGGCCAAAATCGAACTCGAACTGCAACCGAATTTTATAACCGACATATAAACCTTAACCGATGTTACCCGAACTGAACAATGATCGACCCGATTCAAATCCGACCCGAAGTATGCACGTAACCGAATGCAACCTGACTAAAACCGATTAAGATCGAACTGTTTTTAACCCGAACTGGTGCAAACCCAAATCGATTATTAATCGAACTGTTTTTAACCCGAACTGATACCAACCCAAACCGATTCTTAATCGAACTATTATAAATCCGAATCCAATTTCAGTTTTCTAATTATGATTTTTTGAATATTTGAAAACTAATTTCTAATATTGAAAGATTGTAAATAAGTTTATATATAAATATTTTAGCAAATCAACTATAAACCAATAAGATTCCACCAATTCTTCAAGCTTTAAGCCCCAAAAATTTACATTCATCACTTATACATCCACCAAATTTAAATATATAAATATTAAGTTTTTAACCCCAAAAATTTACATCCATCACTTATACATCCACCAAAAATTTAAATATATAAATAAGCTATTAAAAATGAGTGACAAAGAAAAAATTTAGTCAATAATATTCAAAAACAATTTACATAAAGAACGAAAAAAAAATTACATGAAAAAATTACATGAACAAAAAATTGCAGCTATTAACTAGTATTAGTAGATGTGGGCTGAATGAGCAACCTCGAAAGAGCAAGAGTCAGCAGCAGCTCAGCAGGTCTGTGCAGCAACAACAAACAATGTTTGTTCAACCAAGCTATAATAATATGGAAAAAGTAAGTTTAACACTGTAAGTTTACAAATAATCTTAACTCATACCCATGCCACAGAATAAATTATGATTGCAACTGCCCTTTGTAATGCGTTGCTGTACTCACTCAAATTACATTCATACTCCATATATCAAACAAGTAATATACAAAGGTACAATCGTAGGTGAATCTAAAGAATTGCAACACAAAAAAGCCCAGAAAATACGAACTAATCGTAGGTACAATCCTAAACATTGAACATTCCCTCAGCATCCATTGTTTTGCATATTTTCACAAGCAATTCAACCCATCAAGATGAAACCCAGAAGAAATTCAAAACCCATAAGCATAATCAAACATTTCAGACTAAAACCTAAAAAGTAATAATATGGAAAAAGTAAGTTCATGTACATGGAAGAAGCTTGCAATGTTATTCATAATTAGCAACACATTTGGTTGGGTAAATTTCAAGTCCTTAGGTCAGTTTTAAAAATAAGCCACAAGATATACGTCAGATACATTTTAAGAGTATAATATCAAATCCCCTTTCTATGAATTTATATCACAGATTCACAGTTATCCTTATTAGAAGTATCCATTACTATCTAAGATTTTATTTGAGTGTTTATATCCTTATGTGAACCTAACCAACTATAACCAATCTCAGACATCATCATCATTATACACAAATGATTCTGAATAAAGATATACATAACTATCAACTATGTCTAAGTGTGTACTTACCATTAAGAATAACAACTACAATTCACACTGCAAAATAAAAAGGCACTTCTATGGAGAAAATAAAAGAAAGAACACAAGTTCAATACAGATTAGATTGCATACAGAAGAGAATTGCATACAGAAATTAAACTTTCATAAATACAGACTTCAATTACACGATGGGGCTCCTTCCAAAGCAGATAAGGTTGCATACAGAAGACAATTGAACTAAATCTTCATAAATACAGACTTCAAGCATGCCAAGAAAGTAAAAAATGACCCCAATGAATATAACTTTCAAAGACAATAGCATAAGCCCTTACCTTCCTTCACCAAATTTAATCAAGTTCACAGCCTCCTCATCAATTTACTCAAAGCAATTTACTCAAAGCAAAACTCAATCAGTGTGTGCGGCTATGACGGTGAAGGTGAAGAAACTAGGGTTTCTTCGACTGCCTTAAGATTGTTGGGTATTTGGGCCGTGAGAGTGTGAAGTGTAAACTGCCGGAGATGAACGTGTTCTACCAGCCGGATTGGAGGAGAACGGATGGGATTGAAAGAGGGCCGCCGGTTTCAGTGAGAGGATGAAGAAGAGAGAGTTGGGTTAGGGTTTAGTCGAGCGGGATTTGGGAAATGAAGTATTGTATCAGGAATTCAGGATTCACTTTCAGGATGAGGAAAAGAACCAAATCCCTTCTTTATCCGGCGACGTGGCACAATCTTGACCACTGATAAGATATTACCATTATAAATCCAACGGCTTAAACCCGTGTGCTATCAATATAACCAATAACATTTTATCATCAAATTGGACAATTATATGATTATATCTAAAATAATTTATTTGAGTAATATAAATATTTTATATCAAATATTAAATATTTTTTATTATTGAATTTGGTCAAATTACATAATTTAGGCTATTTAATTCAAAGTAACAAAAAAGGTGGAGTACTACACTAGTTTCATTTACTATAATCTATAATAGATCGAATTATGATAAGTGAACTTTGAATTACGAATCTACGATCGATTATTAATAATAGCCTATAAATTACTTTAGAGTTTAGAGTATTCAAGATCAATAATAACTAATAACTAATAGTAATAAGTAATAACATTGAGTTAACAGTCAAATGTCAATGATAGTCTATAAGTCTATAACTATAACTCTATAAGTATAACTCTATAAGATAGTTTGTATTAGTTTTATTCACTCCAATAGATATAGTTCCAAACATTATTAAGCTTTAAATTACATACGAATATACGATCAATTATTAGTGTAATAGATTTATTATTTTAAAGTATTCATGGTCACTAATAAGTATAAATACATAATATCATATAAAATGGTTATGATTACTATTAATCTAATTCACTTTATTATATATAATAAGTTTCAATTATCAAACTTAGAAATACAATCGATTATTAGTGTAATAGAGTAATGTATATTCTAATAGCTTATACTCCCTCTAATTAAAAAACAAATGTCTCATTTGGAATTTGCATAAATTCTCCTCTAGTAATATATTCTAAATTTCTAATAGGTTAATTACAAGCCTAAAAAGAAATCGAGATAATTACTCTGAATTGAAGAGACTATTAGTTTATACTTTAGAGTACTCAATAAGACAATAAGTCAATAACGCTAATAAGTCTAAGTACGTAACTAATAGCCTACGAGATAGTTTAGATTATTCTTATTCATTCAAACAAATCGAGTTTCGATTATTGAGTTTTAATATTCAACCAATTATCAAAAGTAGCAACATGATGCATTATTAAATAAAAGTCTCATATATATATATATATATATATATATATATATATATATATATATATATATATATATATATATATATATATATATATATATATATATATATATATATATATATATATATATATATATATATATATATATATATATATATATATATATATATATATATATATATATATATATATATATATATATATATAAACTAATTGAAATAAATTGATCTGCCATAAAATGAGCATACATCAATTAAAAATCCGACTATTAACTTATTTCGATATTGACCCGATCGATAGTTGTCCGTAACCGATAACTACTCGAAAAATAAAGCTCGAACCCGATCTGTACCCGAAAAAACCGAACCAATTAGTAATCGATGACAACCCGAGACCGATTGACACTCGACACGAACTTCAACCGACACCGAACTGATGCTAACCCGATAGCTTGAATAACCAATCTCCAACCGAACCGTGACTAACCGACTCGACCCGCGTGTGACCCGTTGTAACACACAGCCGAAAAATAACCGATTTGAAATGCAACCGAACCGAATAACACCCGTCCGAAACCGACCCGATCAACCGAATGAACACCTCTATATATGATTAACATTTGATGATCTCTATTTATCTTATAAGAGACATAAATAATTTCCTATAAATAACAAAAAGATATATTACAAAACTAAAAGATATTAACATTAAGAAAATAATTAACTCTAATAATTTTATTTCTATTTTATCTTATTTTCTAACTCGGGATACAAGAATTTGACTACGTACATCACGTCTACATATATTTTATTTCTTAATCTATCATTTTTTCATTTTTGTTTAAAAAAAATCAAGTCGCAAAATGTGCAACTATACCTACGCAGTGTTTTGTGCATTCCCACTTATTTTGAGTCTCTCATTTTATACATTCGTACATAGGTTCAATCACATATTTTATACAATTCCTTTTATTTTTTGTGTTTATTAGAGAGTTTTTTGTTCCACAAAATGTAAAAAATTTCCAAATCAAAATCGTCCAAATATCAAAAGGCAATAAAAAAATAACGACCTATAGTAGTGACCTAACTCTTTTTTATGTGACATATTTTTGAACGAAAAATTGGACAAAAATGCTTTCTAAAACATACAAAAATGAGAAAAAAAAAGTTGAGTCCAATCTCACACTTTTTAAAAATTAGGTACAATTTTTATATTTTTAATTATTATACTCCATTCAATTCGTATCAATTGCCCTATTTAGTTGTGATATTTAATTCAATGCACTAATTTAATTCTAAGAATATCTAATTATACATAATTAAAAACTATAAAAATTTCATACAAATAAATTTACATTGAAACAAATTAAATAAGATCTCATTTGACTAAGAGACGTTTCTTTTAAAAAATAAAATTTTGTAAGCTCGCTTTGAAAATGTTTTAAAAAACCTTATTTTATTCAAATTTTCGTACGTAGAACCTACGGATCCATAAATGTTGGCTAATCTTACATGATCCATACAGTAACACATGAAGAAAACACGAAAATTTGAAGAAAATAAGTCTATTTGGGATAAGCTTTTAAAAATTTATTTTTCAAAATAAGCACTTTCTATTTTAATTTGGTTGTGTTTATTGTTATTAACAGCGAGCTATTACTAAAGCTGAATTAACAAAAGTCAGGCAAAAGAATCGCCCACTGTTAGAAACAGCGGGCCATACACAAACAAAAGCCAAGATTAAAGTATATGGGAAAACAATGGTTGGTTGTTATTAATAGTGGGTCATTAATGTCTAAAGTCAATAACAGTAAAAAAGTCAACAAAAGTCAATCTAATCGCCCCTTGTTAGTAAGAGCGGACGATTACTTGACTAATTTTTTTGACTTAGTTTAAGTAATTGCCCACTGTCAGTAACAACGAACACAACCAAACCTTAACATTGGACTAGAAGACACTTATTTTGGGAAATAAGTTTTCCCTAAGCTAAGAAAATCCTAATCAATGGATCACCATAAAAATAAAAAAAAATTAATAATAAAATAAATAAAACAAGAAAAAGAAAAAACAAAACACCAAAAATCCCCCCAATAAAATTAGGCCACATAGTGGTAATTTATCATTTCTCCAAATAATCGTGATTTACTAAGACTCTTTCCCCGAAACTTATTTTGAGAATTGTTTTCCCAAATAAGCTTATTTTCTTCAAACTTTCAAAAAATAGAAGTACAAAGTTATCTATACAGCTAGAGGTGTAAATAATTTGGTGAAAAATCGAACACCGAACCAAACCAAATCGAATAAGTAATTTGGTTTGACTACATTTTAAATTTGGTTTGGTTTGGACTGAATTTTAATTATAATTTAGTGTTCGATTTGGACTCGGTCTAGGGCCAACAAAACCAAAAAAATTGAAAAAACCGAAATATTGAAGGCATGTTATATCTTCCATTTGATTTGTTTGAATTTTTTCCCTTATTTTTAGATTTTTTAAAAAAGTTTTTACTTATTTAAATTAAAAACTCTAAAATTATTAATATCTATTTAGGAGCTTTAGAAAGAATAAGTTTGAAACAATACATACAAATTTGATCTTCGTGCAAAATATACAAATCGGTTCAATTCGGTCTATTCGGTTCAATTTGAATTAGTATTTTAAAATTCAATTCGACTCAATTTAAATTATAAATATTATAATTTGAATTTAAACTGAAAATATCAAAATCAAATTTTATTCAATTTAATTTAAATTTATATTAAATCCAAACCAAAAACCAAATTTTCACCCCATATAGAAGCCATCATTACAAATGAGTATTAAAGTAGATGTGGTGCGTAATCACTTGAAACTTCGATACATCCTCAACACTCAACACTAGCTAGTAGGTGTCAGCAACACAAACCAAACACGTTGGAAATTTATACTCTAACTAAACGCTTGCATCTACCGGTCAAAACCATGAGTTTGGTGCAATTCCACTACTTATTAGACAAAACTAAACAAGGGATTCTTATTTCTTCTATTAGCTAGCTTGGAAATGGAAGAGATAGTATTGAAATGGTACAGTATAGTATCAGTGTGGATAGTATTCTTATCAGTAGTTGGGTCAGTGTATGTGTTGTGGAAGAAGGAATGTAATCATGTTTCATCTGCTGCAGAATTACTAGGCAATCAAGTACCTTTACTTGATCAACATCAAAATGATGATTTCCAAGAGGTTTATAGTTGTGGGTCCCAATCCCAGTCCCACTCCCAGCAGTTGTGGACTAGCTGTTGGCGTGGGTTGCACCCTGGCTTCTTGCTTTTGGTTCGGTTACTGTCACTTTTTGTTCTTACTTTCTTCTTGTCCTGGGATTTACATCAATGGGGTGCTTCCATCTTTATCTATTACACTGAGTATGCTCCTATTTACTCCTCTAGTAGTTTAAATTAATGGCTATAATTCTTTATTCACACTATTATATGCTATATTTTGATCCTTACTATCTTATACGAGTCAATATTATATTATGAAAGTGGGTATGCATTGAGACAAATCTGTTAGAAAAATAACCCACGTATAATTTTATATTGCAGAATTGAAAAATTAGAGAGATGTTGGCTAAATTTGATAAACTACTCATCCTATTACCAATTGATTTTAAGATGAACCTCAACGAATTTCCTCTTATGCCCAATAGCAAATTTATAAAAATCAAACTTAATCCATCTTGAATCTTGATTATGATTTTTTTAATATTAGGAGTAAATGTATTAATAGATAAATGAAGGCGGAGAATATATATCAAATTGATTGTTTTTAGCTCAATAGTATTAGATAAGAACAATAGAGTATATTTTTTGTTAACAATCAATTTATTTTGATTTATGAAAGTTATCATATTACTAAAATAGCTAAAATGGTGAATTGTGGATTTACATGTAATATTTGGTGGGTAATTTTTATAAAAACATATGATTTTTGAAAGGAATGAATCTGTGTGTACGCAAATTAAGTCTTAGTTACCGCGGGTCTAATCCCACAGGTGCCCTATGGATTTGATGAAGACATGGTCTGAAAACTGTGCACCCGATTGTACTGTGGTTTTGCAAATTGTACTATTCCAAAACTCAAAACCTTGAACATTTATGTTATTGGGGTCTAATTTCCATTTTTGCTACTTTACTAGAAGGGATGTTTTTGGTGAATCCTCTGCTGTATTTTTTAACAAAGACGGTTTACAATTTTCTAACTTAAAACTATTGTGTTTAGTAACTTGTAAGAATCCATCAATGATTAGATTATATAAAACATCTTTTAAGCCTCCACTATCACCATAAGCTTTTGGTTAAGTTGATTTCTCGATATCGTAGTAGAATCCAACGTAACAAAAGGTCAGGAGCTAAGAATCTAATCCACCCTAGCTCCTTTCGAGTGGAATTAACATTTCTAACCCAACGGATTCTCATCTAAGAGGCATGATTGAGTATATAAATATATATAAAAGTTTAAACTTTTGGTTGAGTTGGTTCTTTGTTAATTTACTCATCACTCAGCACATGCAATTTTCCTCTTTTAGATGAAAGTACATACTTTATCATAGATGATTCTACTTCATCATAGTAATTTTTTCCGACTTGTTCAGTCTAACTAATACCTTTGGTGTATGATTGAGATGCAGGTGGACTTATGCATTAGTTATGGTCTATTTTGCGGTACGCACCAATTTGTATCGTATTTACTACTTCTATACGTAACTATACTTTGGACCAACGATATCTATACTCGTGTACTTAAGTCATGTAGTATAGATTGATCAATTACTAACATGACGGTGTCTTCGAGCAGATAGGCAGTGTTGTATCTGCTCATGGTTGCTGGTTATACCATACACATATTATTACTCACTCAAGAAACATAGACGAATCTCCAGGAAAGGGCGACTTAGAAGATAACTCTGCTAATATAACCCGGTTAATCACAAAGAAGGATTCTGATAGGGAATCTGTTAAGTTTCAAAGACAGTATTACCAAGAACAGGACATTCAAAAGGCTGGATTTTGGGGTTTTCTTATGCAAATTTCATTCCAGGTTAGTCTCGAGGATATTATAGTTGGCACCTATGTTACTTGGATTCGAGTACTGATGTCGGATACTGGTATGTGTCCAAGAGTCGGATACTGGTATGTGTCCAAGTGTCGGATACGTCTAAATATCCAATTTTACATCTTGAATGAAGTGTCTAAGTGCCATACCAATGTCCAACCATCAAGGATCAAATAATCAGTGCAGGCGCCGCAATATTGACTGATATCATATTTTGGTGCATTATAGTCCCATTTGTATCAAATGCGCATCTTGGATTGAACCTCGTAATCACTCTGCTTCCTTTAACCTGATAGAATATTTTAACATATTTTGGGGCAACAACCTTCTGCTTAAGCTTTTAGTTGAGTTAGTACCTGATGGCTGTAGGCCCCGGATATGTTATATTATATACTTTGTGGTCAGGTATTCTAAGTAACACAGATTACATTTGATACTATGCTGCATATACTCTGTCTTACAGTTGATGGGCTGCATGCATACAGTGAATATCGTCTTTCTGCTTCTAGACACTTCCATTAATCGCCTTGTAAGTTGTTTTCGACAAGCACCAATATATGTTCTATACTCTATATTACTTAGTTGACGATCTTTGTATGGGATTCTATATGTCCACCAATATATGAATTGCGACGCGCCTATGTAAGATGTTGACACCGGTTATGTGATTTGATATTGTTTAGCCATTTCCTTGGTTTCGGCTTGCCTATTTTGTGCTATGGAGCGCTCTATACGTGATCTTTCAATGGATTATCCATCTTTGCGGTTTCACTTGGTGAGCACTCTAGACTCCTTAAGTAATTCATTTCGTCTTTTCGTATGATCCTTACAAATACTATCATGGCTAAACCTTCGTAACTATCAGGTGGCCATATCCTTTTCTCGAGCTGTCGACCCCATCGGCCCCTTTGTGGTATAATTTCAGTACTTAGTATCATACATACAAATTAACCAAATGATTATTGCATTTGAAATTGTTTCATATAACCTTGCAGGTACTTAGTCCTGGCTGCATTTCACATTGCTTGTTATGGAATGTATGCACTCATTGTGAAAGTTAAGGATTTACTCTTCTCCAAATTGTTTACTCGTTCATACGTGAGGTCGTATTAAGCCTTTTATTGTTGTTCCAATTTGCTCTTTATCAATGCCAACAGAAATATTCATAAATGTGATTGTCGATTTTGTGTTGAATTAATCTCAGTTCGATGATTATTTAGAGTACCCGAAAGGAAGCAATTTAGCTAATATACCAAAATGCACCGGTTATGAGTATGATGTTTTCGGGTTTAAGACGAACAAAAGAAATCAAGGAAAGGATACGAACTTTCCAATCCTTGTTTTAACTTGCAAGATTTGCACCAAATGTAGACGTTCTTTGGAATACATAGCTTTGCTCACAATGGCTTTCAATTCGAGTACACATAAGTATTACACGACTCGTTGAATCGTGAAACAAACCCTCGTAGATAAGTGTAAACAACGACTCATCGCTTCCAAGCACTAAGTCGATATTGGTTTATTCAAGATTTCATTATTATTGTTGCGTTGGTCGGCACTTGGTCTCGTTTTTAGATTGGCGTCGAGTGACGAGTAAGTCTTTGAATGATATCGAGTCGACATGATTTAGGCCGATTGCAGGATGCCAATTTCGTACTTCAACCAACATAGCTATCAACCCCAATCTTGAAATCCTTTTTTTTTTGTTTGCTTTGTCCAAAGTTAACATATTTGAGCCCTCCCTTGGTGGGGTTGAATCATGAACATACGTTTCAATTAAACTAGTTGGCGGTTGATGGTAGTATTAAATGTTGATAGTGATATGAAAATAATTTATATGTAAATTTTCATAAAATATATTATGTTACTTTTATGGTGATATGATTTTGATTATAAAAAATTTTTCTTGTAGTGTTTTTTCATTATCATTTAATATCATCTTTTTTGTTGATAATACATTATAATAAATTTTGTAAAAAATATAAAATGATTAAAGTCGAACAAGCATGAAAATTAAACTCGTAAAGAAAAATTTCTAATAAATTATTTTAATTTTTCATTATTATTTCTACTATTTAATACCATTCTCTATATTTAGTAATCAATTCATCACAACTCAATTTTGGTGTTTGATTCTATTCGATCTAATTCAATGCATATCTTTTGGGCCTTGTCAATTCACCTTAGCTTGATTAAACTGACTTCAAATATTTTATTATTTTATTATTTTCTACACTATTATTTTATTGTTTACTTTTTACTAAATTAAAGTTAATTTATTATTTGTTACACTATTAATTGTTATTAGAATGTTGCATACATTTTAATAATTTATATCCTATTTAGATAGGTGGCAAACTTAAAAAATAATAGTTCCTCCGATTTTTCTTAGTAGTCTTATTTACCTTTTTCATACTTGCCGAGTTAATATTTTAACTCTTAATATATATCTAATTATGCATAATTAAACATTATGAAAACTCAATATTAATAATCTTTGTATTTGAGAACAATGAAACAAGATTTTCATTTGAATATATTTTGTTGATGACATGAGCATCTAAAATTAAAAACATAAAATTGTGAAAATTTATTAAAAAAGAAAATATAAGAAGAAAATATAAGAAGAAATTAAGGAGAATGCTAACGACATAAGTACTAATAGAATAATTCAGAGAAATTTGAGAAGCAAAATGGAAAGAAGGAATTATGGAAAAGTTTAAGATGAAAACATAAGATTATTACATGTATGACATGGGGTGGTGACATAAGCACCAATGATTTAAAATTTCGGAAAAAGAAAATATTTTTAAAATGACTAGTGATATAAGCACAGTCCACAAGATGATATGTTACAGATGAATAGTAGCTGGAAGACACTTGGTAATAAGAATACCAGCAAAAAACATAAGAAGACGAATGCACTTTGATGACAAGGGACAATTGGTGATATAGGTGTCAGATTAGAAAACCCAAGATACGAGATTGCAAGTGTGGGTGACAAGGGCATCAACAATAAATTAAGGTGTTTTTTATTACTAGGAGTATTGAAATAATAAAAAAACAAAATAACTGGTATCTAGAATAATCTAGCATCAAATGCTAGATAGAACAATCTAGTACTTCCTTTTTTTTCTTGCACCCAAGGATAGTTTTACGCGTCTTAATGCACTAATTCAATCGTTAGTATCTCTAATTATACGCCATTGAAAAATTATAGAAACTGAAAATTAATAAAATTCACATTGAAACGATTTTAACAAGATCCTACATAACTATGATTTAACCTATAAATTAACGACAATATGAAATTTAAGTGGCATTAATAAATAGTGTCAAATTATGTTTAGGTACAACTAAATAGAAACGGAGGAATTGTGTTGTAAATAGAAACGGAGGAATTGTGTTGTAAATGTCGGCAATAGCATGGCAAAAGAATTGCACCGATTTACGCTAGCTATAAATATGTGTTGTATATCATTTGTTAAAATATAGACATAGAAAGCAAACACAACAAATACAAAAAAGTTAAGCCACTATCCCATAATAATACGATATGAGTGTTAATTAAAATTTGTGAGTTATTAGAGATAAATGAGACATGAATTCACATAAATATATAAGTGAAGACTGTATCGGTACGAAGTAAGAGTCCCACCAATATTCTTGTACAATTTATGATGTAATTAGATATTTGTATTTAGTTAATGTAATATAATATTTAATTTGATCCAACTACAATTTCACGTGCGCTTCAAAACTTTTATCAATTTTAACTTATAGATTAAAAATAAAATTCAAATTAAGAGCAATAAGTTGATAGTAACCAGAAAATATATCTGACTTGTAGCAAGAATACAAGAAGTAGAATATTAGTATTACAGTGAGAATTTTACTAAAATGAGTTTTTCTTTTTAAATAAAACCTATTTTTTCAGTTATTCATTTCTCTTGCATTAAACTTTAAACTTATTATTACTAAACCAAAATTTATTTTATTGATTAAATTTATTTTTACTGAAATTATTGGATTGAGATGAGTAAAAAAAAATTCAAAGATGTATTTTCATAGCTTATAATGTGGTACTGGACTTATTTTCATTGAGCTTCTTGAATTATTTTTGATGCTTACAGTATAACTAAAAAGAAGAATCGAGAAAAATCTAGGAGAATTTGGGATGAGCAGATTAAAATTGACCTGCACAAGTTACACCTCTTTGTGGACCTGACCCGGGATAGGGGTAGTTGGAGGTGCCTTATCCATGCGTTAGATTAGACTACTCATTTGCTCTTTACTTAATAGTAGGTGTTCTTATTCTTTGGCTTTTATTCGCTCTATTATTATTATTATTATTATTGTTGTTGTTGTTGTTGTTGTTGTTGTTGTTGTTGTTGTTTCATTTTAATTGTTACTTTTACTTTATTTTATTTATATTTGAATTGTATTTATCTTTTTATGTTTAAGGGCCACGCTTGGGTAATACGACGCAAACCTGCGGAGTCAGCTTCAGCCTCACTCGCACCTAGCCGTTGCAGAAACTGCTTCTATTCTCTCTCGAGTCAAGGGACTCTTTGGCCGCGCTCTTCTTTATGGGTATGAGTTGCCGCCATCCTTCCCTCCCCAGACCCCGTCCATAATTTTTTATGGGCTGAATACACTGAGTATGATGATGGGTGTTTGGCATATGGAAATGAGGTTGAAATTTGTTTATGGGAAATGGCATTAGACTTTTAAATGTCAAATCTCCAAGTTTTACCTTTGAATGTCTTAGAGGGTAGGAGTCTAGGAGGACATTTATGGTGAGACTTAAATTTATTAGAAAATAATATTTTTACCATTAATGAAATAAAAAGGACAAATATATAATAAGGGTAAATTGATAACTTTGTAACTACTTTTAATTATTTTCCTTTCTATTTTAAAATTTTACCAAACAAAAATATAAGATATTTTTATAGTCGCATTCTAAGTTTCATCTCAAATCTCACATATAAATCTCAGAATTATAATTCCCATACATCAAACATTCACAAGAATTGCTTAAGTTTGCTACAATTTTTATTAGATATTCTTGCTTTCTATATAACACTCCCTTTATTCCACCAAAGGGGTATTGGAATGTTACAATTACATCACCTACTAGATTACCCTACCAAACCCCACCAACCACTCAGTCCTCACCAACACTTTCCCTACAAACACATAGCTTCATAGGAATAGAACCTGCAAGTACACACAAAACATCATCAAATACTATTGGTTTGTTCATTTATTGGTCCCACTACTCAGTTTTACCTTAAACAACTCCCTCTTTCTCATCTCACTTAATGCATTGAACAGATTCAATGCCCAAAACGTTGGAGCTGAGAAGATGCAGAATTCAACAGAAAAAGAGGTGGGTATTAGTCTTGATTATTGGATGAAATGGCAAGTCCCTGTTTGTGCCTTCATAATTCTAGTCCCTGCTTGTGTTTCTATCTATTTGATCAAGAATAAGTCCAGAATTCCTGAAGCACAGAATTCCAGTGAGTTATTATGGGTTCCTAGCTGGAGAAAGCTGAGCCCCAAATGGCTTCTATTTTACAGAGCTTTAGCTTTCCTTATTATGGCTTTTCTTCTCTTCCAGATGATTCTTTTTTCTGGTCTTTTTGCTTTCTATTTTTATACCCAGTAAGTATTCTTCTTTGCTTTCTTTTTACTCTTTCTTTTCCATTTTTATGTCAATTTTTACTTTGCATTTTTTTTCGCGACCTACAGACTTATTGGGATGATGATGATAATTTCATTTCATTTTTCTGCTTCACAATTTGGTTTTAATTTTTACTCTGAATGGAAAGTTTCCAAATTTTCATGATTGAAATTAAGTTCAGTTTCTGAAAACTGAAATTTAGTTCAATTTTGGTGTCTGAACCCTGAAATTGACTTCAATTTTGGTGTCTGTAATTGAAATCAACTTAAAGTAAAGAGCTTTGGTTGGTGAAAATATAAATAAATTTTTGTGTTAATTATCAAAAGACCAACTCAATCAAAAGTTTAAGTATGGTTAAAATCGTAAAATATATTATATAATCTATCACGTTTCGTTTGAGTGCCCTCTAAATTAGAATTATAAATACAACACATGTCTCCTCATATATGATGCTACATATTCTAGTTGCATCAAGGAGTGGATGAGATTTTATGTGAGGTGGCTTCTGATACGATGTTTAAAAACCTAAGTATACTTATAGTTTAATTTAACTGTTGAAGTCCCGTAATATATTTTATTGTCTATTAATAATTTGATTGAATTTCACCATGTAAATCCATGATAATAGAGCTCTTATGCTCAAACCAATATTTTCTTCATAAAAATATTTATTACAATCTAATACCAGGTCGTTTTCAAGTACTAATGAAATATGGTGATTAGTATTGAACAAGTGTACTATAACTTTTATATTTTCTTTACTATTTAATATCAACTAACAAGCAACTATAAAGCAATTACATTTATTGATGTTCACATCATCTTATAACACTAAAAAATTCTCTATTAGTTACTATTATGTCTAGTAATTTAGATCCCGTTTATTTTTTACATGAAGATTAAAAACTAGATATAGTATTTTAACGTAGTAGAATATTTAGAAACAAAATAGAATATCGAGAGTCAAAGTTGTGATCTCATATCCAAAATAACAATGAGATAAATTCATTTGGACAAACTAAAATGAAAAATTATGTAAATTGAGTGAGACAAAAAAAATATTAATTTGGCTCAACTATGACATTCCATGGGTTTGAATATACTAAACTCTAGTAAAGTTTCCGAGGACCCATCAATATTTTTATGATCAGTGTCGGTTTAACTTGCATAACATATAACACCACTCTTAAAACTCATGATTTCTATTCTTTAGGCTTTATGTTGTGTTGAAGCTTATAATTAATAGATTTCGTTGACTGTTTTTACAGGTGGACTTTTACTTTGGTTATGGTGTATTTTGGGGTATGTCCTGCATCATTCTTTGTGTATAGTTTGATTCACTATTCTTTTCAGTCTATTGAACCATTTGCTGAATAAAAAAGGTCACCTTAATCACGGGAATCTAGGTCTGGGCTTACCTTGCCCATATCCCGGGTCATTTTGATTATAAACCTATTAATATTATACAGTGCAACATATAACACTAATAAATGATAGCCGGATTTCTGTACACATATAGAGGTGAATATTTGGCTCATTATCTATCAGTATCCTAAATTTTCCCGTTGCCTGAATCTCTTTTCAAATGTTATCTTGTGCCTGTAGATTGGGACCATTATTTCAGCCCAAGGATGCTTTAAGTCTTCCAATAAAGCCCATCAAGGCGCAGGACTTTTGGGGACTCTTATGTTAGTCATTTATCAGGTGAGTTTACCGCGTGCTGCCTCTTTTCCAACAGCCAAAGCAAGTCGCAGTCTTGAGTTATTACCTATTACCCATAATATAATCTCGACTGATTCATTGTCTTATCTTCCGATCCATCAGACTTCTGCAGCTGCTTCCGTGCTCACAGACTTGGTTTTTTGGGTCATACTGGTGCCCATGATGGCCGGAAAACAATTTGAGCTGACCTTGGTATGTTACGTCTTAGCAATGTTATACGCAATAAACTCGCCCAAACATGATTGTTAACAACGTGCAATACTCCCCGCAGTTAATAGGATGTATTCACTCGCTCAATGCTGTCTTCCTTCTTATCGATTCTCTTCTTAACGCTCTTGTAAGTGATCAACCGAACTTATCCTGTGCACACACCCTTCTAAACGATTATTAAGCTAATGAAATCGTTTTCTTACTCTCGTAGCCTTTTCAATGGTTCGGCTTCAACTATTTCATACTTTATAGTATCATCTATGTGACATTCCAATGGATTCTTCATGTTAGTGGTTCCAATTGGTAATCTAATTCTTCTGCTTTCGGGATTATACACAAGTAGTTCAGTCATTTACCGATGTGTTTGTCGCAGGTGGCCTTATCCGTTCCTTGAGTTAGCAACCCCAACCGCTCCTCTATGGTAAATCACGAGCTATTTATTAACCTTAGCTTATTTGTGTTAAACCGCAATCTCTGATGATCAAACTACTGAAATTTGTAGGTATCTTGGACTGGCTGTCGTCCATGTTCCATGCTACGCGGTATACCTATGGTTCGTACGAGGAAAAAACTGGATGTTTTCGAAGTTGTTTCAGCAAGCATTCGTGACCAGGTCGTTATAGCTTGGTTGATCGTATCTTAATATAGAAACTTTATCGGTACTTGCTAGAAAACGAGATGGTTCAGTTCCCGCAAGTCATGATCGTTATGTTTCTTATAAAACAACTGGTGTTTTACAGATCACAGCAGCAGAAAACTTCCTAATGTGGTGGAATGGTGAAGATATTGGGAAGGCAGATAACAAAGAACAACATATGGTTTCCAACTTTTGCTTTACATGTTCTTGGCTATTGACACTATAAAGAGACTAATCCTAGCTTTTAAATTTGGTGTGTCCAATAATTGGATTCAAATACTGATTACTTATTTGTTATCCACGTCTAAAAAAAAAAAAGAATATATATAAATTAATAAATTAGAGGAGTAATTCCTATTATTACCAATTAGTTTTAGTAGGAAACTTCTTTGAATTTGTAAGTGGATCACCTCTTCTCCTTTTTATTTGGGTTGCCTACATCTATTGTCTAAATTCTACTCCCTCTGTTCCTTACCTTAATAAAGTTCCCACAAGGAACGTTCACGGGAATTAAGAAAAATAAAATCTCTTACAAGTGGATATATTATTTTGTTGAATAGTAGATTTGATAAATGAAAAATGAAAATAATAAACAATAAAAAAATTTTTAAAAAAGTAATGGTAAAAATACGGGGACACAACTAATATATTTTTTTTATAAAGTTAATGAGAATCATATGAGGACATAAGGAATATAAACATATTAAAATAAAATTAATGAATATATGTGAGGACTAAAAATATTATTAAAATATTAAAAAAAGAATAAATAATGTAATTTTTTTAAAAATTTGTGATATAAATAAAAAAATTTTATAAGAACAATTGAAACATTTTAAAATAATATAGGAGAACTTTTGTAAAAACGGAGGGAGTATTATTTTAATATAAGGCTATTGCTAGCTTTTAAATTTGGTGTGTCCAATCATCGTATTTAAGTATTAATGCAAAGGAGTTTAGAAAGTTGAATTTTTGAAAAAGGTGAGTGAAAAAAAAAAAAAATTAATTGAATAATCTATTATTCAAACTTTTTCCAAAACTAAGCGTGAAAACTGAAAACCCCAGACCTATGATTTGGAGCTGTTCGCAGTTAGTAACTGCGAACAGGTCAAAAAAAGACAAAATAGCTGTTCGCAGTTAGTAACTGCGAACAAAAAAAAAAAAAAATTTTTTTTTTAGGTCAAATCGCTGTTCACAGTTAGTAACTGCGAACAGCTATTTTGTCTTTTTGCTGTTCACAGTTAGTAATTGCGAACAGCTATTTTGTCTTTTTTGACCTGTTCGCAGTTAGTAACTACGAACAGCTCCAAACCATAGGTCTAGAGTTTTCACGCTTAGTTTTGGAAAAAGTTTGAATAATAGTTTATTCAATTAATTTATTTTTTTTTCGCTCACCTTTTTCAAAAATTCTAGAAAGTTCTATTCGTTATTTTGTATTTCCACTAATAAAAGTGAATCTAATTGTTTGACAATGTCCATTTTAATCAAAGATTAATTTTCGGGTCCAATAGAATTTGTAGGTATATGAAGAGTTGAAGACCTTTTATCAATCACAAATTGTTAAGAGAGACATACTTTAAATAACTAATTCATATACCCTAAAAACCTACCTAAAAACTTAAGTGTAATTTTATTTGTATTATTTTTAAATTTGATTTTGAGATGTAAACATTATTAAATTCATGATTAAATCTTCTATATCTATTGTAGTTGATAATTGATTAGAAATAAATGTTGAAAAAATAAATTGAGAACAAATGTAGAGAGAGGTTTTGCATGACAAAGGAAAAAAATTATTTTGAAAATCGTATGCATAAAGAAAGTTTGTCTACAACAATTTTCAAAAAGAAAGAATATTCTTTTTCCAAAAATTTACATAAAATTAGAAAATAGCGATGCAAAATAAATATAGGGCTTCACTAAATGTCGCCTCCCTTTTCATAATATCGTCATCATAAATACATTAAATTTTCAATATTGACCTTGACAATTTTCATAATATATAAAAGGTGGCGATACAATAAAAAAGGTAACGACATTTGTAAGACTCATAATTTAATGTGGTGGAAAAAATTAATACACAGTGAAAATATAATTCAATTGGAAGAAGATGGTTTAAATAGTGATGCTCATTAGTCATTACCTAAAATAAAATAGGAAAATTCAATACTGATAATTTAATCTTTCACCCAGTGAATAATCACATTTTTCTTTTATTCTTACTTTGCTGTTAGCATATTAATAGGGTATGCTAATAGCAAACTAAGGACAAAACTTGATTTATTATAAATAAAATGTTATACTGCCAGCAAACTAAAGAAAAATATTAAATTATTAAAAATAATTCAAAAATAAAAATATTTATAGCGAATAGGTAAAATGTTGCATTATTAGTATCAATTTTTCCTTGTTAAAAGAGATAAATACAAATAAAAATTAGGGCCAAATCACACAAAAACCGAGCATAAACCGAAACTAGTACAACTTATATGCAGGGAAGTTAGCGGAGAGCCGGAGAGGAGAGTATGTTCCTTAGCCAGCCCTAGTTCGGACTCCAGAACATAAACCGACACGAATAGTCCAGTTTCATTACCAGCGGTGCCAATCGCCATTTCAGCTTTCGGCTTTCTTAACCATTGCAAAGAAGGTAGATACACCGGCTACAATGGAGACTCATTGCCAATTTTGGTTACCCAAGAAGAACAGATTCTGTGCCAACACCCCTCTCAATCTGTCTCAGTAAGTATTACATATATCTTCATTAACATCCTTTTTCCTTTCTTGCCTGATTTTTATTTCATGAATTAATCCTAATAACGAAGCTACTATTATCAATCCTAGATTCTGCGGGAATCATACTACGAGGTCCAATGTCAAATGGGTTCCTTGCCCAATTGACCCTTCCCAGTAATCATTTCTTTCCTTGTCTCTTTTTTCTTGCATTACTACCAATTCATGATCTTTAATGTCCCACTTATATGTATCTGTATTGTTTGATCATGTGTTAAAGCTCTGTGCTTGATGAAAACATGGAGGGACACATTAAAAAATGCCCATTATTGAAGCAAACACAGATTTTATCTGTTCAGCCTTATTACCAGAAGGGTATTAATCAAGGCAGAGATGATTCTGCACCAGACACACTTGAACAGGAATCTGACTTTACTTCTGAGAATAAGAGGAATTGGGTTTATAATATGACTGTTCCTCAGTTTTCTGAGTTACTCTCCAAGATCAGGTCACTTCACTGTTCCATTTGTAAGGATATTGGGTTTTCTTATAGGATGCCTCATGCCTGTGATCTTTGGATTAAGAGACAAATTGACAGGTGTGTGATTCTATGAATTCTTTTTGCTACTTGCATATTTCAGTGTTTTTGAAATTGGGTTTCCAATTTTGCAAGCAATATTTATTTTATGTTACTTGGACCTGTATTATGTTCAAGTGTTTGATTTGATATTACAATGAAAAACTGGATGCTTTTATCCTAAAATGATCCCACATATTGTCTACCTGCCGTGAATATTCCCTACTATTCATTATTCGATATAATCCAACCTTTTTATAATTTTGCTGACAGTACCCTCGCCACATTTTTACCGGCTATTATAGGTACCTTATACTCACTTCTTCCTCCTTATGCTTTTTTGTTGATCTACCCCTACTGTTGTTTGATGGTAGGAACCAATAGTAGCCGATTAAATTGTGGCAAGGGGCGCTATCAACAAAAAGACTACAAAAGTTGGATTATTTAGAATTAATTAATAGTAAGGATTTTTCCACAACAAATGAGCACTAAGTGGGATTATTCATGATAAATTTTTTTGAACTTTTTTATGATCAAAGATTCATTACATGAATGACTTGGTACATTTCACGAAAATTTACATCACAGATCATTTTCATTATCACCATTTATAATACCAACTCCCAAGAATCAACGGGCCGTTAGGGTAATGCTTTGTCAAATGCTTGTAGGAAACTGCCATACCAAGAGAAGCATGTCCTGCAACAGGCATCAATTCTCGGTAACTTGGAGGATTTGGGGGGCTTGAGTAGTTTGACTCAAGCTGTGTCCGATGAACAATGTGATACTTCTGCTGTTGTTGAGTTTGGAGCTGGGAGGGGTTACTTGACACAGATACTAGCTGATTCATATGGGATTAGAAAGGTCTTCTTGGTTGAGCGCAAGTCATACAAGCTGAAGGTGAGCACAAGTAAGTTTGTCGGGACATTCATCATGCATAATGCACTATAATAATATCAGATATCAGTGCTCCAAGCCAATTTTCAGATATGATATTAACCTTGAGAAATTTAACACTTCTAGGCTGATCGAAGTTTACGACAGAAAGAAAACATGGAATTGGAGCGATTAAGAATTGACAGTAAGATTTTCTGAATCCTTATATTTGATTCCTTCCGCCCAATGTTGTGCAATTTATGGAAATTTTCGGTTTCTTAGTTTGGGTGATTTGCAAAAACTTTTATGTTGTCCTGGTAAAGGTGTATGTAACTTTTTCTTGTTAACAAGTTTACCTTTGTCTTTCTCATCATGCTAATCAAGACCGCAATTATCTTATGTGGTTCAAAGACATTCAAGTAACAACTAGGTAGATCTCCGGTCCATTATCTCCATAGATGGAGCATTTTCAACTTGAGACAGCTTAACTTTATGATTAATTGTTAAAGAATGATCGCCAATTCACCATGTTAATTGTGCTTGAAAGTTGAATCTTGCCTTTAAATTGTCTTTTGACACATATTGGTGTTCATTGATGCAGTTGAAGATTTGAATCTGAATGCTGTTGAGTCATTGAATGGTATGCCGTACTTGGCTATCGGTAAACATCTTTGTGGACCAGCCACAGGTGCATAATTTGTTTTCTATTGTAAAATTGCCATCAATGACCATGTATCTTTTTAATCAAGTTCCTATTACTTTTTTATACTTCCAAACAAATAATAAAAAGGGAAATAGGACTGCTGTGATTTATGACTAAAAAGAGTTAAACTCAAGTAGGTTTACTTGTGTATGGCACAGTGCAGATCTGACCCTTAGATGTTGTCTTGGTGGGAATTACGGTGAAAAGAGTATTACAGAGCAGAGTACTCATCCTCGTCTCGTAAGCATTGCAGTGGCAACCTGCTGCCACCACCTCTGTCAATGGAAACACTACACTAGTAAGTTATAATGTTTCTCGATACCTTTTGAGCTAAATTATACGTCTCCTTGACTCCTTCATCCATGAATCACTGAGTGGTGACTGTAAAACTTTGCCTTTCCTCACACGTGCAGATAAACGATACTTAGAGAAGCTAGGGATCACTAAAGAAGATTTCCATGCTATTACATGGTTTACCAGTTGGGCAGTAGATGCTGATCATGGATCAGATCTTACTATTGATGTTTCTTTGCAATCTACAGTGCTACCAAGGTAAATTGTGTATACAATCGTTCAATATTTTGGGAATGTTTTGTTTAATGGAGAACATTTTCAGCTTGAAAAGCGAATTGAACTTGGTTTTTTTGTTTGGTTTTGATGGAAAAGTATTAAACTTGGGGAAAAATTGCCCATCTCCAACCAAACTACGGAAAATTGGAAAATGTGTTTGCCTTCGAATCAATCACCCTATCGGTTAACTTGACCCCCTCCTACGCTTCTTTGTAGCTCTATATTTTCTACTAAATCCTCAAGTTTCCCTTTATTTTCTCTATTTTTTCTGATGATTAATCTCTGCTCTTATAGTAATAACGATGAGTGTCGTAGAAATACTCTTGGAGTTGAAGGTATCATAAAGAATATGAAAGCAGCGGACAGAGCAACATTAGGGTTTATGTGCAAGGACATCATTGACATGGGTAGATTAATGTGGATTAAGGAACGCGGACTTGAAGCTAAACTTGTCAAATATGTTCCAACAGACATTTCCCCTGAAAATCGCTTACTGGTTGCGAAGGCAACAACACCAGCAGTGTCTATACCAACGAGCTAACATGGGAGCATACAGAAACACCAATTAAATGCAATGGAATAAATCACACCAGCAGTGTTCATGTACTATTACTCATTGTGTATGCTAACAATGTGAAGTTATGGCTCACTGAGAATTACATCTTCCCTCTTCAGGATCGTGTGCTTGAAATGTCTATGTTTACCGGTTCATGCTTGTGTACCCATGTTTACAACCATTTGGCTTAGTGTACGGATTTTCTATCCAAGAAGTTCGAAGGAAAGGAGTGTAAGCAAGTTCGGTATAACAATTTCTCGTTTAGGCCAATTCTCTTTATGAAACTTATAGGCATGATTATACCCGTTTCTCATTTCATGTCAAACTCGATTTTTGAGTATAAAATCTGTCAGTCCCATCTTTGAACCAGTTAATTTTGTTGCAAGAGATCTCGTAAGTTAAAAATTGAGTTTTATTCAGTTGGAGAACAAGTAAAATAATTATGGTGGCATTCTATACATGGTGTTGATATGCAGGTGTGAACATGAATATGTTTTTGAAGATTTTTACCCAAATAAGACCACATCAGAAGACATAATTGGATATGGACAAAATTTAGATCCTCGCATTTGCAGGGCACATTCCAAAAAATTGATGCGGTAGAGGTATGATATGTAAGTTTGTGGCTGGTCTCTTGCTTTTAAAGTCAAAAACTCGGAAATCTTAATCTTGTAATAGATAAAGTATAACCAAGAAATTAGAATCGTACAAAATTTTTTCACTAAAAAGTATGCCCAACTACTCAGTTCTATCCTTTGAAATTACTATACTAAGTATTTATTTAGCTTATCTCTTTTGATTTGTTATACTACCTCCTATTCAACTCATTAGTCCTATTTAATTTTTTACACTTGTTGAGGTAATATTTTAACATTAATAATTTTTTATTCTTAATTAAAAATTATAAAAAAATAATATTAATAATCTTTGTATTGAGACGAATTAAATAAGATCTTACATGACTATGTTTTAACTTATAGACTAAGAATAAAATACAAATTAAGAGTAATAAGTGAATAGGGAAAAAAAATAAATGGGACTAATGGGTAGAATAGGAGGGAGTAATTTTCTAATTTGCTTTTAATTTTCTTTTAATATTATACTTACATTTGAAAGCACCCTTTCAATTTTTAAAGTTTGTGTCAAATGCCCATTTTGTAATTTCAAACGGATCGAGATAGTAGTCGAGGAATCTTATGGCATTTTGTTTGATTTTCGTGTCATTAATATTTTTATGTCTCTTTTGAGATTGCTAGTGATAGTAATATTTTTTTTTCCTCACAATATGTCACTATTAATGGTAATATCAAAAAGAAAAAAAAATTTTAGACTCATTTTCACAACCCAACACCAGATATAATATTTTAGACAGTAATTATTCAAAATCCTTACAAGGCTTGTCAGTCCAACATGATCATGCACGATACAAAAGAATTATTCAACTGAAATAGAAATAAATATGCGAAGAGTCAAACAAACTCAATGTCACTTTCTATTAATAACAATAATTTCAAAGTGTTAATCCTAATAATATATAATCGATCGGATAAATGAAAAAATAAAAATGTAAATTTTGGTTTATAAGAATTAATCTATATATTACTCGCATAAAACATACACTAAACAAACAAGAATCCAATATGACTAAGAAGCCATTATGAGATGAAATTCCATTGCAACGTCACCTCTTACGCATCACATCATTATCACAAAGTTCACAATTACACGATCACAAGATAAGCCGATAGTACACTATAAATACCCCCAAAACATTATCCATTACAAACCATCATTCAACAAATTACAGTTTACACTACTACTACACTATCTCATTAGTCAAAGCCCGACCCGAATGGAATCCCCACCCACTGTCACCGGAACCATCATCTTCTCCACCGTCGGCCGAACCGACTACGGTTTCGATATCTTCTCTCTACCTCTCTCCAACCCTTCCAAATCAACCGAACACCGTCTCACTGATGGCATTTCCATCAATTTTAACGGTCACTTCCTTGATGACAACCAAACCCTTGTATTCATCTCCGAACGAACCGGGTCTCCTCAAGTTTACTTAACCCGACCCAACTCCTCTACCCTACCGGACCTACCGGATCCGCTCCCGTCTATTCCGGGTAGTCTCTTCCATGACCGTCCAATACTCCATGGAAATCATCTCATATTCGTTTCAGCTCATGAACAACCTTCTGGTTCCCTTTACAAAAGCTGGTCAGCTGTTTATTCCACCATTATTGATAAAAATCAAAAACCAGAATTTAACCGGTTAACCCCTGTTGGGGAAGCTGATTTTAGTCCTGCTATTTCACCTTCTGGAAACTTCCTTGCAGTTTCTTCTTATGGTTCTAAACCTTGGGGTGGTGAATTTCATGAACTTAATACACAAATTGTTGTATTCCCTCTTTCTGACCCATCTAAACGCACCGTTTTGGTTGAACGTGGTGGGTGGCCCACTTGGGGTTCTGATAACACCGTTTACTTCCACCGTCAATCTGATGACGGTTGGTGGAGTATTTACCGAGTTGATTTCAATTCTACTGAGTCATTCTACCGAGTCACTCCACCGGGTGTTCACGTCTTCACTCCTGCTGCGATCCGAGATGGTAAAACTAAAAGAATCGCTGTTGCTACTCGGAGAAAAGGTACGATTTACCGTCATATTGAAATTTTTGATACTGAGTCAGGCGAATTTCACCCGGTCACCGAGTTAATCAACCCGGGTCTCCACCATTATAACCCGTTTGTCTCACCCGGATCTAAGTTCATCGGGTACCACCGCTTTCGGGGATTGTCACAAGGAGTCAAATTAATCCCGAATCTCGAACCTGTTAACTCTGCATTCAACTCTCTGAAAATGATGAGAATCAACGGCTCATTTCCTTCCTTCTCATCTGATGGTAAATTCATTGCATATAATCATGATTTTGATGGAAACGGAGGGTTGGAGATCATGAAATCAGACGGTTCAAAAAGATGGACATTAATCAAAGGGCGAGTAGCTTTCTACAATTCATGGGCTCCATTAACATCCGATAAGAACAAGCACGTCATATTTACATCATTAGGATCCATTTTCCAACCAGCCCAAGTATCCGTCCAGGTTGCTCGGGTCAGTTTTCCCATTTCCAGTCTTAATCTTCAAACCAAAGAGATTGAGAATGTACAGATAAAAATCATGACAAAACCAGAAACAGGGAATAATGGTTTTCCGGCGTGTTCTCCTGACGGAAAACAAGTGGTATTCCGGTCAGGTAGGTCGGGTTACAAGAATCTTTACTTGATGGATTCTGTTGACGGAGAAGATAACCATATTCATCAGTTGACGGATGGTCCATGGACCGATACCATGCCCAGTTGGTCACCGGATGGAAAATGGATAGCGTTTTCCTCCAACCGTCATGACCCAAACAATCCGGTTACATTTGGGATATACATGATCCGACCCGATGGATCCGACTTGAGAAGAGTACATATTGACGGGTCCAATGATGCAGCAATGGAGAGGATTAACCATGTATGTTTTAGCCCGAATGGAGAATGGTTGTTGTTCACGACGAATATGGGCGGAGTAACGGCGGAGCCGGTGAGTTTTCCGAACCAATTTCAGCCGTATGGTGATTTGTTTATAGTTAAGGTGGATGGAAGTGGGTTG